>NW_027248500.1:0-305000 GCF_031021105.1 Erythrolamprus reginae
GAATAAACTTTTAAAAATTACATGTGCTTTCATGAATTTGTGCAAGTCCAGTGGATTTCTTTCAACATGTTTTTCAAGTTACACATACAATCATGCCATATGTACGTATTTGTACACTATGCGTTTGTTTCATCAGCCATGTAATATATCTCCTTTAAATTAAAAAAAATTAAAAAAAATCAAATAAAAGAATATTTTGCGTGTTATTTTAAAAATTAATGCTCAACAAATTGAAATTCTGCATTGCAGCTGCAATCAACACCAAAAAAATTATTTTATCATTATGGTTAGCATATTTTCAGTGGTATAATAAACTAGTAAGCTACTCTGTGTTATAATAGAGTAGTATCTGATCACAAGCCTTCATAGTCATTTCACTCTGATCTGTTAGACTGCCTGCCCCCTTTGAAAGGAACCATCACCTTTAAAAAATTGAGGGTTTTTTCATCTCAGACACTATATTCTGTAGTTGGAGCCTATCGGACAAAACAATATATTTTCTTCCTGCATGTCCCAACAACAATTTAATAATGGATGAAAGTTATTAAAATTAGGGGGGGGGGGGTGTCAAGGGACAACATTTATTTTTTTAAAAAGTGTCAATGGAAATTTTGTTCAGAAAAGAAATTATATTTCTGAACTTTTTAATGCAGTATATTTTGAGAAAATTATAATAATGTACACCAACAGTACAACTGTAAAACTGCAATAACAATTATAGCAATAACATGAGACGATCTCCTTTCTTGTACAGCAGGGAAGTCTACAAACAGTTAACAAATTCGGTGATTTTCCCCACCTTTCTTGCAGTTTTTCCACACAATTTTTCGTGTCTTCTCAAAATGTCTGTTCATCCAAATAATAAGAATTATTTCAGAGGAAGAATATATATTACTTGAAAAAAGATCTATGCTTATTTTTGGAAGGTGTTCTGCATCTTCTACATTGGTCTTGCTAGTGTCCTCAAGAACAGAGACTCGCTGAAGAATCAGAATCTGAAATAAAAAGACATATTGCTTTTTATCAATAATCAATTGTACATTATGTAAAATCCTACTAAATGAACTTTAATATTGCAATCTTTCTACTTATGCAGCAGTTGAATTTTATAAGTAGTAATGTTATTATAAGAACATTTACATTTCATATTTACCTTTGCTGAATGCCACACATAGTCTTATGGATTTCTATCAGTGTTAGAAATAAATCCAGATAAATGAAAGGTCATGTTTTTGAAAGAGAAAACTGATTCTTTGCTATAACAGTGATCCAATACAATGTACAAACTATGCCCACTGGAGCCGTCATTTTCCCAAAAATCCCAGTGATTTCAGTGGTTGCATGGTAGTACTATTATAGGATGGATCATGCATTGTTTACAGTAAATTCCATTCCTTTTCCCTATCCCATCCCAATTATAGTAAGCCAAACCTTTATCACTACATTTCAATGATTCAGTATTGGAGTAAATATTAGGGGCTACTATGTCTGAGCTGTGGAAATCTAGGTAACCACTAGATGGCAGCACACACTTTTTCTGTATCTTTCTGCTGCTATCTAGTGGAGATATAAATCAATACATGAAGTATAGAAATGTCTCAAATTAAGTAAATATTTTAAAATCAATTATATATTATGATGAATGAAATTCATATCAGAGTATTGCAAGACATTATCAATCTCAGCGCTCATGACTCAGTATTCCAGACAACTTGAAGAAGGGTATTCAATTATTATTTTATTATAGAAACATAGAAACATAGAAGACTGACGGCAGAAAAAGACCCCATGGTCCATCTAGTCTGCCCTTTTACTATTTCCTGTATTTTATCTTACAATGGATATATGTTTATCCCAGGCATGTTTAAATTCGGTTACTGTGGATTTACCAACCACGTCTGCTGGAAGTTTGTTCCAAGGATCTACTACTCTTTCAGTAAAATAATACTTTCTCATGTTGCCTTTGATCTTTCCCCCAACTAACTTCAGATTGTGTCCCCTTATTTCCAATTATATTTATATTCAGGCAATTACCAACTACAAATTACCAATTATAAAACCTAGATCCTATAATTTTGTGTCCATAGCAAATAGACTAAATTCTACTTCCATCCTTTTCACCATTTTCTTTGCATTTTGTAAACATTTTTTCTTTCTGTTTCTTTCTCTTTGCTTGCAGACAGTAATTTCATTACCCAACTAAACAATTAGAGTGAGTATACTCCCTTTATATAGAGAGGAGCTTTACCTGACAGTTTTGATGGGGAGGTACTATTATTTTTACTTAATTGTTAATTGATTGCCTGTTGTTAATCCAAGTTCATGAGTGTTGGCTGCCAGAGAGGATGTAAATGGTATCTAAATGTGATTTATATATCTATTAGTGGCTCACTCCAAAACTTCCAGAAATACACTAACATCTGTGGATTTAAGCTAATCTAGGATGTTCAGTTTCCCAGTTGAAACTATGGTTGATCTGTCCATGTGTTGTGAGATCAAGGAATTTTCACCCTATATTCTAATTGCTAATTGGCGTTCAATCTTCTGCTTGTCCTACAAATTAACTGTTACAGTCCTTACATGTATGTTGTAAATAACTCTTGGGGTTTTTTTCTTCTTGGGCTACTGGGTATTTTGGATAACCTATAATAAAATATTTTGGAGAGCTTAGTTGATTTGTATGCCACACTGATGAGTGCAGTTATAATAGCTTGCCAGTTGTTTCTGAGATGTTTTTTGAAATGTGCAGCATTGACCTTTCAATAGCTTTTGCTTATTGTGCTGTACTAGACACATTTTGATAAAGTAGCATGGGTATCCATTCTGTTGGATGCCTTGTATAAGCAATCTGGTATTCTGGGATGCTGTAGAATGTTTGTACTAATTTGAATAATGTTCTTACACAGCATTTCTTGTGATTTTTTTTTTTTAATCAGACAGGATTTTAAAAAAATCTTTCAGAGATTTCACCAAAGATTTTAGGTATCCAGATTCAGTCCACATTCTCCAGCCGAAATCTTATTTTTCCTTTAAGTGCCAAGTTGCTTTTAAGTTGTCCAATCTATTTTCAGATTGATGTACATAATAATATAAAGTTAAATTTTAGTCACTATTTATGCAATATATGCTAGCTCAAATTCATATACCCAAATACATATTTATATAAATAAAAGGATTACACTGTATTTTGCACGGTTATAATTACAGCTAAAAGAAGCAATAGTTTTACATTATGTCAATCAAGTTTGTGTGAATAAAGACTTACTCATCTCACCTTGTATATTTGAATCAGTACATCTGTCCAGGCTCGCTTACTCACAGCCTCAAAGTTAAAGTCATCCAAAAGATAAATATAACTCTCATCTCCATCAGATTTTTGAATCTTTAAATAAAGACAAAATAATTCTAATTTACATTTTGGTTTTCTTTCATCAGCTACCACAATGTACTAATATTAACTATTATCTGAAATAAAATTATTATTAAGATGCATATTAGGGTGGCATTGAGGTGTAATAAATTACCATACTAGTAGTAATAAATCTTTTTAATGCAGAAAATGCTGTGTCTAAAATTCTATGTAAGATTATAAAAATGGTGTTACGGTCATAGTAATATGTATTTGATAACTTGCTCTGCTTTCAAATAAATATGCTTCCATGAGCTTAGATTGACATTCAGGAAAGAGGGGGAAAGCATGTTATATTTCCAGTAAATATCCTTTACAAATCTGTACATTTCCTTCTGATATAAGTTCATTGAATCACTACAAGCTGGCTATAGTTTGTAAATAACTCACAATAAAATAAAAAGTTATAGATTTATATATTACACTATTATTCATACAACCAGATAAAAAAAATCTTTTGAATTATTACGGTATATTAACATTAAAAATACAAAGTTTAACTAAGCAAATTACCTTCAGCATAAGCTGTAAATGGGACCATATCATATAATCTTCAAAGTCAAGAAGAAACTGAGGCATAATGTGGGAAAGTGACGCTCCTTGACTTCTAAAGTCAACATCAAAGCAAAGTAAAAAAATAGAAACAATGCAAAACATTGGAAAAGAATGACTAACTTCAAGAGGTTTTATCTATAGCCATGCATTTTTTATGATTTTATTAATAATTCTTTTTTAAACAGTAATTACAGTTCTTTATACATATTGTTTTTATTATGTTGTATGCCGCCCTGAGTCGCTTCGAGAAGAGTGGCACATAGAAGTCTGATTAATAAATAAATAATAAATAAATAAATACATTTGAAATCTTATGATATCCTCCAAAAGAGATACTTAACAGATTACTTTTTCTCACAGGAACATTTGTCTTTCTGAATAGAGTAGTATATATACCGTGTTTCCCCGATAGTAAGGCAGTGCCTTACTATCTTTTTACCCCCAAACCCCCCACTGTGTCTTACTTTGGGGGTATGTCTTACATTGTCCCGGGCACCGGGGCCGGCTCGTCTTCAGGCGCGGGGAGCTGCCGGAAAGGAGGCGGGCGAAGGAGGGCGCCTGACCGCGCCACTCACCTTTCGGCTGTGCTGATTCTGGCTGCTCATCTTGCAGGGAGCCCCCAATTCTTCTTCCCCGCGTGATGTGATGTGGGCCACCCCCTTCACCTGGTGCACGGGGCAGGGAGAGACCTCGACGTTCGGCGGGTTGCGGGGAGCATCCCCTCGCCGCTCCCGGCAATGTTTCTCGGCAGGGGAGGCCAACTCTGCGGCGACACGGACGCTCGGCTGGCTGGCTAAAGGCAGGCCAAGGGGTGGATGGGCAGTCAAAATGGGTGAGCGGCCGCCGCTGTGCCCTCCTTCGCCCATCTCCTTTCCGGCAGCTCCCTGCGCGCCCCTCGCCTTCGCTCGCCGCGGCGCCACCGCCTCTTCCCCTGCCGAGGCTGCAAGCGGCCAGCGAGGCCGATCGGCTCCGAGGCGAGCGGAAAGGAGGCGGGCGAAGGAGGGCGCAGCTCCGGCCGCTCGCCTCGGAGCCGATCGGCCTCGCTGGCCACTTGCAGCTGAGCCTCGGCAGGGGAAGAGGCGGTGGTGCCGCGGCGAGCGAAGGCGAGGGGCGCGCAGGGAGCTGCTGGAAAGGAGGCTGGTGAAGGAGGGCGCAGCTCCGGCCGCTCGCCTCGGAGCCGATCGGCCTCGCTGGCCGCTTGCAGCTGAGCCTCGGCAGGGGAAGAGGCGGTGGCGCCGCGGCGAGCGAAGGCGAGGGGTGCGCAGGGAGCTGCCGGAAAGGAGGCTGGTGAAGGAGGGCGCAGCTCTGGCCGCTCGCCTCGGAGCCGATCGGCCTCGCTGGCCGCTTGCAGCTGAGCCTCGGCAGGGGAAGAGGCGGTGGCGCCGCGGCGAGCAAAGGCGAGGGGCGCGCGGGGAGCTGCCGGAAAGGAGGCTGGTGAAGGGGGGCACAGCTCCGGCCGCTCGCCTCAGAGCCGATCGGCCTCGCTGGCCGCTTGCAGCTGAGCCTTGGCAGGGGAAGAGGTGGTGGCGCCGCGCGCGGGGAGCTTGGAAGCAATGTCATCGCCCCCCCCCCCCGCAATACCCCCGTGTTTCCCCGAAAGTAAGACATATGTCTTACTTTCGGGGTATGGCTTATATTAGTCGACCCCCCTGAAGCCCCCCATATGTCTTACAATCGGGGGGGTCTTACTATCGGGGAAACACGGTAGTAGTAGCAGGATTTTACAACTGCAGAATAGAAATCCTAAGAATATTGGGAATAAAAACCATTTAACTCAATAAAATTTTCTACAGGATAAATACACATAGGTTTATGATTGCAAAATGCAGCATGAATGCTTGCAAACAGCTATTTTCTTTTCTTCTTTTCCATCCTAAATTGTAACTACTTTTCTCATCTCTTCCTCATTCTGTTCCTTCTCCCCTCATTTTATCACTATCTTATTTACTGCATTTGATGGAAGAAAGGAAGGAAATATATATGTTTTCACATGCTTTATTAATTTTATAAATTAGATAATTAAAACTATTTGCCTATGAAATAAGTTAATACCTTTTAATCGAATTAATATTGATTTTATATTTTTGCCCTTACGTTGTTCATTTATGGAATGTAGCCTCTGGCCATTGTATCTATAATATATATGTATTTTTATTGTGGTTTTGAGGGTAGTCTTAAAATTAATATCATTTTCTTTCAGAGTGGTCTAGCATAATATTAATACTTTAGTAAATATATACAGATCTGGAAAACTTTTGAAACTACATGCAAATCTTATTAGTATTTTCAAAGCACATACTTGAGAAAAGTGATCATTGTAGAATGTTGCCAGTGAAGTTGCACTACTCGTTGGATGGGATCAAAAGGCAAAACTTGACTTGAACTAATTCCAGGCAATAATTGTCCACTTAAATGAATCAACATGTCATAAATTGTCTTGGTATCCTTACCAACATTTAGCTTAAGTTTTTCATCTGATGAAGTCATTTGAATTTTACAAATATCACTAAATAGAGGATAGAAAGAAATTTATTTTATTATTAAAAGTAAGGTAAATTAAATAACCTCCTAAGATTTTATTATTTTGTGGTACAGGTAGTCCTTGACTAATGAACAAAATTGAGCCCAACTTTATTCTGTTGCTAAGTGAATTTTGTCCCATGAACCATGGTGGTGCATTGGTTAGATTGCAGTACTGCAGGCTACTTCTGCTGATCATGGCTGCCAGAGGTTTTGCAGATCGAATCTCGCCAGGGTCAAGGCTGTCTCAGTCTTCTATCCTTCTGAGGTGGGTAAAATGAGGACTCAGATTGTTGGAGGCAATATGCTTAGTCTCTATAAACGCTTATAGAGGGCTGTAAAGCACTATGAAGCAGTATAGAAGTCTAAGTGCTATTGCCATTTTTTTTACCTTTTCTTTCCACAATCATTGAGTGAATCATTAATGTTGTTATGTTAGTCACACAGTTGTTAAGTTAATCTGGCTTCCCTATTGACTTTGTTTATCAGGAGGTCTCAAAAAGCAATCAAATGAACCCGGGTCACTATAACTTTCCTATGTATGAGTCATTTACTAAGTATATGAATTTTAATCAGGTGACCATGAAGATGCTGCAAGCATGAAAAAGGATTGCCACTTATTTCAGTGCCATTGTAACTTTGTACAGTAACTAAATGAACTGTTATAAGTCAAGGACTAGCTGTATTTATTATTTGACATGCTGTCCGATTACCAACAAGTCTACATAGGGTAACAACTAAACAAGAAGAACTGACGTAGTAATAAATAAAAAATAAA
The DNA here is from genome assembly GCF_031021105.1 of Erythrolamprus reginae. Taxonomy (NCBI): domain Eukaryota; kingdom Metazoa; phylum Chordata; class Lepidosauria; order Squamata; family Dipsadidae; genus Erythrolamprus; species Erythrolamprus reginae. Next base: position 7,263 of record NW_027248500.1, read on the forward strand.
AGATGGCAGAAACACACATACACACCCAAAGGTCTGGGCAAAAATTTGGGTCTTCAAGGAAGGCCTTCTAAAAGTTCTGCCGGGCTCTATGGTATGAGTCTCCCGAAAATTCAAGGGTACAAATTTCAGACACAGACACACTTGAAAGTTCAAAAACAATGTTCTTTATCACAAAAATTCAAAAGAAACAAAGCACCCTTTTTGTATTGCAAAGAGCACTCGTCCCAAAACAACCTGGTAGTCTGTACAATCCCCTTAATCAGTCCTTAAGTACTTAGCTAGCAGCTGGGAAGGAATGTCACAGCCCTCCTTCTTCCATGAAGTGAAACACACACACACTTTGCTCTGCTTTGGTTTCAAAGTTGTGAAAGATCAACAAAGTCCGGAAACAGCAAGGCATGGTCCTGAAGAACAACGATCAGATAATCTTCCACAACGGCCAAGCCAGCACGCTGCTATTTATATAAGCAGCTCTAATTACTGGAGCCCCACCCAAACACAGGTGGCCTCTCTTATCTCCTGTAATATTTCTTCAATTGGTCTCTTCGATGCATAATTCTGCGCATGCATGGGTCTAACACTTCCTCATCCGAATCGACCGAAGATAATGGAGATTGGCTTCCTGGGCTGTGTGCCTAGCCCCCCTCTTCCAAGTCACCCCCACCTTCTTCTTCGTCTGAGGAAACTGCACTACCTGATTCTGTCGGCAATAAAACAGGCCTATGACATGTTGATATTTCCCCTGCATCCACCTTCACATTCTTTGGGGCAGGAGCTGGGCCAGAGCCAACCACAACACTAAACAACAATGGGAAGGTATACAAACTTCAGGGAGAATATCATTCCACAGAGTGGGTACTGCTACAGAGAAGGCACTCTTCTAGAGTCCTAATACAGGATACATTTTATGTGAAGGAAACTGGTGCACATCAACTATATTCTACCATATGGAATCTTTTATAAAGAGTGATAGAAAGGCTATAAAAAGTCAATAAACTATTGATGAAAGCATATTTTTCTGCTTTATTTTTTACTATGGAGAATTTACATGTAAGATTTAAAATATATATACTGTATGTTAACATGCTGTTTTGGTAATACAGACTCCTTTGGCAAGTAACTAATAATTGGCAGAGTTCCAAGTAAAAGCCCAGATCAAACTATAGATTTATGAGGCATGTCATATTGGCACAGCTAGTGAAAACCCGACTCTGAAGCTTCCCAGGTTTTCCCCACTCAAATCAAAATCCAAAGTTCTTCCCCACACTACACAGAACAACCACATGCCCCAATCAGATCACAGTCATGGACCCAGATGACTCCCCCTGGATGGGGGAAAACACAATGGGGTAGCGAAAATGGAGTTCCACCCCAGAGCACCCAATTTGCACTGAAACAGATTGAAAGAAAATGCAGGGCATCCTGCATAAGCCATGCCCACAGTGTGGTAGTAAAATTTTGGTAGCCCTTCATTGTCTGCCAGGTGCTGATGAGACTGTCCTTGGCTCCCAGAAGAAAGAATGTTACTTTGGCTTCATATTTTCCCAGCTATCTTTACTTCCCCCTTCCTTTCCCACAGCTCTATCCAGCCTCACTGTGGAAACCCTTAAAACGTTCAAATATGGTTCTAAGGTTGACAATAATATCATTTAACAAAGCAGACTTTTAAAAAGAAACCCTTACTATTCCCTCCAATTAATAATCTTGATCTCTTAAATTGATATATTACATTTATTAATAAAATTCATATTATTCAATTGGACGGCATGACTAAGTAGTGAAAAATCATCTAGAACTGTGGCGGCAGATGCGAAGTACTATATCATGGTCATTCAGTTCATATATAAATATTAATTTATATCATGTAGGCCCCATTTTTCCCTGTTCTTAAATTTTATGTGATTGTTTGAAAGTAGCTTTTCTATATAAATAAGGTTTATCAACAGCTACCATTTTTACACAGCAGCTGCTTCAAATATTAAAAAATGGCAATAAAAAAAATTATGTACCTACATATAATAACATGAAACACATTTGGTATCATTTTTAATAATATACTTTCTTAGAACAGTTATAAACAAATAATAATAATCATTTTCCACTGCATTCTTCACAGAGTCTCTGATACATTTATCAGAGTTCGGTTCGATTCAGTTGTAGATGTTACTGAGAAACATTATGCTGTTGTTCAAACCAAAATAAGAGTATATTTATTATAAAAATATGTAATTTTAACAGAAGATTTAGTAAATTAGGAAGAAATGGTGACATCCTATTTCAGTAATTTTACTCCAGAGAAGCATATCTATTAAAATATAAATAAAAATATAGTTTACTGACTAGTGTTTAATATAATGGAGGATAGATACTAACCTAATCAGGTTTCATACTCTGGGGAATTCAGAGCATGGTACCATGGCCTTTCAAGACTGAAGGATGCCAATGAAAAAGTTAATATAAACAAGTAGGATGGACATTTATATTATTTTATTTAAAACGATATATTATGAATAGAACACTGCATAATCTGCTCAAGTCATATATAAAAATATGCAACTTTTTAACTATTGATGAAATGGATTTTATTTTTTTAAATTTACATATTATTGAAACTCCTTTAATTTATCAGTGTATAACTTTTTCTGTCTGTGTGTAACTTTTAACTGGGTGAAATGGTACATCATAGGGCAATGATGCCGAACCTATGGCACAGGTGCCACAGGTGGCATGTGGAACTATATCTGCTGACACACGAGCTATTGCCCTAGCTCAGCTCCAACATGCATGTGTATGCTGGCCAGCTGATGTTTGGCTCCCACAGAGGCTCGGTGGGGGGGATTTTTGGCTTCCAGAGAGCTTCTGGGGGAATGAGGGAAGGCATTTTTACCCTCCCCCGGCTCCAGGAAAGCCTTTGGAGTCTGGGGAGGGTAAAACATGAGCCTACTGAGCCCACCAAAAGTTGGAAACAGGCCATTTTCAGCCTCCAGAGGGCCTCCAGGGGGGTAACGGAAGCTGGTAAGGGAAGCAGGCATTGAATTATGGGTGTTGGCACTCATACATGCATGATAGCAGACACACATGCTTTTTTTGGCACCCAAGGAAAAAAAGGTTCATCATCACTGTCATGGGGCAACAGGTTTTGAACCAACATACCTTAAATGGGATAACTTAGATAATGTATTCACAATCCAAAATCCAGAATCCATGAATCCCATAGAATCGAAATTTGGCAAATTTTATAGAAAGGTTTATGACATAATACAAAATGGAGTAAAACATTCCCATGATCAGTTCCTGGTGTTTGACGGCTATACAATTCAACATGAACTGATTTTGAGATAGATAGATCTCTGAACATCTTCCTGAATTTTTAAGAACTTTACCACTGAAGGCAATACATTAAATCCATGATGGCGAACCTATGGCACACCTGCCACAAGTGGCACGTGGAGCCCTCTCTACAGGCATGTGGACCATTGACCAGTTCAACTCCACTGTGCATGTGCAAGTGCTTCCCTCTGGCCAGCTGATTTTCAGGTCAGACAAGCTCATGCTTTCTTCTCACTTTCTGCAGCCCGTGCCTTCTCAGGTCTCCAGAGATTTTACTCCAGTGTTGTTTGGGCACGTAAAGCTTTTCCCACTTCCCAGCTCTGCTTGGGGAAAGAGGTTTTTTCCCCCTTCCCAGCTCTAATTGGGGAGAGATGCTTTTTCTCCTTCCCAGCTCCATTGGGGAAAGAGGCTTTTTCCACATCTCCCAGCTCTGTTTGGTGAAAAAAGCTTTTTCTCCTTCCCCGCTCCATTTGGTGAAAGAAGATTTTTCTCTTTCCCAGCTCCTTGGGGAAAGAGGCTTTCCCCCCTTTCCAGGTCTGTTAGGAGAAAGGCTTTTTCCTCCTCTCAGCTCTGTTTGGGGAAAGAGAGTCTCCCCCAAATCCCATATCTGTTTGGGAAAAAAGGCTCCCCCCATCTCTATTTATGGAAAGAGGCTTCTTACCCCCCCCAGCTCTGTTTGGGGATGGGAAGCTTTTCCCCTCTCCCATTGCTGTTTTGGAATGTAAAGCCAAAATGGGGGGGATCACACGTGCGTGCGTGCATGTGCAGGGGGCAGGACATGCAGGAGGGACATTGCATTATGTCTGTGGGCACTTGTGCACATGCAACAGTGCACGTGCACACATTTTCGGCACCTGAGCAAAAAAAGGTTTGTCATCACTGCATTAGATGGTCCGCTATTGTTGAAAACACTGAGAAATCTGGTAAGGAAATACTACTGAAACAATGACCCAATAAGTAAAGGGTTGTCTAGTTTACAACTATAAATATAAATCACTGTTCTTTTCTCCAACTCATACTAAAATATTTCCAAAAGTTAATAAAGCATTTTTTTTTAAAAAAAAGTTGCCTGTGATAACAATCTGCTCTTACCGTCTCAGAGAATATGGAATTGAAATTGGATTTGGTCCTTTAGACCAACCAAAAAAAGTAAACCAGTTCTGAGTTGCCATTACAATTTTCTGGAAGAAAGTATATTTTGCTGTGTCTTCTGCAGGAAAAACTAATTCATCAGATATATTCCTCCTAACCCATTTATTTTGGATGACAGCCTCCCGCTTCTTTATGTTTTCATTTTGAAGGCTCTTTTCCAGTTCTGCATAAAAATACAGTAATAGTTATCATTGTACCACTTTCTAGCAAACCATTACATATTATTTAGTAATTTAACATATATTTTTTGTTGAAAACAGGATCAAATATTTCAGGAATGTGCAAATATATGTGACTATGCTCCAATAATCAGTAAACTATTTCTTACTTTGGAAATATAAGTAGTTATCCAATAAAAGAAAATTCATAGCTTCATATTGGATAGGTTAGACTGATTATGAATATTTCAGTATTTAATTGATAAAATTGATGATATACCCAATCAATCAGTCAATTAATCAATCAATCAGAGTTTCTACAAAGCAGAAATATTATACAGGTATTACAATATTATACAACAATGAAAATACTGAAGGAGAGTATTTGAAGAATGAAGTCAAAATTTAGGAGCCACAATATCAACAATATTGGTAATAATGTTTCCTTCTATAGAAAGACTGTTATTGAAATGTATTGAAATGATTGAACAAATTTTAGCTGACTACATAGAGATGATATCAAAAATACATTTAAAACTGACAGACAAATAATTTGGAAAATAATGTTTTATAAGATCTAGAAAAGGATTTCATTGCTGCTTTAAAATTCAAAGGGCAAAAACAGATGGTAAGCGAAGAAAGTAACCTGGACAACTTTTCTTATGGGATTTACAGATCAGGCTTGTTAAAGTCTTGAAGAACCCTATACAAAAGAAGAAAAATGAAATCCTGTGACAATATTTGAATGACCTAAACTAAAACTCTAGGTAAATTATTTTAACAAGGAACAGAAAGTAGATTTAGTTGTTCAAAGTCAAAAGAAGATATGTTGTTACTTTTGACAATCTTTTATGGAGTTCTGTTGACCCCAGGCTTGAAAAGGGGGGTTGGAAGATTTTTTTTTCCTTTTTGCTTTCCTAAGTGCTACAGATTTCAGCCTGGGAAATTGGGAGGGTTTTTTTGCTGGAGCAGCAGAATCTTAGTAATAACAAAATTCTTTACTCGAGGACAATTGCCTGCATATGCCTGGAGATTGTATCCAGTTGAATGTGAAGATTTGATTGGATCATGTGGTGAGCTTGTGGATGTGGGACAGGGTTGTGAACTTTCAACTTAGTGGGGAAAACCTGGAAGCTTTCAGTTTCAGGTTTTCCCAGATGTGTCAGCATGATATCTCTAATAAATTAGAATTTTGGGGGTGCTTCCCGGAACCCTGACATACACCATATTTTTTGGAGTATAAGACACACCTTTTTACTCCCAAAAGAGGGTGAATACTTGGGTGTATGTTATGCACCAAATGTAGCCCCATGCAGCCACCCCCAAAGCATAATTTACCTCCTTGCAGAAACAGCAACAGAGACTGATCAGCACAAACCACTGATTATCTGCCTCCCAACACTCAGGTTATTGACTGAAGTTGCAGGCATGTGCTAAAATGAAAGTGAAACTAAAACTGCACAGAGGCAAATTATTGCAGGGAGAGGCATAGATTGAAACTGGCTGTTTGCTTTTTGCTGCAAGGAGGTAAGTCTATAACTATAAATGCCTATAGAATGTTTAAATTATTAGACTTATTTTTTAAAGACTGCTTTATTATTGTTCTAGACAACTTAACAAAATGAAGCTGCTTCTTAAAATAAATGCTTAATCTGAAGAGGCCCAATGATATTGTATCTTCTTTTAAATAGAAGAGAATACTTCCAGAAAGCCACATCAATTTTAAAGATCTGTAAAGATAATCTGAAGTGTCTTGTTTTAGTATTAAGTATTAATATTAAGATAAGGCAGTTAAACCCTGACTTAGTCATGTTTGAAGTAGATCTATTTAAATAATTGGGACGAGTTAGTGTAATCACATTTAACCCTGCTGTTCTGTTCGGGTCTGTGAGACCCGAAATCAAGGTTTGAGACCCTGTAAAAAATTTTCCCTGCATATCTGAAACTTGAAATTTCATGACTTTTCATCATTTCAGGGGTTCTCTCTATGAGAATTTTTTTGGGGGGGTGGGAGGTTTCTTTCTTGCTGAAAAAAAAAAACTCCCTAATGTTATGTTCCCGGGTCACCCTGACCCGGACCGAAAACTCTTCATTTGCAGTGCTTATGTTTGGTCTTTTTGAAAGCTTTTTTCACTTGGAAAGTAGTCTGAACATTTCTTCACACAATGGAATGAAAATTGAACTGAAAAAATTAATCCTTATTGGTTTATTTTGCCCATAAATGTGCCTCCCCCCCCATTTTTGTGAAAGTTTTTTCAATTTATGGATAGTTTTGCTTGCAAAATGCAGTCTATTTTACTGGAGTTGGTGTGGGAATGGTACCTTGAACATTTCTGAATATAAGAAAAATATAAAGGAACTGAAAAAAATGATTCTTACTGTTTTTTTAACATCAGAAATAAGGCCTCCCCCCCCCCCTGGCTGCTTGCAACAATTTTCACTTTTTATTTTTTTATGCTCCAAATCCGAAATATTCTTTAAAATCTTACGCATTCATTTACTCAATTTAACAATGCTGATCATCAAAAAAATATTTGTGGGGGTGGGGGAAAAAATTTTTTCTTGGCAAAAAAAAAAGTCACATTTACTCTGTTCGGGTCATATAGACCCGGATCAAAATGATTTTTTTTAGGTACTTGAATTTGGTCTTTTTGAAAACTTTTTCCACTGGAAAACTAGTTTGAACATTTATGAACATAATGATATGAAAATTGAACTGGAAAAATTGAGACTTATATTTTTATTTTGATCAAAAAGCCCCTCCCCCCATCCTTTTTGAATTTCGTGTCAATTTATATTTTTTAAGGCTACAAATCCCTAAGGAATTTTCCCCCAAAAGGTTTGATATACTAAATTGAACAATCCTGAACATAAGAAAAATATAAATGAACTGAAAAAAATGACTCTTATTGGTTTATTGTTTTATACTCGAGTATAAGCCTACTCGAGTATAAGCCTATTTGAGTATAAGCATGGGGGCCCATTTATGAGCAAAATAAACCAATAAGGATCATTTTTTCAGTTTAATTTTCATATCATTATGTTCAGAAAGGTTCAAGCTACCAATCCCACACCAAAATAGAATAGTAAAATAGAATGCATTTTGCAGGCAAAATTATCAATAAACTCAAAAGTTTTGATATACTAAATTGAACAATCCTAAACATAAGAAAAATAGAAATGAACTGAAAAAAAATGATTCTTATTGGTTTATTTTTGAATATAAGACCATATCATTTTATACTCGAGTATAAGCCTACTCGAGTATAAGCCTATTTGAGTATAAGCATGGGGGCCCATTTATGAGCAAAATAAACCAATAAGGATTAATTTTCTCAGTTCAATTTTCATATCATTGTGTGCAGAAATGTTCAAGCTACCAATCCCACACCAACTTTAGTAAAATAGAATGGATTTTGCAAGCAAAACTATCCATAAATTGAAAAAACTTTCACAAAAACGGGGGGGGGGAGGCACATTTATGTGCAAAATAAACCAATAAGGATTAATTTTTTCAGTTCAATTTTCATTCCATTGTGTGCAGAAATGTTCAAACATGTTTCCAGGTGAAAAAAGCTTTCAAAAAGACCAAACATAAGCACTGCAAATGAAGAGTTTTCGGTCCGGGTCAGGGTGACCCGGGAACATAACATTAGGAACTTTTTTCGAACAGAACAGCAGGGTTAAGAAAACTCTGGTATTAATATACTGCTGTAATGTACATTTCTCCAATTCTTTGCTATTTCTATGGGTCAGGCACTCATACACAGAAATACACAGCAAACAGTGTATATAATATAGGCTGTTTGCTGTTTGGCAAATTGCTAGGAGGCAGAGGCCCTTTTTCCTTGTTTTCCTCCCCCAAAACTAAGATGCATCTTATACTTAGACAACAACATGAAGATATCAAAGCAGAGAAGGGAGAAGTGAAAGAAAGAATGAGAGGAATGGATGAGAAAATTTAAAAGATACAACAAACTTTGCAAGACAATGACCAAAGGATAAAAACAGTAGAAGGAAAAATGGAGAAAGTAGAGCAAAAAATGGAAGAATTTGAAGAGCGTAACGATGTAACTATTAAGAGCGTAAATAAGGCAATAACCTATCTGGAATTGGAACATGCCTCATATGGGCTAAGGTTCCAAAATGTCACAGAAGAAAAGGATGAGGACCTAGGTACAAACATGGTGGAAATACTAGGAGAGATTTTACAGACTGATCCCCAGGAAATAATAAAAGGAAATGATGAACTTTACAGGGTACAGACAAACTTTGCCCGAAAACACAATATACCGAGGGAGGTCCATATAAAATTTGCAAGAAAGACAATCAGAGATGACATTTAAAAATGGACAAGAAACCAAACTTAGACTACAAAGGCAAAGAAACTATAATTTTGAAACAAGTTCCAAAAAGAATTCTGGAAAGCAGGAGGGAGTATTATTTTCTCACCAGTGTTGTGGTTAGCTCTGGCCCAGCTCCTGCCCCAAGGAATGTGGAGGTGGAGGTGGGGGAAACATCCACATGCCACAAGCCTGTTTTGCTCCCGACAGAGTCTGCCAGCGAAGTATTCTCTGATGAAGGAAGTGTAGATGTGATGGAAGAGGGGGGCTTGGCTGACAGCCCAGGAGGAAATCAATCTTCCTTATCTTCCTTATCTTCTTTGGATTCAGAGGAGGAATGTATGACTGACCCACGCATGCGTAGTTATGCATAGGAGATAACAACTTAAGAAATATTACAGGACATAAGAGAGGCCACCTGTGTTTGTGTGGGGTTCCAGTAATTAGAGCTGCTGTTAAAAAGAGCAGCGTGCTGGTTTGGCTGTTGTGGAGGATTATCTGATCATAGTTTCGTCAAGACCATGGATTGTTGTTTCCTGTTTGTATTCAAGACTGCATGTGGAATCCCTGTACTCTGGATTATACTTCATTGTGAATGTTTATCACTGTTTGGAGAACATTAGTGGACTCAATTTTCCAGTTACTGGGTTAGAAACTGGTTTGCATTTAAACTGTGCATTCTTTGTACAAGAAATCCCTTTGAAGTTTAAAAGGGAGTTTTTTCTTCTCTTCTGTTGATAAAGAACATTTCTTTTGCATTCAACCATGTGTGTGTGTCTGCTTGGACTAATTACTCTGTAATTATGGGCGGTTGGCACACGCCGGCAGAACAACTAGAATATTAATCAAAGAAAATATAACCTTCCGTTGGCTTATCCTTGAAAGTCTGTCTTTGACATGGAATGGAACAAAAGAAAGAATTGAAAATATTGACCAAGCCAATGCTTTTAATGTTTTTATATTTATTATTTTGATACTACTGCCCAGAGTCACTCGAGATTAGATAGATGGAATATAAATTTAATAAATAAATACATTTGGGATAACTAGATAATTGTTTATAAAATTAGAAGGGGTAGAGAGTCACTTAATTTATGCTTGTTTTGATTAAGGTTGAAATCACTTCTTCATATATGTCTTTTTCCTTACTGCTCCAAAAAATAAAGGGAACACTCAAATAACACATCCTAGATCTGAATGAATGAAGTACTCTCATTGAATTTCATTTGCACAACTATTCCAGTTGCACAACAGCATATGAAATTGATTGTCACTCAGTGTTGCTTCCTAAGTGGGCAGTTTGATTTCACATAAGTTTGATTTACTTGAAGTTATATTCAGTTTTTTAAGTGTTCCTGTTATTTTTTTGAGCAGTGTATTTAAACTTTTTTTCCTTCTCTTTTTTTCCTCTCCTGTGAACCCTCAGAAATAAGTATTTATTGGCACAATCGAATGATTGAAATTGAAGAAGTTCTAGGCTGAAGAGATTGATAATTTATCCTTATACATTATAAGTGAGGTGTCATCAGTACGCTGATGATACCCAGCTTTACATCTCCACCCCATGTCCAGTCAACGAAGCAGTGGAAGTGATGTGCCGGTGTCTGGCAGCTGTTGGGGCCTGGATGGGTGTCAACAGATTCAAACTCAACCCTGATAAGACGGAGTGGCTGTGGGTTTTGCCTCCCAAGGACAATTCCATCTGTCCGTCCATCACCCTGTGGGGGGAATTATTGACCCCCTCGGAGAGGGTTTGCAACTTGGGCATCCTCCTCGATCCACAGCTCACATTAGAGAAATATATTTCAGCTGTGGCGAAGGGGGCGTGTGCCCAGGTTCGCCTGGTGCACCAGTTGCAGCCCTATTTGGACCAGGAGTCACTGCTCACAGTCACTCATGCCCTCATCACCTCGAGGCTCGACTACTGTAATGCTCTCTACATGGGGCTACGTTTCAAAAGTGTTCGGAAACTTCAGATCGTGCAGAATGCAGCTGCGAGAGCAATTATGGGCTTTCCCAAAAATGCCCATGTAACACCAACACTCCGCAGTCTGCATTGGTTGCTGATCAATTTCCGGTCACAATTCAAAGTGTTGGTCATTACCTATAAAGCCCTTCATGGCACCGGACCAGGGTATGTACGAGACCGCCTTCTGCTGCATGAATCCCAGCGACCGGTTAGGTCCCACAGAGTGGGCCTTCTCTGGGTCCCGTCAACAAAACAATGTTGTTTGGTGGGACCCAGGGGAAGAGCCTTCTCTGTGGCAGCCCCAGCCCTCTGGAACCAACTCCCCCTGGAGATTAGAATTGCCCCCACCCTCCTCGCCTTTCATAAGCTCCTTAAAACCCACCTGTGCTGTCAGGCATGGGGGAACTGAGATATTCTTTCCCCATAGGCCCTTACAATTTATGCATGGTATGTTTGTTTGTATGTATGTTTGGTTTTACAAATAAGGGTTTTTTAGCTGTTTTTGTATTGGATTTACATGCTGTTTTGTATTACTGCTGTTAGCCGCCCCGAGTCTACGGAAAGGGGTGGCATACAAATCCAATAAATAATAAATAAGTAAGTAAGTAAGTAAGTAAGTAAGTAAGTAAGTAAGTAAGTAAGTAAGTAAGTAAGTAAGTGTTGGGCGAACCCATTGAAGTTCGGGTTCGGAGGGTTCAGCCGAAGTTGACATTGGAGTTCGGGTAGGTTCGCCGAACCCGAACCCCAATCCCAACAGCTCTGGCCCGGCAGGAGGTGAAGCTCTGAGGGGGAGGCAGCAAGAGGCTACGAGCTGGAACGCTAAATTGTGCTTGCCGCTGCAGCTCATAAGTTCTTGCGGCAGAACCTACCTCCCAAGCCCTCTTGCCCACCAAAATGAGAGAGAACTAGGGGCAGGGATTTTTGGTGGCTCCTGGCCATCGCCTTTTTGATAGAGCCTGACACACACCCCTCCAGCGCTTCGTCTCCCGCCGGACACCTCTACGGGATGGGCAAGCCAGAGCCCACCGCCTCTGCGTCGCTTGAGCACCGGGCCTTCGCTTTGACTGCCTCGGTCCTGTCCTGCACCTTTGGTTCCCCAGCCCCGCAGATTGAGTGCTTCTCCTCCCCTGCGGGCCATTCCTGCGGGGCTGACTACACAGGCGATGGCTCCTTTTTGGCAGCAGCAGATGGAAAGGCGACTGATGGGCTGGGTGCGCCCACTCTCACCTCCCCAGCCAGTAATGCTGTCCTCAGCCTGGCCAAGCCGGCCTCTGGAGGCAACCTGCTCAGCGACCTCAAGGAAGAAAAAGAGGAGCAGCCGCAGCAGCAGATTGGCTCAAATAACCCGGCCACGAACTGGATCTACGCTCGCTCCACCAGGGAAAAGCATTGCCCTTACACCAAATTCCAGACTTTGGAACTGGAAAAGGAATTCCTCTTTAACATGTACCCCACCCGAGAAAGGCGCTGCGAGGTGGCGGGGATTTTAAATGTCATGGAGAGGCAGGTTAAGATCTGGTTTTAGAACCGAAGGATGAAAATGAAAAAAATGAATAAAGGGAAAAGGGACATAAAGGAGACTTAACGCTTCCGGGGGGGAGAAGGTCTTGGTGAAAATATTGTCGTGTGGGTCTTTTGTTTTCTTGTTTTAAGGAACACACGTTCTTTAAACACACGTGTATGTGCAGGAGGGGGTACATGTCAGGCTCCATCAAACGGGCAATGGCCGGGAGTCTGACACCCCCCCTCCAGAAATTCACCTCTCGTCGGGCAAGAGGGCTTGTGAGGTAGGTTCTGCTGGCCGGCTATTCAGGATCCCAGCTGGCAGCTTCAAGCAGGCAGTGGGCGGGAGGGGGAGGCAGGGACCCATGAAGAATTGCCACAGTGCTGTGCATACACAGGACAAACATTTGGGGTTGGGGCCAAGGTTCCTCTTTCTTTCTTTCTTTCTTTCTTTCTTTCTCTTCCTTTCTTCCCTCCTTCCCTTTCTCCCCCCTTCTTTCTCTCTCTCTTCCTCCCTCTCCCTCTCTCTCTCTTCCTTCCCTTCCTCCTTCCTTCCTCTCCACTTATCTTTCCCTCCCTCTCTTTCCCTTCTCTTTCCATTTTCTTTCTTTCTCTCCACCTCTCTCTCTCTCTTTTCCCTCTGTCACCCTCCCTCTTCTCTCCCCACAGAGGACTCGCCTGACAAGCTTCCACCCTCCGACCCCGGACTCCCATTCAGTCCCCATTCTGAAAACGGGAACCGGCAACTGAAAGAGGAGGAGGAGGCGTGTGTGTGTGTTTATGTTGTGCCCAGCTTTCGGTAGGCCTTCTGTTACCTCAACCTCGGAGGTGCCTCAGTGAGCAGGCACGGAGACTCACCGCCTCCTCCGGGTGCAATTGCTGCCTTCTCCCTCAGGGCTGCCTCAGGGTGAACTTCTGTGCCCCGCCATACACCTCTGGGGTGGGGGGAGGCTGACCACCATTTCCCCCCCCACAGGTGCCGCTGCCATTCTTGCACGCAGGAGTGTGTGTGTCTGAAGGAGTAGGCTGAGCAGCAGCAGCAGCGAGCGGAGCCTTGTTGAAGAGCTCTTCAACGGGAAACTAGCAAGGGGACAGTGCTGGAAAGGTGCTTCCTGCAGAGCCCAAGGGCGGGTGGGTGGGTGAGTGGGTGCCCGGCTCCCCTGCAGCCTTGGAAAAGACTGCGTGGGTGTTGTGGGTGGGCCGGTCCCAGACAGCGGGTGGGCCACCCCTTGCCCAGGTTTGTTGTAAGCTGTCTTCTGAGAAAACTGAACAGAAGTAGCTATTCAAATGGTCAGCGACCTCCTTATTTCCATCAATGTATGTATTATCCCTATTACTAAGCTTTGTGAGGCTGCAGTTTTTCTCCTATCACTAATTTATAGAGGCTGGGGAAAGAGAAACTGCCAGAGAACTGTGAGTATGAATAAGAAAAGGAGGAGAAAGGATGGAAATTGCCATCCTCCAATCAGTTTGAATTTACAGAGGTTTGGAAAAGAGTAACTACCTGAGAACTGTGAGTTTGAATAAAAAAAGGAGGAGAAAGGTAGTGGCCATCTGAAACACAAATATCAAAATGAGAAAGACCAACAAACTCCTGGCAGAACCAACACCTCAGAGGAACAAAACAGAAACAACCCCCCAGAGGATGAAAACAGCTGGAAACATGTCACACAAAGAAGGAAATAAAAACCAAATACAAAACCGCCACAATTCCAACCCTCTCCCTCCCAACCCCACTGTCTACATGCAACAAATACCTAGGACTCCTAACACAGATAATTGACAATGAATCACCAGAAAGAAAACACATTAAAACAGTGCTACTAGACACCACTGCAACAAAGAAAAAGACACCCCCACACACCAACCCAATCAAAAAAGGAGAGTGCTAGTGATTGCTAACTCAATTCTCAGGGGAACTGAACCTACCATCTGCAGACTGGACAATCAAACCAGAGAGATATGCTACCTCCCTGGAGCTAAAATCTCTGACATAACACAAAAACTAACCAAAATAACAAAACCTACAGATTACTACCCCCTATTGGTGATCCATGCAGGAAGAAATGACACAGGGAAGGACCTGAATGCAATAACAAGAGACTACGACCAATTGAGCAACACAGTCAAAAACATAGATGCAGAGGTTGTTTTTTCTTCCATCCTACCCACAAGAGGACGACACCCGGCAAGAGAACATAAAATCCCAGAAATAAATAATTGGCTAAAGGGTTGGTGTCGCCAAAAGAACTTTGGTTTCCTTGACCATGGGCAAGAGATGGGCTACACTTCACCAGGGTTGGGAAGAATTTCCTAGGAAACTGAATAGCCCAACTTGTCATGAGGGCTTTAAACTAAGACCAAAAGGGGAGGGTGAACAAACTAGTGGTGGGTCAGAGATCAACCTCTAGGTTGCTCCCTTGTGGGGTACCTCAGGAGTCGGTCCTCTCCCCCCTGCTATTTAATATCTACATGAAATCGCTGGGCAAGATCATCCAAGGGCATGGGATGAGGTATCATCAGTACGCTGACGATACCCTGTTGTACATCTCCACCCCATATCCAGTCAACAAAGCAGTGGAAGTGATGTGCCGGTGCCTGTGGGCTGTTAGGGTCTGGATGGGTGTCAACAGACTCAAATTCAACCCTGATAAGATGGAGTGGCTGTGGGTGTTGACTCCCAAGTTCAATTCCATCTGTCCGTCCATCACCCTGGGGGGGAATTACTGACTTGGGCGTCCTCCTCGATCCACAGCTTACATTAGAAAACCATCTTTCAGCTGTGGCGAATGGGGCATTTGCCCAGGTTTGCCTGGTGCACCAGTTACGGCCCTATCTGGACCGGGACTCACTACTCACAGTCACTCATGCCCCCATCACCTTGAGGTTCGACTACTGTAATGCTCTCTACATGGGGCTACCTCTGAAAACTGTTTGGAAACTTCAGATCGTGCAGAATGCAGCTGCGAGAGCAATCATGGGCTTCCCCAGGTATGCCCATGTTACACCAACACTCCGCAGTCTGCATTGGTTGCCGATCAGTTTTGCTCACAATTCAAAGTGTTGGTTATGACCTATAAAGCTCTTTATGACATCGGGCCAGAATATCTCTGGGACCGTCTTCTGTCACACGAATCCCAGTGACTGGTTAGGTCCCATAGAGTCAGCCTTCTCCGGGTCCCGGCGACTAAACAATGTCGTCTGGCGGGACCTGTTCTGGTCTCTAGTAGAAATTTAGCAATTACAAATAACTCTTATTAAATGCATCATTTCATGAATAAAGAAACTCCATTTATTTTTCTGCTCTCCTGTAAGTCAACACATTCCATACAGCACTTGGTCCGTTATCTCTCTTAGCTGCATTTCTCACATTCCTCCTTCTGCTTCACTTAAACAAGATTTATTTTCCTAACAGCATAACTTTGAAAAACAGTAGCACTGACTGATAACAACATAAAATACTTTGGCTTACTTTAGCGTGGCAAAAACACATCCATTTTTCCTTTCGGCAATGTTGAAACTTCACCCTTCTTCTCCACTGAACCCCTGTAATGTCAAATACATCACTACAATATTTAACCCATTCCTCTCCTTAGTATCTTCTTCCAGACCTCTGCTCTCTACGTTTTTGGGCCCTTCTGAATTTAGGGTTAACCCAGTGAGCATCTGATTCTCCCACACTAGATCCTGAACTCATAGCCCCATCCTGTGGCTGGCCTCCCACCTGTTCTACTACGTGTAACCCCAGGCCCCCCCTAATTCATAAACACTATCTGAATCCAAGTCCTCAATATTTTCATCATCCTCCAACTGATCAGGAGTATGTACAACATGACCCAGGGGAAGAGCCTTCTATGTGGCAGCCCCGATCCTCTGGAACCAGCTCCCCCCAGAATTGCCCCCACTCTCCTTGCCTTTCGCAAACTCCTTAAAACCCACCTCTGTCATCAGGCATGGGGGAATTGAGATATTCCTTTCCCCCCAGGCCTATACAAGTTATGCATGGTATGTTTGTGTGTATGCTTTGTTTTTTAATAAGAGGTTTTTAAATGATTTTTAATTGTTAGATTTGTAATATATTGTTTCTATTATTGTTGTGAGCCGCCCCGAGTCTGCGGAAAGGGGCGGCATACAAATCTAATAAATAATAATAAATAATAATAATAATCATGGGCTTCCCTAGGTATGCCCATGTTACACCAACACTCCGCAATCTGCATTGGTTGCCGATCAGTTTCTGCTCACAATTCAAAGTGTTGGTTATGACCTATAAAGCCCTTCATGGCATTGCACGAATCCCAGCGACCGGTTAGGTCCCACAGAGTTGGCCTTCTCCGGGTCCCGTCGACTAAACAATGTCATCTGGCGGGACCCAGCGAAAGAGCCTTCTCTGTGGTGGCCCTGACCCTGTGGAACCAGCTCCCCCTGGAGATTAGGATTGCCCCCACTCTCCTTGCCTTTCGTAAACTCTTCAAAACCTACCTCTGCCATCAGGCATGGGGGAATTGAGACATCACCCCCAGGCCTATATAGTTTATGCATGGTATGTTTGTGTGTATGTCTTGCTTTTTAAATAAGGGTTTTTTAGATATTTTAAATATTAGATTTATTGTACATTTTTTTATTATTGCTGTGAACCACCCCGAGGCTACAGAGAGGGGCAGCATACAAATCAATCAATCAATCAATCAAACAAACAAATAAATAATTCTTACAAGTCGAGGTCAGTATTAATATCAGCTGAAGTAAACTTATTCCCACCATCGGTTGTAATATGTCTTCCAGCCAGCAGATGGCAGTATCTGTTCCCTATGTCTGCTCTTCCTTACATGGTTTACTTTTTCATATCTTTAAATCCATTTAATGTTTTAAGACAAACTCTTCAAGCTTTTAAATTTTCTATTCCCTTTGATTCCAACAAGCCTTTTCTGAAGCTTTTTTAAATGTAGAGCTTTTAAATTTTATTCTTTCAATGTATGATTTTTTCCAACTGCTAGATAGCTGCTTTTTCCTGTTTAATGCACCTTTGGTCACCTTTCTGCTTTAAGTTTCTTCTTCTATCCTCATGAATGACCAAACGCTCACCAGCTTCTTTGCATCTCCCTCTCTCCAGCTCTGCACTTGAATTTTCTTGTCCAGGTGACTACAATCTTTTCAGTCTTCTCTTTATTTTTATTTTTTATTTTATTAATGGGATTTGTAGGCTGCCCAACTCCTTATGGATTCTGGGTGGCAAACAGCAATATAAAACAACAATAAAACAATTTTAAGAAACCTTTACTTAAAATATTCATCTATTCAGCCAGGAGAAGATGAAATCATTCACTGGCTCCAGGCCTGCCTGAAAAGCAACGCTTTTACAGCCTTTCAGAAGGCCAGAAGGGTGGGGATTAGGTAGATCTCAGGGGGGAGTTGATTCCATAGAGCCAGAGCTGCCACAGAGAAGCCCCCCCCCCCTGTGGTCCTGCCAGCCGATACTGTCTGTCTGAAGGAACCTTGAGAAGACCAATTCTGTGGATCCTAACCAGCTGCTGGGAGGTATGCAGCAAAATGCAGTCCTGTACATAATCTGGTCCTAAGCAATGCTTTAAAGGTAATGACCAACACCTTGAATTGTGTCCAGAGACCTATTTGGAGCCAATGCAACATGTGGAGCATTGAGGTAACATGGGTGTATCTAGCTACATCTACAACAGCTCATGCATCTGCATTTTGGACCAATTATAATCAATGTTCCTCTAACTTTTTTTTTATGTGGGTGGAAAAGTATAATGTCTGAGCGGCACATTTTCATGCCTGGGCCTGGATCGATTAGAAACAAAAGGAAGTCACATGACCTCAGGACACACAGCAACGGTCATAAATATGAAACAGCAGAAAAGTTTTGATCCTGCGATCCTCGGGCTGCTGCGAAAGTCCTAAGGGCTGTTGTGACTTGAACGGTCAGTAAATGAACCATTGTAAGTCAAGGACAACCTGCCTTCCCCCCTAGATGTTTTCTGTGGAGCTTCAAAATGGACTCAGGATCTGCTGATTTGCTTCTAAAAGAGTGCACTGGTCAGACAGATAATCCTCGACTTCTGTTCTGACCCCAATGGAGGCCAACGTTTCCATCTCCTGAGTAAGACGGTTATTAAGTGAGTTCTGCCTCACTTTACCACCTTTCTTGCCATAGTCATTAAGTGAATCCCTGCAGTTGCTTGTCAGAAGATCCCAAAAGATGTTCACATAACCCTGGGACATGGCCACCATCATAACTAACTTGTCAAGTGTCCAAAGTTTGATCCAATAACCCCTTTATTTTTCTAACAAAGTCCTTCCTTCCTAGAAGGAAGAATAGAAAGAATAAAATGGAAAAGGGGATTAAAAGAGATTTTTAAAAAGGGTTTGGTTCAAAGTTCTGCTCAGATTTAAAAAATTGGAGTTTGAGAAGGGTTGATTAAGCTTGGGATATTGTTTTGTTTGCTCTTTTTTAACTTTATTTTTTCTTTTAGATATATGAATTTAGGAATTTCTGATCTGTTTTAATAAAGTTAGAAGTATTGATTATAATAAGATATGTAGTAGATGATACTGATTTGGATTAATGCATAATTGGAATTGAATTTAGAATTGTTGGGAGATTAATGATGACATTTTTGGCGTAACCACTGGAACCTCCGGGACGGATTTGGGTTGTTCGGTGTGGAAGGATTGGATTTAGCCCGGATCTTCGGCTCCTCGCTGCTTTGGTCTCTCCCCGCTCCTGGCCCATTTGCCTCCTTCCTCCCCACTCCCCACCCCGGCCACTTACTTGCCGATCACCTCGCACAGTTCATAGACATCCTCGAACAGCACGTCGGCGGCGGCCATGGTCCAGATAGGGCAGAATTATCCTTGCCGGCGGCCGAGGCGGGAGCGGGCGCGAGCAGGTCCCTTCCGCGCTCCCCGCACAACACGCCGCCGCCAACGCCGCCTCCAATCAGCACACCACGTTAAATCCAATCCTTCCACACCGAACAACCCAAATCCGTCCCGGAGGTTCCAGTGGGGTGGAGCAGCAACCATGGAAGGGAGGAATACAAAAATGAACCGGCGGAGGGCAGAGACGCCTCATTCGCTCCCCTCCCCCACCGGTGCACACTCACACACGACGGGGACAGAACGAGAGAGCGCAGAAGGGAGAGGCAGATGCAGCTCTGACCACGCGACGACGACAGCGATAAGTCGTTTAAGGAAGGGCGCGCGCCGCTCCTTTCCCAGTCGCCACCTTTTTAATCAGTCACGCAACCGCCCAGAGCAAGCACGCGCACCCTTCGCTACAGAGGGGAAGGGGGGTCCCTCAGCCATTCTCCCTCCTCCCTCTTTTCCTTCTGCACAAAGCCACTCCCACAAGCAGCTCAAAAAATACGCGTTTGGCGTAAGGAAGCGAGGAGCCGAAGATCCGGGTTTCCCCTTTCCGTGGGCGGCGGGGGAAGACCCAGGGAAGGTTCCTTTGTCCGCCTAGCAGCTGATCTGCTCGGCAGCGCAGCAGCAGCGAGGAGCCGAAGATCCGGGATTCCCCGCTGCCCACGGAAAGGGGAAACCCGGATCTTCGGCTCCTCACTGCTGCTGCGCTGCCAAGCAGATCAGCTGCTAGGCGGACGAAGGAACCTTGCCTGGGTCTTCCCCCGCCGCCCACGCAAACTCCACCATCTACGCATGCGCGGCCATAGAAAAAAGGGCGCGCATGCGCAGATGGTGTTTTTATTTCCGCAACCCTACATCCCAAAAAATCGATTATCGCGAGGGGTCTTGGAATGGAACCCTCGCGATAATAGAGGGATCACTGTACTGCATTTTATTCATGGAAAATTAGATGGTACACTGTATTGTTTGAATGTATGTTGAGAGAAAAATTTAAAAAAGTACACACACACCCAAATGTTTTTCCTTCCTCTGTCCCTACATTCATTTTATTTATTTATTTATTTATTTATTGGATTTGTATGCCGCCCCTCTCCGCAGACTCGGGGCGGCTAACAACAGCAGTAAAACAGTACAACAAAATCCAATACTAAAAAAACAGGTAAAAAACCCATTATATAAAAACTAGTCATACATACAAACATACCATGCATAAAATTTTAAAGGCCTAGGGGGAAAGTGTATCTTAGTTCCCCTATGCCTGGCGGCAGAGGTGGGTTTTAAGCAGCTTACGAAAGGCAACGAGGGTGGGGGCAATTCTAATCTCTGGGGGGAGTTGGTTCCAGAGGATCAGGGCCACCACAGAGAAGGCTCTTCTTCTGGGTCCTGCCAAGCAACATTGTTTGGTTGACGGGACCCGGAGGGGGCCAACTCTGTGGGACCTAACTGGTCGCTGGGATTTGTGCAGCAGAATCAATGATTCTCCCCCCAGGGTAATGGACGGACAGATGGAATTGTCCTTGGGAGGCAGGACCCACAGCCACTCCATCTTGTCTGGGTTGAGTTTGAGTTTGTTGACACCCATCCAGGCCCCAACAGCCTCCAGGCACCGGCACATCGCTTCCACTGTTTCGTTGACTGGACATGGGGTGGAGATGTATAACTGGGTATCATTGGCATATTGATGATACCTCACCCCATGCCATTGGATGATCTCACCCAGCGGTTTCATGTAGATATTAAATAGCAGGGGGAGAGGACCGACCCCTGAGATACCCCACATGGGAGAGACCTAGAGGTCGACCTCTGACCCCCCACTAACACCGACTGCGACCGACCAGAGAGGTAGGAGGAGAACCACTGAAGAACAGTGCCTCCCACTCCCAACCCCTCCAGCCGGCACAGAAGGATACCATGGTCGATGGTATCAAAAGCCGCTGAGAGGTCAAGAAGCACCAGGACAGAAGACAACCCCCTGTCCCGGGCCCGCCAGAGATCATCCATCAATGCGACCAAAGCAGTTTCCGTGCTGTAACCGGGCCTGAATCCAGACTGTTGAGGGCCTAGATAATCAGCTTCTTCCAAGGACCGCTGGAGTTGACGCGCCACCACCTTCTCAACAACCTTCCCCATAAAGGGAAGGTTGGAAACTGGATGGTAGTTATTGAGCACGGCTGGGGCCAGGGAAGGCTTCTTGAGGAGGGGGCGCACAAGTGCCTCCTTATAAGGAGCCGGGAAGGACCCCCTCCCCAAGGACGCGTTGACGATCTCCTGGACCTAGCTCCGTGTCACCTCTCGACTGGCCGAAACCAACCAAGAGGGACACGGATCCAGTAAACAGGTGGCGGAGCTTACAGCTCCAATGGCCTTGTCCACTTCATCAGGTGTCACCAAGTCAAACTCCCCCCAGACAGATGGACAAAGACGTTTAGCCCCAGTCACCTCGACTGACTCGTCAGTCAACTCTGTTTTACAATTTGAGTCGAGGTCTGCTCGGATCCGAGCGATTTTATCAGCGAAAAACGTGTTAAAGTCCTCGGCACTACTCTGTAAGGGCTCCCGAACTCCCTCCTGGTTAAGAAGGGAGCGGGTCACCCTAAACAGAGCAGCCAGGTGGGATTCCGCTGATGCAATCAAGGCGGCATGATATGCGCATCTTGCCGCCTTGACCGCCACTTTCTAAGTCTTAATATAAGTTCTTACAAGTGTTCGATCGGATTCGGACTTACTCTTCCTCCATTGCTTCTCTAGACGTCTCTTCTGGCGTTTCAACTCCCGGAGCTCCTCGTTGAACCATGGAGCTCTACGGGGTCTAGCGCCGTGTAGAAGTCGCAATGGCGCAATTCGGTCAAGGGCCTCTGCTGCCGCCTTGTTCCAGGCCTCAGCCAGAGACTCTGCCGAACTGTGGACAAGTGTATCTGGAAGAACCCCAAGTGCCTTCTGAAAACCTTCTGGATCCATCAGGCGCCTGGGGCGGAACAACTTAATTGGTTCCGCCTCCCTGCGGAGGAGGATTGGAGCCAGGAAGTCAAGCCACAGCAGAAAATGGTCTGACCATGACAAAGGCAACGCTTCTAAGCCCCTTAGTCTCAGACCATTACTCAGTTGCTCAGAGAGGAATACCATGTTGGGTGCGTGCCCCCCCTCGTGAGTCGGACCCTGTACTACTTGGGTCAGGTCCATGGCTGCCATGGTGGCCATGAACTCCTGTGTCAGTCCAGAGGATTCGCCGAGTGATGTCAGGTTGAGGTCCCCCAAGACAATAAGTCTGGGGAACCCCACCGCCAGCCCGGCTACCTCCTCGAGTAGCACAGGCAGGGCTTGTGCCACGCAGCTGGGAGGCAGGTACGTGAGAAACAAGCCCACCTGAACCCCTAAGTCCAACTTCACCAGGAGGAACTCGCAACCTGCAATCTCCGGAGCAACGAGTCTACGCATGTGAAGGCTCTCCCTGGCTATAATAGCCACTCTTCCCCCCCTTCCCTGGGGTCGAGGTTGATGCCATATCTGAAACCCGGTTGGGCAGATTTTAGAGAGAGGAACTCCTCCCTCTGGGCCCAACCAGGTTTCAGTTACACATGCCAGGTCGGCCTCCTCATCCAGGATCAAATCCCGGATGAGGAGAGCTTTATTTACGACCCACCTGGCATTGAGTAGCAGCAACCTGAGTCCAGGGCCAGAATTACACTCATTACCAGTGCCCAGGGTTGGGCTCACGGAGCCAGAACAAGGGATCGTTATTAAGCAACGATCCCTTGTTCCCCTGGAATGGCTAGCTCCGTGGCTCCCACCATATCTGCCTCTCCCCAGCAACACCGGAATATCCTGACTCTCTGTCACCCCAGAGATAGGTGCTCTCCCCCCTCCTGCCTCTCCTGCGCCAAGTAGGCCAGATATATTATTTACATCATTCCCATTCATCTCACTCACATTGTAACCCCACCCATCCCACCCATCCCATTCATTCATTCCATACATCCTACACCCACCCCAACTATCCATCATTTTTTTAAAAACCCAACAATTTAATTAAAATATAATCAATTAATAATTAATAATTAAAAGTATTAATATTAAAACACCAATAAAGCTGAATAAAAAATAAAAAATGCAGAAAATACAAATATAGGTAATAGTGCAATAATTCAATTCATTTAGAAAATCCGGTCAGCAGCAAGTAGTAAAAGTGCTAAAGTTCTCAAAAGTGCCAAGTTTCCCAAAGTGCCAAGTTTCTCAAAGTGCCAAGTTTCTCAAAAGTGCCAAGTTTCTCAAAGTGCCAAGTTCTCAGGGGCAGAGTCAAGGTTATTCAAAAGTCAAGGATCATTCAATATATCTCTCCCCCCCCCCAGAATAGGGAGGGGGTGTCCATTTCCAGGGTATACTGTTCATCCAGCTGTATCACATTCTTTTTGCCTCCCCCATCTTCAGGGCCCCTCTCCATTCTCGTAAGTCGCTCCAGATATCTGTCAATGCTTCCGCTAGTATTGGGGTGCATCTCTTAATCTCCTGGCCCCAAGTCGTAGAATACAGCCTCTGCATGACTCTCCCACCACCAGACCTCAGTCTACCAGTCCTCCTCCCTTGGTCTCCTTTCAGTCTCCTCTCTCCTATCGCAATGGTTGGTCCTCCGTCCACCAGGTCCCCCAGCGCCGAGCGCACCCACCGTACAGCTGCTCGGCGTCCCGGGTCTGCCTGGCTGATCGCATTGTTTTCAAGAACGTCCTCCTCCAATGCAGTCCAACTCATTCGGCTCACTGGCTTGCTCGTTCAAGAAACTCGCCCAAAACTCCTTCATTCGTCCACCCCAGCCTCAGTCTCAGCGTGGATTGCTGCCGGAGCGAAAGAGAAACTCAGGAAAAGGACTCAGAGGCAGGGCAATTAGCTCGTTCTACAGCGGCCACCATCTTCCGAGCCCCAGCTGATCGGGGCTCTCAGCTCTCAGCTCTCCCACAGCAAAAAACAAGGAGAGGACACCACACAGGAACCGGACACCAAAACGAGGAACATTCGGCTCACTGAATACGCACGCTGGCTTTCAAACTAATTCAAAATTACCTATATTATTGATGTTATTACTGTAGTCCAGCGGAGCAGTGGTCTCCTTCTTCCTTCCTGCTGCTCAACCGGAACCAGAATTCCTCCTCCTTCCTTCCTTGTTCTCTCCATTTCTCCTTCCTTCCTTCCTTCTTCCCTCCATTTCTCTTTCCTTCCCTCCTTCCTTCATCTCCACTTCTCTCTTTCCCTCCCTCTCTTTCCCTTTTCTTTCTTTCTCTCCACTTCTTTCTCTCTCTCTTCCCTCTCTTCCCTCTCTTTTTCTTTCCTTCCAGTTCTCCCTCATTTCTGTGTACTTTTCCTTTCCCCCTCCTCTCTCTCATTTGTTTTTCCCCTTTTGCTCTGATTTCTCTCACCTTCATTTCTGTTTTTCTTTCGCTTTAATCTCCTTTTTTCTTTCTCTTTGGCTGCAGGATTGGGATGGGGGGGCTGATGGAGCCCTCGCACCGATCAAGGCCGTTGCGCGGGCTTTCTCCAGCATCTGGATGCGCAGAGGGCCGAGGGCTGCAAGCCTGCTTTTCTTCAGCTGCCGCCATGTGCCCCATCTCACTTGCCTGTTGGAGGGTGTTTCTGGTGGGGTCCCTGACGGCAGCGCCTCAATTTCGGATGCCCTTGGCGGCTAGCTGCCCCCATCCAAACTGGGGGTGGTGCCGGCAGGGAGGAAAGACCTTGCGAGAAACGCCCTCCGCCGGGCAAGTGACACAGGGCGCGTGGCGGCAGTTAGAGAAAAGCAGGCATAGGTCCCGCAGCGCTCTGTCCATCCTGATGCTGGAGAAAGCCCACAGGGTGACCTTGATTGGCACAAGGGTGCTGGGCTCCCTCAGCCCCCATCGCAATCTTCTGCCTTCGGGTGTGCCTTTGGGAGGTTGCAGATGATGTGGGCGTACGCAACAGCAGCTGCAGGGTGGCAGCGTGCGATGGCAACCCCAGACAGAGCCAGAGAAGCCGGGCAGGGCTCAGAGTCCACAGGGGTTTCTTCCTGACTGTCAGCTTGGGAGGAGCAGATCAGCTGTCGGGTGGGGAGATATGGCGCCGACTCCTCTGCGCGGGCTTAGAAAACAGTGTGCTGAGTTTGGTTTTTGCCCGTGCCCCAGTGCGCTGCGCACGTTAGAGGGAACAGTGATTGTAGTCTCCAAATACTTTTCAAGGGTAGTCCCATGTAGAATGCATTGCAATAGTCAAGACATGAGGTGATAAGAGTGTCATTGACTGTGAGCAGAGATTCCTGATCTAAGTAGAGCCACAAATAGTGCACAAGATGAGCCTATGCAAAAGCCCCTCTAGCCAAAGCCGAGAGATGATTGTCTAGTCTCAGTTACAGAACTAGGATACCCAAGTTGTGGATCTGCTCTGCAGGTGTTAGTATTTCCCCCCAGAGCCAAGGATGGATGGATCGAAATGTCCTTTGGAGGCAATGCCCACAGCCATTCAGTCTTGTGCGGGTTGAGTTTGCGTCTGTTAACACCCATCCATATCCTCACAGCCTCCAGGTAATGTCCACCACTTTGTTAAATTGGCAAGGGATGGAGATATAAAACTGGGTATCATCAGCATACTGATGACAGCTCACCCCATGCCTTTGGATGATCTCACCCAGCAGTTTCATGTACATGTTAAATAGGAGCAGGGAGAGAACCGACCCCTGAGGCACAAGGAACAGCCACCCACAAAGGAACAGCCTATGGGTTGATATCTAGCCCCCAAACGACACTGACTGTGACAGATTAGAGAGATAGGAGAACCACCAGAGAATGGTGCCTCCCACTCCCAAGCCTTCCAACCATCACAGAAGGATACCACGGTCAGTTGCTGAGAGGTCAAGGAGCACCAAGATGGTGGACTGACCCCCATCTTGGGCTCACTAGAGATCTTCCATTAGTGTGACCAAAGCGGTTCAGTGCTGTAGTCAGGCCTGAAACCCGACTAATACGGGTCTAGATAATTGGTTTCATCCAAGGATCATAGGAGCTGGAGCGTGTTCTATGCTTGGTCTCCAGTAATTTTCCAAGGCTCAAAAACCAATTTCTTTGAAATAAAATTCTCTTTATTGTTTCACACAAGCATAATATATGAATATTTTGCAAGGCAAAGTCCAGTAGCAAGAAAATAACACAGTCTATCTTGGCTTGGACTCAAACTCTGGGAACTGTGCCAACATTCCAATCCTCTGCAAATTCTTAGATTACAAGGCTAATAAATCAAGGCTTAAATCAAAGGCTCACCGCAAGCTTTATTACAAACATAGAGATGCAGTTTTCAGAATATCTCAGAAAGACAAAATTTAGGATTTTAACATATTTGTTCAGGAACACCACATATTCTCGGCCATTTTTTGTTACAACATTGTCAGACCACACCTCCTCTTTCCCAGCCACTCTTCTATGTATCCTGGAAGTGACATCACACACCCAAGAGCTACTCCTGTGGATTAATACCTTTTACTCTGGATTTCCTCTTCTCTTCTTGCCATCCTTCCATATCATGAATATGGAATCATCTCCTGATAAATCTTCCTCACTATCTGACAGAGACCAATTTTGCACTGTAATATCAGCCATCTCAGTCTCTCCCAAATCACTGTCTGCCTCACTTTCGGCCTCAGCTTCCTCTGACAGACTCCCTGGCCAAGGGTATCCTGAGGGACATGACTCATCGTCCTCAGAATCAGGCATGGCCTGAGGTGGACAAAGATCACTCACAACAGAGCGCCACCACATTCTCAACAAACTTACTTATAAAAGACAGCTGGGAAACAGGATGATAGTTTTTCAAATTGGCTGGATCTAGGGAAGGCTTCCTGAGGAGGGGTTGCACCACAGCCTCCTTAAGAAACTGCGGGAAGGACCTCTTACTCAAGGAGGCATGGATTACTGCCTGGATCCAGCCACATGTCACCTCCTTATTGGCCGAAACCAGCCAGGAGGGGCATGGGTCCAGTAAACAGGTAAAGGACCCCATTGCTCCCATGGCCTTGTTCACTTCCTCATGTGTCACCGGACTGAACTCATCCTATACAACAGGACTAAGACTTGTACCTATTGTCTTGGTCGACATTGCCCAATCGGAGTCCAGGTACATCTGAATCTGAGCAACTTCACCACGGGCCTTACAGAGTGATAGTGAACCTATGTCGTGGGTTCCACAGGTGGCATGCAGAGCCATATCAGCTGGCACATGAGCCATGACCCTAGCTCAACTCCAACATGCATGTGTGTGCTGGCCAGCTGATTTTTTGCTTGCACAGAGACTCAGGGAGGGCATTTTTAGCTTCCAGAGAGCCTCCAAGGAAGATGGGGAGGGGGTTTACCTTTGGGAAGCCTTTGGAGCCTGGGGAGAGCGAAACACAAGCTTACTCGGTCCACCAGAAGCTGAGAAACAGGCCATTTCCAGCCTCCAGAGGGCCTCCAGGGGGTGGAGGAAACTGTTTTCATCCTCCCCAGGCATTGAATTATAGGTGGGGACACTCACACATGCAGTCCACCCTCTTTTGACACCCAAGGAGAAAACAGTTCGCTATCACTGGCCTAGCAAATTGTTTCTTGCCAGAAGATCTTTTGCACAGAATAAGATTTGGTGTTCCAATATTAATATTTTATTAAATGTTCTAATTTAGCTATGATGAACCATGTCTTAATTGTCTTGATTACTATAATTCATTCTATATTGGTCTCCCTTTGAAACTATTACAAAAAGCAACTAAGCTTCTTCTTTTTTCTTTGTATCAGTTCCACTGGCTGACTAATAATTCCCAAGCAAGGTTCAAAGAACTGGTTTTGAATTAAATAAACCAGATGGTACCTGAACAGGACTTTCCTTTTCTTTGGCATAAGTTTTCCAAAGAAACATTTTTTTATTGTTCTTTCAGATATTAATATTAATAATATTAATAACAACTGGTACTTTCAATATAATTTTAACATTCATTGTGCAGAATCATATTACACTATTTTAGTATATCACAATCAAAACTACTTCTTGAAAAATTATTTAGTGTCTTTAGTTCCAAAGACAGAACTATTTGATATTAGTGTATACCGTATTTTTCGGAGTATAAGACACACCAGAATATAAGACGCACCTTAGTTTTTGGGGAGGAAAATAGGGAAAAGAATCTGCTTATCAGGTATTCATCTGGTTAGTGTCCTTAATCTGATCAGCTTCATCACTTTATTTTATCCCCTGGTTAAGGGCTTTAAAAAATTATTCTGAGACAGTAACAATGAAAGAGCTTGCAAGCCAGTAATATAGCTGGGGACATCATTAGCACCTGGGGAAAAAAAGTCAGAGCAAGTAGAGCAAAGACTAGGGCTTGGAAAACATTCTTCACAGAGAGTAACAATGAAAGGGCTTGGATACATTAATAGCACCTGGTTAGGGCTGGAAAAAAACATTTGGAGCAAATAGAGAATGAAAATCAATCAATCAATCAAAGACAGAGTTTGGAAAATATTCTTGACAGAGAGTAAAAATGAAAGAGCTTGCAAGCCAGTAAGTGCTGGGAACATTGTTACCATCTGGTTAGGGCTGGAAAGAAACTTACTCAGAGCAAGTTAGAGTAATGGAAAAAAAAGCCCTGCAAAGACTTAGGGCTTGGAAAACATTATTTGCAGAGAGAAACAATGAAAGAGCCTGCAAAGTAAGAGCTGGGAAGATTGTTAGCAGCTAGTTATGGCTGGGGGAAAAAAAGCTACATTCAGAGTATAAGGCGCACCCTAATTATCAGCCTTTTTTAGGGAGGAAAAGTACATCTTATACACCAAAAAATATGGTATTTGAAAACTGAGCAAATTAAAATCTGATTAATGAACTTTTCTTTGCTATATAAATCAGGACTCTCAAATAGATATCTCATTTGTTCAACAACTATGCCATTTATACCGAGCTGCAAATCTTGGGGAGAAGCACAGACTTTACTATCTCAAATAACTCTTGAGAAGCTCAACCAATCCTTCTCAATCATTACTTCATTTTAGAGATCATTTGCAAATTATACCTGAAACAGAATTTTCATAATCAGAGTTGGAAACTGGATCAATAATACTGGAAGATGACTGTACACATGTTCCAGGAATATAGCATGGATGTTGTAAAATATCTCCAGTGCTGTAAAATATTTTACTAGAATCTAAGTATGATAAAAACACACACAAAAAACATCATGAAGGATACAGGTCATTCTAAAACTACCTTCTAAAATATTTAACTGTATATTATGCACAAATATATCATGAATTCAAAGTAGTATAAGTTAATACTAATCCATCGCATTCATGACAAATTCTTATCATCTAAGCATATCAGGGAAGGAAGGGAGGGAGGGAGGGAGGAAGGAAGGAAGGAAGGGAGGAGTGTGCAGAAAGACCTTTGAGTTATGAAGGACATGCACAGAGGAAACGTGGGATTTCAGCAGATATCCAGGAGATATGAGTAATTATTCAGTCATACAAAACAGATCCATTAAAGTGTATAAAATAGTGTTTACTTTAGAAATAGCACAGTCAAGTTAAACAGTCTGGTCATTCACATTCAAATCAGTCAATATATCTCAATACAATGATAATATTACAAACCTACATTTGTCTTACATATTATATGTACATACATTACAGCTTACAAGTACATTAAACTAACATCGAACCCACAAAGTTTACTACATCAGTCACAGTGAATCAGCAAAAAGAACAGAGAGAGCAGAGAAAGAGAATCATGATTTCTGGCTCCCTCTTATGGCAATTTGCAACACTACCTCTTAAAAGCTATAGTACTTCAATGCAAACAAACATTCATTGTTAGCTTGTTTATATATTGCAAACTCAACTGTTAACAACATCAGTTCTAAACTTTGTGTACAGCAATCTTATTTATTTCTTATTTCAGCCCACTGTTTGTGTCTACCAGCCTTATTTTAGCATTCACAATAATTTATTACTCTTCAAATCTACTTTTATAACTGTTAATATTGTCTCACCAATCCAAGCATCAGGATGTACTTTGTATAAAATCTAAGGACTTTTGGTGACTGAAAACAATGAAAGAAACAGTCTTGATAAAGCACATTAAAATTGTCAAATATTTGAAGCAATACTAATTAGAATATAATCAAAATAAATCAGAAACTACTCACCATTTTCCAAAACAATTTGTTGGCTAGTAAGATGACAAGCCAAGTATGGATACACTGTAAGAAGGCAATTCTCTGCGGTGGCAGACACTTGAAGTGAGAATCTAAAAATAGAATAATTTTCATTAAAAATATAGTTGAATATTTCCTAGCCATTAGCAGAATTTTATAATTAAATTCTCGGTTTTCCTAAATTTCCTGGCCTCCACGTAGAATTGAACACACTGCATTATATATGGGAAATGCTTGTAAGTAAATAAAACATGTTTGTCACCATTACTTTTATAATAGATTGTCATTCTAGGGGGGAGAACTATTCACTGTGGAATGTAAAATTAAAAATTAGACAATCAATTTACTAGCTGGAAGTTGGAAAACCAAAACTGATGAGGCAGCAGCCATCTCGATCACCGGAACATAGAAACTTTAATAAAACCACTTAGCTTTCGTTAGCGTGCTGCTAACTTCGTCAGAGTATTAAAATGCCATGGGAGACAATCACCTTTATAAAGCATTATTCAGTCTGCTCATTGCCCGCGTCATAGGGCCACACCCTTCCCTCCCCTCTGCGGCAAGCCTAATTGTGGGCTTGCTCATGCTGGCTAACGGGGGATCTACCGCTTTTACTTGTGTCTTTTGCCTCTTTCCCTCCCCAAGGGAGGAGGTGGAGTTATGAGGCAATACTTCGGAGGTGTTTGGTATTACTTTTCCCCCCCCCCCCATTATCGTTGTTATTTTCTATAGTGGTACATGTCTGCTCTTGCAATTTTTTTGCCCATGCCCTCGTCTTAGGTCTGCACTGTTCTAATCCCCCCTTGTCCCCTGTGTTGGCACTGCATTGTGCCCCTCCCCCTCTACCTCCATGTTGCTCCAGTATGTTCCCTTGCTTCCTGTTGGGGGTTGCTCTACCCTCATTTAACTGGTTTCTATGCCCGGCCTGGGGAATTCTGTTAGGGGCTTTATCCAATCCTAATGACCTATCCCCTTTAAGTCGTTGCTGGTGCCTTAAAGCCTGGTATGCCGATGGCATATCAATATGTCTATTTAAAGAATTTTCATTGGAGAACCAGGCTTCCTTTAGGAGGCGACCTCCCTTGGTTTCATCTCGCGCCAGAATCTCAGTTCCCTGGAAATCGAAGCCATGATCCTGCTCCTCCATGTGTATCCAAATCTGGGAATGCTGTTCATGACGTCGGACCGCCAATTTGTGTTCGTGTATACGAGTTCTCAATCTTTTTGCCGTTTCCCCCACATAGTGGTGTGCACAATTATTGCAGTTTATACGGTAAATTACCGAGGAGGACTCCTCCTTCACTAAGGTTTCCTTCAGGCACATTACTGATTTTCTCAAAGTTTGATCTGGCTTGTGCGCTACTTTGACCCCGTGGGGTGCCAGTATGCGTGCGGCTGTTTCGGATACCCCTTGTATGTACGGGAGTACCCTCCACGCTGATGTTTCATTTGCGCTTTCAGTAGGTTGCCGGAGTCTAGGTGTGATGCACCGTTGGATAAAATCTCTCGAGTAGCCATGACGTATACAAGTTTGATAAAGATACGCTCGTTCTTTTTGTTTGGCTGCCCGTGTGCTACAGTGAGTTTTTATCCTATTAAATAATGTCCGTATACAACTGACCTTATGTGCGTTGGGGTGATTGCTTTCGTTGTGTAATATGCGGTCCGTGTTGGTGGTCTTCCGGTATACCTCCGTGTCGATGCTTCCATCTGGGTTCCGGTTAATCTGTACATCTAGAAAGGCCAGTTTACTGTTGGCCTCCTCCTCCACCGTAAACTGAATGTCCGGATATATGGAATTAAGAATTCCCATAAACCTGATTTTATCCCGTTGTTTAATAATGGTAAACGTGTCGTCGACGTAGCGTGTCCAGAACTTGGGCTTATATATTTCCATGGCTTCTCTTTCCAATTGCTGGAGAACTGCTTCTGCAATCACGCCTGAAATTGGGGATCCCATCGGCGTGCCCTTTATTTGTTCGTATATCTGGCCGTTGAATGTAAAGTATGTTTTTAGGCAGAATTTTAATAGTTGGATGAGGTCATCCGTGCTGAGGGCCTTACAGTGTTTTGGTTCTGTTGTTGCCAACAAATTGCTAATGGTTTGGATTGCTAGATCCTGGGGGATAGATGTAAATAGTGAAATCACGTCGAGTGATACCATTACCTCATCTTCCTCCACCACCACCCCTTTAAGCTGTTCTAAAAAGTCTGTAGCCGAATGTACGGTGGTGGTGGTCCCTTCAACCAGCCATTGTAGTTGGCCATGTAGCCATTTGGCCAAACCAAATGTAGGGGTGCCACGGAGAGAAACAATGGGGCGTAAGGCGGAGGTACCCTTACGCCCCATTGTTTCTCTCCGTGGCACCCCTACATTTGGTTTGGCCAAATGGCTACATGGCCAACTACAATGGCTGGTTGAAGGGACCACCACCACCGTACGTTCGGCTACAGACTTTTTAGAACAGCTTAAAGGGGTGGTGGTGGAGGAAGATGAGGTAATGGTATCATTCGACGTGATTTCACTATTTACATCTATCCCCCAGGATCTAGCAATCCAAACCATTAGCAATTTGTTGGCAACAACAGAACCAAAACACTGTAAGGCCCTCAGCACGGATGACCTCATCCAACTATTAAAATTCTGCCTAAAAACATACTTTACATTCAACGGCCAGATATACGAACAAATAAAGGGCACGCCGATGGGATCCCCAATTTCAGGCGTGATTGCAGAAGCAGTTCTCCAGCAATTGGAAAGAGAAGCCATGGAAATATATAAGCCCAAGTTCTGGACACGCTACGTCGACGACACGTTTACCATTATTAAACAACGGGATAAAATCAGGTTTATGGGAATTCTTAATTCCATATATCCGGACATTCAGTTTACGGTGGAGGAGGAGGCCAACAGTAAACTGGCCTTTCTAGATGTACAGATTAACCGGAACCCAGATGGAAGCATCGACACGGAGGTATACCGGAAGACCACCAACACGGACCGCATGTTACACAACGAAAGCAATCACCCCAACGCACATAAGGTCAGTTGTATACGGACATTATTTAATAGGATAAAAACTCACTGTAGCACACGGGCAGCCAAACAAAAAGAACGAGCGTATCTTTATCAAACTTGTATACGTCATGGCTACTCGAGAGATTTTATCCAACGGTGCATCACACCTAGACTCCGGCAACCTACTGAAAGCGCAAATGAAACATCAGCGTGGAGGGTACTCCCGTACATACAAGGGGTATCCGAAACAGCCGCACGCATACTGGCACCCCACAGGGTCAAAGTAGCGCACAAGCCAGATCAAACTTTGAGAAAATCAGTAATGCGCCCGAAGGAAACCTTAGTGAAGGAGGAGTCCTCCTCGGTAATTTACCGTATAAACTGCAATAATTGTGCACACCACTATGTGGGGGAAACGGCAAAAAGATTGAGAACTCGTATACACGAACACAAATTGGCGGTCCGACGTCATGAACAGCGTTCCCAGATTTGGATACACATGGAGGAGCAGGATCATGGCTTCGATTTCCAGGGAACTGAGATTCTGGCGCGAGATGAAACCAAGGGAGGTCGCCTCCTAAAGGAAGCCTGGTTCTCCAATGAAAATTCTTTAAATAGACATATTGATATGCCATCGGCATACCAGGCTTTAAGGCACCAGCAACGACTTAAAGGGGATAGGTCATTAGGATTGGATAAAGCCCCTAACAGAATTCCCCAGGCCGGGCATAGAAACCAGTTAAATGAGGGTAGAGCAACCCCCAACGGGAAGCAAGGGAACATACTGGAGCAACATGGAGGTAGAGGGGGAGGGGCACAATGCAGTGCCAACACAGGGGACAAGGGGGGATTAGAACAGTGCAGACCTAAGACGAGGGCATGGGCAAAAAAATTGCAAGAGCAGACATGTACCACTATAGAAAATAACAACGATAATGGGGGGGGGGGAGTAATACCAAACACCTCCGAAGTATTGCCTCATAACTCCACCTCCTCCCTTGGGGAGGGAAAGAGGCAAAAGACACAAGTAAAAGCGGTAGATCCCCCGTTAGCCAGCATGAGCAAGCCCACAATTAGGCTTGCCGCAGAGGGGAGGGAAGGGTGTGGCCCTATGACGCGGGCAATGAGCAGACTGAATAATGCTTTATAAAGGTGATTGTCTCCCATGGCATTTTAATACTCTGACAAAGTTAGCAGCACGCTAACGAAAGCTAAGTGGTTTTATTAAAGTTTCTATGTTCCGGTGATCGAGATGGCTGCTGCCTCATCATATATATATGTCACATATATATGTATGTCATATATATGTCACATATATATGTATGTTACACTTCCTATTTTGATCAAATCTCTTTCCAATATACTTATCTGCCCCCATGATACTGATTTCCTTGTAATAACAACTACAGTTACAATGAATGTATTAGATTTCCCCCCCAATTCAGTTCATATAAAGCAATAGCAGTGATGAATTTTGACCGCCGTATATATACTTTTTGATCTTGGATAACTGTAATCATAAAGTATTATTGCTCTAATCATTCTATTTAAAGGTCAAATTTATTTATTAGATTTGTATGCCGCCCCTCTCCGAAGAGTTTCTATACAGGTTACTACTACCATTTCATTTCTAACTCAAGCTTGTTATGTCACAGAGAATTAATAATTCCCCTCATGTATTTCTTTCTATATGCTAACTTTTGAACAAAAACCTATAGCAGATGGTATATGCTGACACTCTTTCTAAAGTAATTTTTTTTGTACTAGCCAAAATTTTTAGTACTTTAGCAATAAAATATGGGTACATAAAATATTTCAAATTATGCATATACTTTCATATAAGTAAAATAATTTTGAGCCCTGAAATGTGTTAAGTTACTTAATTGTCTAAGAAGTCATATTGCAGCTACCTGTTTCTTTCTTCATCAACAAAGAATACATTCTTCAAAAAAGACAATGGCTTTGAAGAAATGAAATCAATGTGGCAGCTGAATCCAATGCAGCTTCCTTCTGGTGTTATTTCAATTCTATTGCCTTCAGGAAAGTGCACCCTTAAGGGATGTCTCTGTTGAGCACTAGTACCACCATCGCAATCTCCAGAATCAAGTTCTGGAATTTCAACTTGTAAAACCGATGGCCTGTTAAAACCAAGAGAATAAGACATAAAATTTCAAAGTTACAGGATTTAAATTAATAATTTATTAAATTTATTTGACACCTATCTCATCATTAATCTAAAACAGTAATTTTTAAAGGAAAAACACACAGTGAAATGTAAATTATCAATAAAATCTCTGTTAAAATAGCTAGATTTAAAGGAAAGTTACTGAAAGTTACATTTAACTTAACATTACTTACTGTGGGGTGGGGGCAGTGCAAATCTCTAGGGTGAGTTTACTCCAGAGGGCCGGCCCCCCCAGAGAGAAGGCTCTTCTCCTAGGACCCACCAAGTGACATTGTGTAGTTGACAAGACCTGGAGAAGGCCAACTCTGTGGGACCTAACCGGACGCTGGGATTCGTGCGGCAGAAAGCAGTCCCGTAAGTAATCTGGTCCCGTGCCATCTAGGCCTTTATAGGTCATAACCAACACTTTGAATCGGGTTCAGAAACCAATTGGCAGCCAGTGCATTCCATGGAGTGCTGGAGAAACATGGGCATACCTTGTCAAGCCCATGATTGCTCACGCTACAGCATTCTGCACAATTTATAGTTTCCGAACACTTTTCAAAGGTAGCCCCATGTAGAGAACCTTGCAGTTGTCAAATATCGAGGTGATAAGGGCATGAGCGACTATGAGCAGACGCTCCCTGTCCAAATAGGTCAAGGTCATATTGAGTGGATTTGTTTTCTTCCTTTTTGAATGGTGCAGTTCCACATGATTTAAGAAATTTAACTTCAAAGTCTTTAAAAAATGCAAAATGATTCAGAACTGCAATGTTGAATCATTCAATTTCTTTAATAGCCTGGTAACCATTTGAACTCTGACAGGGTCTGCAAACATCTGCTGCATATGATTACAAAAACCCTGGAAATTCTGAAGGAGGGGGCTATGCTGCACAAGCAATGGAATAGCCCACTGAGCTGCCCTTCCAGATTTATCACAAAGCCAACCTTATCTCTATTGAGAGGAATGTCAACAGCTCTGAGATTTATGAACATTTGACATTGTCCCAAGAAAGCAGGAAATAAGACAGGATTATCAGTAAATTTATCTGGCATGGCCAGATGGCAGATTCCACGAGGAGGAAGCAAAGGCTGGGCTGTGTGAGCTTGGACTTGAATCAACTGATTCACCAGAAAATCCAATTGTTAATGAATCTGCTGTTGGTCTGCCTGATAATTTTCCATGACATCACTGAGTGTGCATAAACAGGGTGATGAACAATCTGTTCTGGCTGGATCAGCTACCGACTATAATTAAAGATCACATAGAGTCTAAAAATATCATATAAATAAGATATATTGCGTAAAAGATTTCAAGGCATAAAATAGTTAATAGTCAAAGTTTCTTTGTCAGCATGTCCACCACCATCAACACAGTCATGAAACTGACGGAAGGGGGCAAATTAGTCAGAAATCCACACATAGAGTTTTGGAGAGGGGCGGCATACAAGTCTAAATAATGATGATGATGATGATGATGATGATGATGACGATGATGATGATGATAATAATCCCCACTGATGGGTATGCCTTGTCCTGGTAGTGGGGCTTGTGTGCTTCAATGAAGCTGAGAGCTGTGCTGGTGGTAGTGTAAACTACTGGGAGGTCTAACCTTGCCGGAGTGGTCAAAGCAGAGGAGCCAGACTAAATGAGCTACAGGAACAAAACAAACAAAGCTTAAAAATCAAAAAGCGGCAGAAATTCTCAATGTCAGAGAATTGCACAATCACAATGTGTTATTACAACTCAGAGCCTGAAAAACGTGGATATCAAAGACGGATGTTCCAAATATGGAAACAAAAATATGCAGACTCAAAAATAACGGAACTTCGACTGGCCGATCAGCAACAACTCATAATCAGGAACCAAATGTTCAGTGAAGTCGAATTAGAAGAAATATAGAAAATTTGCAAAATAGAAATACCAAAATCTGATCTGGCACCAGCAGAAGCTCCAATAAGATCTGGAGTCACTGCACAACTGGAACCTGATGAAAACTTGGAAAGACAGCAAGAAGCTGCAGATGTGACACTTGGCACTATGACTCAAAGGCAGCAAGAACTTAAGGACCAAATACAGTGGTACCTCATCATATGAACTTAATTGGAACTTAATTGGTTCCAGGAGGAGGTTCGTAAGGTGAAAAGTTCATAAGATGAAACAATGTTTCCCATAGCAATCAATGTAAAAGCAAATAATGCGTGCAAATCCTTCAGGAAAATCCCAAACTTTAGAAGGGAGGTGAACAGAGGGCAGGGAAGAGCAGCTAAAGGGGGCGGGTGGAAGAAGCAAGGCTAGGCTAAAGGGTGAGTGGGAAGGAAGAAAGGCAAGGGGGCCGCCCCTTCCTTTTCTTTCTTCAAAAGACACCCTTTCAGTGCCTTTGCAAGCACCTTGTTCTCTGCAAAATCTTTCCTCCTCCAAGCCGCCACTCCCTTTTCTTTCTTCAAAAAAGGAGAAAAAAAGAAACCCCTTCATCCCAGCAGCAGCTGCTTGGGTTCGTAAGGTGAAAATAGTTCGGAAGAAGAGGCAAAAAAATCTTAAACAGAACCTGCATCAGCAAACAGATAAGAAAACTGAAAAGCCAGAGGTGAAAATAACAACAAAGTTCTGGAAAGATCTCTGAGAGGTCGAAAAGGACTATAACAGGAGTGCTGGGTGGATAAAGGAGTTTGAGAAGGAATTCTCAGGGAGCAATATGCAGCAGCTGAAGATAACACCTGAAATGATTGCAGAAAGAGTGAAGAGGGTAAAGAACTGGACATCCCCTGGCACTGATCAGCTGCATGGTTTTTGGCTGAAATACCTGACCAGCCTGCATCCAAAAATGGCCGAATTGTTCAACAAAATGCTGCAGACAGGAAATATCAGTGAATGGCTTATAACTGGCAGAACATATTTAATACAGAAAGATGCAGCGAAAGGAGCCATACCAGGAAACTACAGGCCAATAACATGTTTGCTGACCATGCTCAAACTGCTGACAGATATCATAGCTGACAGAATTCAGGACTACCTAGAACAAAATGACATCATGCCAGTGGAACAAAAGGGCAATAAAAGACAAAGCAGAGGTACGAAAGACCAGCTCCTAATTGATAAAATGATTTCGGAGAACTGTAAGAACAGGAAAGCAAACCTATACATGACCTGGATTGACTACAAGAAAGCCTTTGATTCATTGCCACACAGCTGGATCATAAAATGCCTGGAAGTCATTGGAGTCAATGAAAACATCAAGAAATTCATAGAAAAGGTGATGAAATATTGGAAGACTGAGCTTTTTGTTGGGAATGAAAGCTATGGACTGGTCAACATCAGAAGGGGCATCTTCCAGGGGGATTCTTTGTCCCCATTGCTATTCATCATCGCTATAATCCCGCTGTCACTCATCCTACAGAAAACAAACCTAGGCTACCAAACTGTTAGGAATTCACCAAAAATTTCACACCTGCTGTATATGGATGACCTGAAGTTGTACGGAAAATCAGAAACTGAGATACAGTCACTAATCAACACTGTGCGAATCTTCAGCAATGACATCAGCATGGAGTTTGGCCTGGATAAATGTGCCACAGTGGCACTGAAAAAGGGGAAAAATCACTGAAAGTGAGGGCATTGAAATGCCAAATGGTCAAACCATCAAGTGCCACCAGCCAGAAGCCTACAGATACTTGGGCATCTTGCAACTGGATAATATCAAGCATGGCCATGTGAAAACTGTGATCAGCAAAGAGTACATCCAGAGGACCAGAAAAATTTTGAAGAGCAAACTGAATCGTGGCAACACTATCAAGGCTATAAATACTTGGGCCGTACCTCTCATTAGATACACAGCTGGCATAGTGAACTGGACTCAAGCAGAGCTGGACAACCTGGACAGGAAAACCAGAAAATTAATGCGCTACACCCCCGCAGTGATGTTGACAGGCTGTATTTACCAAGGAAAATAGGCGGCAGAGGACTTTTGCAAATGAAGCAGACAGTGGAAGAAGAGAAGCATGCACTAGCTGACTATGTGAAGGGGAGCAAAGAGTCAGCATTGATGGAGGTCAACAATAGGAAGCTTCTCAAGGTGAAGCAAATTAAGGACCAATGGAACTTGTGCCGGAACTACCATTTACCAGTGGCAAAGAACTGGTGGGATCATAAGGCCGAAAAAGTGGTCAAAAATGAACAAGCAAAACTACTGTCGGACTTCCGACTTCAGACTGACCGAATTCTGAAGCATAACACACCAGACATTGTGATCGTGGAGAAAAAGAAAGTATAGATCATCGACATTGCAATCCCAGGAGACAGCAGAATTGAGGAGAAATTAGTGAAATATGAAGATCTAAAAATTGAGCTGCAACAACTCTGGCATAAGCCCGTGAAAGTGGTGCCAGTGGTACCTGGCATGCTGGGCGCAGTACCAAAGGATCTCAGCGGACATTTGAAAACCATTGGAATTGACAAAAATCTCCATCTGTCAATTGCAAAAGGCCGCTTTGCTGGGATCGGCAAACATAATTTGCCGCTACATCACGCAGTGCTAGGTGCTTGGGAAGCGCCCGACTGGTGATGAAATACAAAATCCAGCATAGTGATCTCGTTTGCTGTGTTGTACTGACATAATAATAATAATAATAATAATAATAATAATAATAATGCCTCCCCAATTTCTATCCTTTGTTGGCAAAGGCTGTAACAATCCAGGATGCACTCCTGTGGCTGTCTTTGTCATGCTGAATATTGACAGCCCCAGAGACATTCAGAGACATTCAGTAATTAAATAGTTAACTGTGAGTGTTTTATTAGATCCTCCTACTCTGATGTAAAATCCTGCCACGTCATTATACCTCACATCTGTCTTCATCCTTTTCTCCATATTTGCTAGTCATTCCTGTCTTAGCAGCCATCATGTGAAGATGTATTTTTCATTTGTCTCTTGTGACATATTTAATTTTCTACTTTTATAATGAAAAAGAAACCTTGCTTTGAAAACAAATGTCTGCTCTCAATCCATTACCTCCAGGATGATTTAAGGTTCAAACGGACTTTAATTACGCTCATCCTGACATGGCAGCAGAGGTCGGTTTAATCTATCTTAAATATACCACTAACGAATCTCTGTAATGCCTGCTAAGCGTAAGAAAGAATTATTTACAGAGTCGTTCTTTGCCCAAATGTCAGAAGATTCTGTAAAACTAGTAGACAGCTCAGGTCAGCCGATTTATGACCCAAGAAATTTAGAAGCTGTAATGATCTCTTCCGAGTCATGTAGCCAGACAATTTCCGAATGCAGTGCGTCCATTCAACATGGCGCCTCGCTAAAGGCAAAAATGAAACTGAGACATTCCGATGACCGAGAGTCTGTAAGGAGTTCAGCTAGCAGTCTGGATTCAATTAATGATATTGACAGAGTAAATAGCTTAATAGCACGCTTAGAACAAACCCTCCAAGATACCCAAGCCTTTGTCTAGACTTCTATCAGCAGAGAGGAATTAATCTAGATGAAAAAGAGAAGCTAACAATGCACCGTTGTCTGGATGACATTTTTAAATATAGAAAACAGTTAAATAAACTAAGAGATATTCAAATGACCATATTAGAAAAAGAACTAGAAGCAGAGATTAAGGGGGATGCCAGAGCTGAGATTTTGGAAGGATCTCAGAGTTTAACTGCCACGTATATAAACAAAGAAGAAAAGCTTAAAAGTTATCCTGAAACACCATCTGGTGGCCAAATAAAAAAAATTGCAGCCTGTTCAAAAAATAAGCTCAGAAAAATCTAAACGTTATCCTGCAGCACCATCTTGCGGGTTGTGAGTCCCTCCTGGTGAAGTTGGACTTAGGGGTTCAAGTGGGCTTGTTGCTCACGTACCTGCCTCCCAGCTGCCTGTCAAGAGCCCTGCCTGGGCTGCTCGAGGAGGTAGCCGGGCTGGCGGTAGGACTCCCCAGACTTATTGGCCACCATGACAGCCATGGACCTGACTCAAGTAGTACAGGGTCCGACCCATGAGGGGAGGCACGCACCCGACATGGTATTCCTCTCTGGGCAATTGAGTAATGATCTGAGACTAAGGGGCTTAGAAGTGTTGCCTTTGTCATGGTCAGACCATTTTCTATTGTGGCTTAACTTCCTGGCTCCAATCCTTCCCCGCAGGGAGGCGGAACCGATTAAGCAGTAATCCAGAGGGTTTTCAGAGGGCGCTTGGGGTTATTCCAGATGCACTCGTCCACAGTTTGGTGGAGTCCCTTGCTGAGGCCTGGAACAAGGCTGCAGGGGAGGCTCTTGACCGGATTGCGCCGTTGCGACCTCTCCACGGCACTAGACCCTCTAGAGCTCCATGGTTCAACAAGGAGCTCCGGGAGTTGAAACGCCAGAAGAGACGTCTAGAGAAGCGATGGAGGAAGAGTAAGTCTGAATCCGATCGAACACTTGTAAGAGCTTGTATTAAGACTTACAAAGTAGCACTCAAGGCGGCAAGATGTGCGTATCATGCCGCCTTGATTGCATCAGCGGAATCCTGCCCGGCCTCTCTGTTTAGGGTGACCCACTCCCTTCCTAACCAGGGGGGAGTTGGGGAGCCCTTACAGAGTAGTGCCGAGGATTTTAACACATTTTTCGCTGATAAAATCGCTCGGATCCGGGTGGACCTCGACTCCGATTGGATAACAGAGTCGACTGACAATGAGTCAGTCGAGGTGACTGGGGCCCGTACTTGTCCACCTGTCTGGGAAGAGTTTGATCCAGTGACACCTGATGAAGTGGACAAGGCCATTGGAGCTGTGAGCCGTGTCCCTCCTGGCTGGTTTCGGCCAGCAGGGAAGTGACATGGAGCTGGGTCCAGGAGATTGTCAATGCTTCCTTGGGGAGGGGGTCCTTTCCAGCTCCCTACAAGGAGGCACTTGTGTGCCCCCTCCTCAAGAAGCCTTCCCTGGACCCAGCCATTCTTAACAACTATCGGCCAGTCTCCAACCTTCCCTTTATGAGGAAGGTTGTTGAGAAGGTGGTGGCGCTCCAACTTCAACGGTCCTTGGAAGAAGCCGATTATCTAGGCCCTCAGCAGTCAGGATTCAGGCCCGGCTACAGCATGGAAACTGCTTTGGTCGCGTTGATGGATGATCTCTGGTGGGCCCGGGACAGGGGTTTATAAATTAAAGCCTGGAGAGAAAATTGCTTCACACTTATTTAAACTTCTAGCAATGCAAAAGGATCTGATAGAGAGGGGCTATCAGATTGATGACATCCAGATGACAACTGCCATAATCACGTCCCTCAATTATGAATGGAAAGATGCCATTACAAAGTATAACAACATACCCTTAGCTCAAAGAACTATGTCCAGAGTTTGTAAGCTTTTAACAGAAGAAGTGATTATGCAAAGTAGACTCAAAACTACAGCACCTGGTTACAAACCTACAATGAGTTGCAGCTACCAACAAAGGGGCTACACTCCAAGATATCCATGGCACAATCAGCCTAGAAGAACAGATTTTCAATGCTCTCAATCTGGCGATTCTCAACGCTCCCAATATCCTGCTCAGCCCAGAGGAACAGATCCTAGGGGTTCCAGAAGCAGAAGCTCCAGCAACTACAGATCATCTCAATGAGGTTCTAGAGGTGACCCACATGCTTACATCAATTCTTTGGTCCTGAACAATGTTCCACAAAAAAGTCCACAGTATGACATTTGACATTTATGGACATTAGACAGCGGAGCAGCTTTTCACATCATCTACCAAAGAGAACTTTTCACAGAATTTCATAAGACTGATATTAAAGAATTACATGCAATGTCAAATCACTTATGCAAAGTCGAAGGAGAAGGAACTGTCTACATAAAAGAATTAGACCAAATGATTCCACATGTTCTATACGTTCCACAAGCTACAAGCAACTTACTCAGCACATATCGCCTAAATGAAGACTTAGGTTCTGAAGTGATTTTTAAACTAAATGAAGGCTACATTGTCAAGAACGGAAAATTCATTGCTACTGCTTTTCCAATTAGAGGTGTTTACTACTTAAAACCAAATCCTCATGTAAAAGTTTATGTACGTATAAAAGTTCCAAAGGGCGAAAGCACAGGTCCAGAGAGAAAATCTGTTGCCACTATAGAAACAAAGGCTCCTAAAGCCAATGAGGTCCAAGAGGTTCCGCATGATGTTGCAAATGTTAAATCTGTATTAACAAACAAATCTTTTCATTCCAGGTGTGTTCACCGATGGCACCGTCGTTTGGGCCATGCATCTTATCCAGTCTTATCCAAGATGCCTGAATTTGTAAATGGTTTTAAGGTTGATAGTAATTGCAAAATTCATTTAGACTGTTCTGTTTGCAACTCATCTAAATCTAAAGCTGCACCTATTGCTAAGCATGCCACACGTTTGCTTTACGCAAAGAAGCCTGATATTCAAAACCTCCACATTTTTGGCTCATACGCCATGGTTAACATTCCGCTGGTCCAAAGAAAGAAAGGAGGTCCAGTAGCAGAAAGACTGAGATTTATAGGTTTTGATGAAAGTTCTAAGTACTACAAATTTGCTGACACTAATCACAGAGCTATTTCCAATTCAGCTAAAGTTGAGGAAGATACAAATTGGTCCAGAATACACAGTAATGATACTTCAGTTTATTTTCCTAAGGATGATGTTCAAGGTACAGCACAACCTGATCCACAGGCAGCTGTTCCAGATGTTGTTTCTACAAAAGATGATACACAGTCTTCAATAGTCGCAGATGATGTTCCTAGCAATGCAATTGGAGATGGTGATGATCAAAATGAAGGATGGACCACAGTTCCAAGATGTTCGGAGAGAACCACAAAAGGAATTCCTCCAAAGAGATACCAACAGCAAGTATTACACAAACCTTTTCCTTTTCTTTGTAACAATGTTACACTTCCTCCTGAGAAACTTTCTCAAATAAAACATTTACCTGAATCTGAACAAGAAAAATGGTATGAGGCTATGGAAAACGAACTGGACAGAGCGCACCCGGGTTCCAGGATCGAGAAGGGGATGTCTGGTACCTGCAAAAACGTCTTTACAGATTGAAACTGTCCGACCTCATGTGGCACCGTTGTCTCATTGACACACTAAATTCAATGGGCTTTATTAAGTCCGACTCTGATGAATGCGTGTTTACAAAAGGGCAAGGTAACGTTTATGAAATTATACTTGTTTATGTTGATGACATTGTTTACATTGGTCCTAACAAACGTATGAGTGAAGTTTTTGCAAAAGGTTTAGAACGACATTTCACATTGAAGAGCTTAGGGCACATACATGATTATCTAGTTCAGAT
The DNA here is from genome assembly GCF_031021105.1 of Erythrolamprus reginae. NCBI lineage: Eukaryota > Metazoa > Chordata > Lepidosauria > Squamata > Dipsadidae > Erythrolamprus > Erythrolamprus reginae. The sequence continues at coordinate 52,262 of NW_027248500.1, forward strand.
TGAAAAAACTGAGAAGGGGTTTTGCCTCTCACAAGAAAACAAGATTGATCAACTTTTGCACAATTGCAACATGACTGACATCCATGTCGATCTCCTATGCAAACTGATTTTTACAGGTTGACACAACAAGATAGTCAATTTGAAGACCAAACACTTTATCGGTCAGTCATTGGGTCACTGTTATACATTAGCAGTTGGACAAGTCCCGACATTTCACTTAGTGTGAATCTTTTGTCAAAATACGTTGGCAAAGCAACTACATTTCACTGGACAAGCATAAAGAGACTGCTGAGATACATGAAGCACACGAAGAACCTGAAGTTGTTCCTAGAGCTGAAACACGACACGTTTCCTGAGTTAATTTGTTATGCAGATGCTGATTGGGCAGGTGATGAAGAAACATGAAAAAGTACTTCTGGTTATATAATGTTTTTGAATAGTTGTCCAATTTATTGGAAAGTTAGAAAGCAGAATTTTATTTCATGTTCTTCCACTGAAGCTGAATATGCTTGTGTTTCTGATTGTTGTAATGCATTAACCTGTGTTTCTGGGGCGATCCCATGAAACCAATTGTTATTATGGAGAACAATGTTTCAGTTACGTTCATATCTGAAACTGAATATGTTGGATCGTGTTCACGGCACATCGACATAAGATATAAGAATGCAAGAGAATACGTAAAACAAGGATTCATGAAATTACTTTATGTGCCCACAACTGAACAGATTGCTGATGTGCTGAATAAACCACTGCCAGCTGACCAACACGAATACCTAGCCAAGAAAATGTGCCTTATGTGAACCAATGTCACTGATGACTGCCAAAGAAGGGGTGTCACGCTGAATATTGACAGCCCCAGAGACATTCAGAGACATTCAGTAATTAAATAGTTAACTGTGTGTGTTTTATTAGATCCTCCTACTCTGATGTAAAATCCTGCCACGTCATTATACCTCACATCCGTCTTTATCCTTTTCTCCATATTTGCTAGTCTTAGCAGCCATCATGTGAAGATGTATTTTTCATTTGTCCCTTGTGACATATTTAATTTTCTACTTTAATAATAAAAAAGAAACCTTGCTTTGAAAACAAATGTCGGTGCTCTCAATCCATCACCTCCAGGATGATTTAAGGTTCAAACGGACTTTAATTACGCTCATCCTGACAGTCTTGCCTTGATGGCAATGAACACAAGAGGTCACATAGGAGTGGACTTCATGCTGAAGTCTAGGCCACCAAAAAGTTTGAGAAACTAGATGAAGGGTCTTGAAAATACCAAAATGTCCTGCTGCAGGACTATCATGGCACTGGTTCAAGAGCATTCCCGCTGGAACATGCAATTTATCTTGGAAGTGGAGCAGGCTGTTGAAAAAAGTCCAAGGAGACTCAGGGCCAAGTTCTTGTTTCCATTGCTCCATAAATTCATCCCACCGCTACACTTCCTGAATCTGTCCTAATAGATCGACTGGATCTTGCACGTCTGTGATCGAATCAAAAGGCAGAATGGTCGAAATCCACAGCGGATCCTTGACGTCAGAGTATTCAGGTTTGCGGGACAGGCATCCGCTCACAGGTTATGCCAACTTGGGGTGTAGGTGACTTTAAGATTGAATTCGGCAAAGAAGAAGGACCAACATATCTGATGCTGATTCAGTTTTCTCATGGTTTGGAGGAACTCCAAGTTTTTGTAGTCAGTTCGAACTTCCACTTGATGTTGAGCTCCTTCAAGGTAATGTCTCCAAGTCTCAAAGGTGGTCTGGATGGCCAACAATTCCTTCTCCCAAATAGTGTAGTTGCACTTGGATGGTCTAGGTTTTTTGGAATAATAAGCACACAAGAACAGAGGCCTGCCATCCTCACGCATTTGGAGAAGCACGGCTCTGACGGCAATGTCTGATGCATCAACCTCCACCACAAAGGGACGATGCGGGTCTGGATATTTGAAGATGGGTTCTTTTATGAAGGCATTTTTTAGGGTCAGGAACGCATGCTGCTCAGGAGTGCCCTACTGGAACATGACTTTCTTTTGCAGGAGCTGAGTGAGGGGCGTGGTCAGAGTGGCAAACCCCAGGATGAGTCCACGGAGTGGGGCGGCATACAAGTCCAATTAATAAATAATAAATAAATGAATGTCCGGTAATAGTTCACAAACTCCAAGAGTCTTTGGATGTTTTTCATCTGATGTGGAGGTTGCCACAGTTTCAAGGCCTCACCCTTGCCAGGATCCATCACAATTCCTTCTGGGGAAATACGATGTCCCAAGAACTCAATGATGGTTTGATAAAATTGACACTTTTCCAACTTGACATAAAGGTGTTGTTCTCTCAGACGTTGCTGATGGCCACTTTGGAGATGCAGATGGCATGATTTTAAAACTGTCTTTGAGGCAGAAATACTCTGGAGCTCACATCTGGTCATACAGGAACATTGTTCATCACACTGAAGTCTCTTGAGACTGTCCCTTATAAACCCCCAAGGCATGGCAAAGTATCCCATGGAGCTACTAACACACATATCCATTTTCCTAAGATACTCTTACCTGCTCACACTCCTCTCACTCTGGTGTCAAACAGGAGCTCATCTTTTGATTCCTCATCAACATCCTCTGACTCACTCAAAACCAACTCTGCAGGTGCCACAGTCTCTGGTTGGTGTCCAGTCTAACTCCTCAACCTCATCACTCTCAGATTCAGATGTTAAGAACACTGGCCTAGGATACCAAGATTGACCCAACTCTGGATCCTCGAAATCCATGACCAGCTGAGCCAGACATGGACAGTCACAACAGTCATTAGGACAGAGAGTTTGGAACTACAAAACCCTTTTTTCTCTATCTCCCCTTCTCTCTGTGTGTGTGTGTCTCTCTCTCCCCCCTCTGTCTCTGTATATTTCTCCCCCTTTCCCTCTCTATCTCCCCCTATCTTTGTGTCTTTCCCCTTCTCACCTCTTTGTATCTCTGTGTCTCCATGTCTCTCTCTCCCTCTTTGTATATCTCTCAGTATCTTTCTTTCCCCCCCCTCTCTCTCCCTCTCCCCCTCTATCTTTCTCCCTCTCATCCCCCTCTCTGTATCTCTGTCTCTCTCTCCAACTCTGTATCTCTCCCCCTCCTCCTCTCTATCTAACCCCTCTTCCAGCATACTAGACCCTCTTTTACAATATGACTTATAACAGTCATTCAATGACCGTTCAAAGTTACAACTGAAAAAAAGTGATTTATGCCTGTTTTTTGCACTTTGTTGCAGAATCCTCACATGATCAAAATTCAGATGCTTAGCTTAACTGTAGTGATTCACTTAACAACTATGGCAAGAAAAATCATAAAATGGGGAAAATTCAATTAACAACTGTCTCATTTAGTAACAAAAAATTTGGGATCAATTGTGGTCATAAGTCAAGGACTACCTGTATTAGTCCCGTGCCAGAGCCTCCAAATTTTCTGACGGTATATTTATCAAATGCAAAGCTATTCTAGGAAAATATACCTTGTTTCACTTCCCTGGATAAGCAATTTTCAAGGCCTATGAACAGTAAAAAAAGGCTAGCAGATCTTAAAGAAAGCAAAATGAAACATTGTTCTAAGCATTAATAACAGTTCTGAAATATATTATACCAGTATTATAAAATAAAATTCAAATATATTCTAACAGCCTCACTAGATCAGATGACTAGCAGGTATGACATGGGAATATATTATAACTATTTATGAAGAAAAAACTAATCACATGAATGAAAATGATAAAAGTTCAGGTTTTTAGATTTCTAAAAGTACAGAAACTATGAAATGTAATACACTCTTGATACATTAAGACAGCTTGGGTTTGTCAGGCACAAAATTGAATAAAAATCATCCTTGTTCTCATCTTTATGCAGAAGTAATAATTACTCTAATCAAGTGGCCTGCAATAATTTAGGTACACACAAAAAAAATTATAATGCAAATGCATTATGCAGATATTATTTTCAGCTTTCTGGTATTTGTATAACTAGGTATTTCATGGAATACAAACCATGCTGTCTTTCTTTCCTCCAGATTAAGTAACTGCTCGGCTTCTCTAGGCATTGTCATATGGGTGTGTAGAGGTAGAACTGAGGCATCTACTGAAGGAGGGGCTAAAAGGTCCAACAATTCATTGGCAACATTGAAAAACTTGCAGTCAAGAGAATTGGGGGCAGGACCCACAGGTGGGGATACCATCATACTTCGGCTCTTCTGCCACGCGGAGTAAATCACAGAATCCTCTATTGCACACTGATTGTATTTTCTTTGGCAGTGAATTTAGCTATTTTTAAAAAACAGCTGTTTGTCAGATTGCAAGAGCCTAAGAGTAAGCTGGGTACTTTGGAGCTTTGCACTTGAGGCCTAATTACTTTCCAGCCAGCCCCACCCATTGAATACCTAATTAAGCATGCATTGCTGTGGCCTAGAGCCCAATAGGGAAGTGCTGTGGGAGTGAAAGCTCACGGTTTCCCTCATTTTCATCGGAGCTCTCAACAACTACTAGAGCTTTAAGCTTGCAGTTTGCCTTTGCCTTTGCCTTCTGGGCAATCAGGGGTAAGAGGAGAGCATTTTCAGCTGTCAAAGGATCAGCTTCACTAACACCCACTCCCCAAAAGCTAGCAGCATGCACCTAAATTGCCCTCAGTCATCCGGCAAGTGCTTGTTTGTTTTTCTTTGGCCACACAATCACTAGCTGCAAGAGCCTTAATTGCCCTTAATCATCGGGCAGATGATTTAACTCCCAGCCTTTGTTACCTAATCTATAATATGCACTAAAGAGCATGTCTATAAATTCCTTCCTCTTTTGGTTGTATTTGTGTAAACCAGGGGTTGTCAAACTTAATTGGTGACCCATGCACAGTGCCAGAACCTTGACTTCTGCAGAAGAGCCATACTCAAGGGGCCAAAGAGCCGTGTGTTGCTCGCAAGCTGCAGTTTGCCAACCCCTGGCTTAGAGTTACATCGCCTTCGATGGGATCTAAATGTAGTTCATAAAATCATCTGCCACAATGTCCTACCTGTCAATGAATATTTCAGCTTCAACCACAACAATACACAAGCACACAACATGACATTCCTGGTGCTGATGCTCTTTGAAGGGAAGCCGCCAGAGCTGCCTCAGCAGTTGTCTCTACCACTACCAGCTAACTTAGCAATGCGCCCCCCCTTGTACCTGCCACCTGTAATGTGATGCTTTGTTGCTGGGTCCGGAGCGGAGCTTCCAGGAGCCCCTGGCAGGGATTCCCCACATGCAGCTGTGGGGAACTGGGCAGGGCACATCCAGCCAGTGGAGGAGGCCCTCAGCGTGGCCCTCGGCTCCATCAGGCCCCACTCCAATCTCCCACCTTTGGCAGCATCCGTAGGGCTGAAGCACCGGCCTCCTGCCAAGGGCTGCCAGGTGATCTTGGCAACATTCAGTGTATAAGATGCACCCACTTTTTGACACACTTTTTTTGAAGTAAAAAGGTGCGTCTTATACACCGAAAAATACAGTTGTAATAATAATGATAACCATAACCATAACAATAATTTGAAATTATATACACAAAATAAATAATCACACCTAATGAAGTCAAAATTTGAATTGTAAATTACCTTAAATAATCCTGGGGAATTATACAGATATCTGCTCCTGTTTTAACATTGAGAGGAACAGGAGTCAAAATCAAAAGCTGAGGTTCAAAGTTAATTTTATTTGATTTCACAATTCCAGATAAGCTGATTGTTCTGTAAACAAGTAGCTCCTCATTCAAAAATACAGGCAATTGAGCTACATATATTCCAGGCCAATCTAAAGAAAAAAAATATGTACATGTCTTTATTGAATAGGTCATATCGATGTTATAAAACATTATTTCCAAATGAAAGCATGAGAACATAATATAGGATTGGAATTTCTGATCAGTATTAACTTTTTTCTACAAAAAGTATTTTTCAAGGTTAATTGTTAATTACTATGAATGTGTTAATAATAAAATCCATCAAACTATTAAATCCAATATCCAAGCTTAATTTTGATCTTCGAAGTAACCTCCTATATTTCACAACAAACACAGCTTTTATTATAGCAATAGCACTTTTATATGTCATGAAGAATGGTTCCTCTAATTATAGGATTGATTGAAATGCATTGATTTTCACACAAAAAACCTAAATTAGAAGCAACTAACATTTTATTTGGTCAGTAGCACATAAATAATATTTCTAATTTAAAAATTCTTTCCCTTTCTTCTTCACTAAATCAGATTATTAAGCCAGTTATCAAACATCTATACAATTGGAGAGGGACAGAGTCAATGGCTGCGACAGCACAGAGTTCCTCTTCTTCCATGGGGGATCTCCGAATCCTCGTCACCTGGGGGTCCTGGTTCCTATGTAAGCTGGCCAGATCCTCCCTGGAGGTGAAGAGGGGGTCACTGTCAGGGGTCTGGTTTAGGGGCAGCATACCCCCCCAGACGAACCAGCTTGATCTCCACTGGCACCGGTGTGAAATTAGCCAGGTTGCCATGCCTGAGCCGACCTAAGCTGTGGTGCCGACACCACAACACAAGGATTGAAGCAGTGAGGGAACACCTGGGAAGAGAACCTTAACAACTGTGCTGGAGAGATGAAGTCCGAACTTCAAGTTGTGCTAGTGAGTGAAGTGGCCAAATAGAGATTTGAGACTGTTTTAGTTTATTTTGGAATTGGAATAAATATTTGCCAGAAATGGAAGGAAGCAGCTGTATCTTCAGTGAGACAGCAAAAGCTTCTGAAACAGCAACAGTCCAAAAGTGGATTTGCTGGCTGGAGGAGTCATTACAAGAGAAATTTTGGATTTATTTTCTGACAGATGCTGCCCTTGTTTTGGGAACATCTTATCTACTATAGTGAATATTCAAAGAACCTTCTTTGTTTACTTGTGAGTGGGAAAAGGTGTATATCAGTTGTTACTGTTGGACAATGGAAAAAACCTAAGAACTGTCTGAGTGAAGCGAGTAGACTGAATATTATGAGAGAACATCTAATTATGCTATGTATACACAAGTGACAGAATGGAGAGATGTGGTAAAGAAAGAATAATAGAGGAAAGAAAATTTGGACAACGATGAAACTATAAAAGAATAATTGATTTGATAAATGAATGAATTTATGATCATGTCTATTTGAAATTATAATATCTTATTATGCAATTGGGAAATACAATGGAAGGAAGGGTACAAGAAAAAGAAATACACAGGGTGAATATGACTAACATTTAAAAACCTACACATTGAACAGGATAATTATTTTTTGAGATGAATTTATGTTTGATGTAACCTTGATTTATATTACTATACTTTATTCTTATATTATATTGCATGAATTGATGGGAAGAACGGAAGGGGAAAGAAGGAGGACAATGATTTAAATACTATTCCTGGGAATTATACAATATTGATTGTGATAATTAAAGATAAAAATTTATAAAGATTTAATAAATTATCAAAATAAAGATTTAGAAATTAGATTTAGATTATCAAAATAAAAATTTAGAAAAAGACCATAAATAATCAATTCATTAATGATGATGAAATAATGAGATATAGGAATTATGGAATAAATGGCATAAGAAAAGACACACTGAAAAATATAAATAGATTTGGGAAGATGATTACACTGGGTTTACAGTGAAAGAATATGAATAGATTAGGGGAGATGATTAAACTGGGTTTGCAGTGAAAAAATATAAACATGATTAGGGAATATGTTTACACTGGGTATACAATGCATAGGGTAGGGAAGATTATTACACTGGGTTTGCAGTGAGAATTATACTGAATTAAAGTGAAGTACAAATAGAGTAAGATATTACAATTACACTGGGTATGCAGTGAAAGTACAATTAGAGTAGGCTAACATAATGAAACACTGAGAATAGCATGAGCCGAAGTGGTGCAGTGGATAGAGTGCAGTACTGCAGGCCACTAAAGTTGACTGCTAGATCTTCAGGTCAGCAGTTCAAATATCACCACCAGTTCAAGGTTAACTCAGCCTTCCATCCTTCTTAGATGGGTAACATGAGGCCCGGATTGTGGGGGCAATATGCTGGATCTGTTAAAAAAGTGCTATTGCTAACATGTTGTAAGTCACCCTGAGTCTAAGGAGAAGGGCGTCATTAAAAAAAATTGAATAAATAAATAGATGGATGGATGGATAGATAGATAGATAGATAGATAGATAGATAGATAGATAGATAGATAAAATGGTAGGTGAGAATACTTTGTTAAAGATTTTTGAATAAAAGAAATTGCTTAGATGGATTGATAGTTTAATATTATACTCTAATTGGGAAGTGAGTAATGTCCTATTAAATTTATTGTGTTGATATGTAATGATAGAAATTAAGTAGTTTTAATTGATATAATTTGGTTTTCTTTTCCTTGGGAATGACATGGTTATGATAATATCTTTTGAGATTTGGATGATAATGTAGGGATAATTAATATTTAAGAATAATTTTTATTTTGAAAGGTAATTGGTGTAAGATAAGGGTGAAGAATTTTTTAAGAAGTAAATAAGGATGTATGACAATTGAAAATAATCACTTTGGCTTAAATTTAATAACAGTGAACAGGAACAGTGGTCGTGACCCTCTATATTTAACAATCTTTTGCTGGTAAGCACTATCCGTTCTCTTAACCATGTTACCACTGCAGCCAGATGATATGATTTCCAGTCTGGTAGTCCAAAACCTCCTGTCTTCCTTTTATCTTGCAATAATTTTATTTTAATCCTCAACTATACATTTCTACCACATGTCCATTCAGTGAAGCAGTGGAAGTAATGTGCCGGTGTCTAGAGGCTGTTAGGGTCTGGATGTTAGGGTTAACAGGAATAGATGAAACCCCAATAAGACAGAGTGGCTGTGATTTCTGCCTCCCAAGGTCACCTCCATCTGTCAGTCCATCACTCTTGGGCAAAACCCCTCAGAGAGGGTCCACAACTTGGAAGTCCTCCTCGATCCACAGCTGACTTTAGAACATTATCTTTCTGCTGTGATGAGGGGGGCATTCAGCCAGGTTCGTCTGGTGCACCAGTTGCGGTCCTATTTGGACAGAGTCTCTACTCACAGTCACTCATGCCACCAGTGTTGGTAATGACCTATAAAGCCCTACATGGCATCGGACCAGAGTACGTACGAGACCACCTTCTGCAGCACAAATCACAGCGGCTGATTAGGTTCCACATAGTTGGCCTTCTCTGGGTCCCGTCAACAAAACAATGCCCTCTGGTGGGACCCAGGGGAAGAGCCTTCTCTGTGGTGGCCCCAGACCTCTGGAATCAACTCCCCCCAGAGATTCGAACTGCCCCTACCCTCCTCGCCTTCTATAAAATGCTGAAGACTCATCTTTGCCACCAGGCATGGGGGAATTAATCTCCCGCCCTTTTTTGCTGACTTCTATTATGTTTATGTCCAGTTGGCCTGAATGTGTATGATTGTGTAGTGGATAAGTCTTTTATAACAGTGTATTTTAAATTAGATTTTTAATTTTTTAACATTAGATTTGTATTTATATTGTATTGCTGTTATGTTGTGAGCCGCCCTGAGTCTTTGGAGAGGGGCGGCATACAAATCTAATAAATTATTATTATTATTATTATTATTATTGTTGTTGTTGTTGTTATTGTTATTATCATCATCACCTCGAGGTTTGACTACTGTAATGCTCTCGATATGGTGCTGCCTTTGAAGAGTGTTCGGAAACTACAGATTGTGCAAAATGCAGCAGGTGAGCGATCATGGGCCTCCCTAGGTATGCCCATGTCTCCCCAGCACTCCACAGGCTGCATTGGCTGCCGATTAGTTTCAGGACGCAATTCAAAGTGTTGGTTATGACCTATAAAGCCCTACATGGCATTGGACCAGATTACTTATGGGACTGCCTCTTGCCGCATGAGTCCCAGCGACCATCCAGCCTTCTCCAGGTCCCGTCAACAAGACAATGTCATTTGGCAGGGCCTAGGGGAAGAGCCTTCTCTATGGGGGCTCTGGCCCTGTGGAATCAGCTCCCCCTAGAGATCGCATTGCTCCAACCTTTCTTGCCTTTCGCAAGAATCTAAAGACTCATTTGTTCCATCAGGCTTGGGGCTATTAATTACTTGCCCCCTGGCTGATGAATGAAATGTATGTTTGCTGTGTGAATGGGAGTGATTGATTTTTAATAAGTTTGGGTTTTAGATTAGTTAATTTTATAGTTAATTGGATTTAAGATGTTTTCATTGTGGTTTTTTAAATATATGTTGCAAGCTGCACCAAGGCCTCGGAGAGGAGTGGCATATAAATACAATCAACCAATAAATAAAATTTCAAAATTGATTTATCTAAATCTGTGTAAAAAAAATTCCCTATTTTTATTGGAGTAGTTTGAAATAAGAAAATAATTTTTGTAGCAGATTCATTTTTATTGTGGCTATTCTCTCAATTAAAGAAATTTGTAATTTAGACCACATTTCCAAATCTTCTTTTATCATCGAGCATTTTGCTGTCATCCAAATCCCTAGGTATTGAACTGTTTTTGTTATCTGGATTCCCAATATACAGTGATCCCCCGCTCGTTGCGAGGGTTCCGTTCCAGGAGCCCCCGCAACGAGCGGGTTTTCGCGAAGTAGCGATGCGGAAGTAAAAACACCATCTGCGCATGTGCAGATGGTGTTTTTACTCCCACAGCGCTAGCGAGGAGCCGAAGATTGGGGGCGGCGCGGCTGTTTGCCGCCGGCATGGGGGGCTTCCTAGCAGCCCCCCAAACCCGGGTTGGGGGTCCGGGGGGCGCTGTCTCTCGGCGCTTTCGAGCTGAGTCCGGGAGCGAATTCGCTCCCGGACTCGGCTCGAAAGCGCCGAGAGACAGCGTGGACAGGCCCGTTCCTTGGCGCTGTCTCTCGGCGCTTTCGAGCCGAGTCCGGGAGCGAACTCGCTCCCGGACTCGGCTCGAAAGCGCCGAGAGACAGCGTGGACAGGCCCGTTCCTTGGCGCTGTCTCTCGGCGCTTTCGAGCCGAGTCCGGGAGCGAACTCGCTCCCGGACTCGGCTCGAAAGCGCCGAGAGACAGCGTGGACAGGCCCGTTCCTTGGCACTGTCTCTCGGCGCTTTCGCTCCTCGAAAGCGCCGAGAGACAGCGTGGACAGGCCCGTTCCTTGGCGCTGTCTCTCGGCGCTTTCGCTCCTCGAAAGCGCCGAGAGACAGCGTGGACAGGCCCGTTCCTTGGCGCTGTCTCTCGGCGCTTTCGCTCCTCGAAAGCGCCGAGAGACAGCGTGGACAGGCCCGTTCCTTGGCGCTGTCTCTCGGCGCTTTCGCTCCTCGAAAGCGCCGAGAGACAGCGTGGACAGGCCCGTTCCTTGGCGCTGTCTCTCGGCGCTTTCGCTCCTCGAAAGCGCCGAGAGACAGCGTGGACAGGCCGTTCCTTGGCGCTGTCTCTCGGCGCTTTCGAGCTGAGTCCGGGAGCGAATTCGCTTCAGGACTCAGCTCGAAAGCGGCGAGAATGAACAGCGTGGGCGGGCGAAGGGCGGGCGGCAGCGAGGAGTTTGCGTGGGCGGTGGGGAAACTCCTCGCTGACGCCAGCAAGAGGGGGAAGACCCAGGAAAGCCACCCAGCAGCTGATCTCCCGGTTGCCATCTACGCATGCGTGCCCATAGAAAAAAACGCACGCATGCGTAGATGGTATTTTGACTTCCGGGTTGAAAAATCGCGAAGTACCCTGTTCGCAATGGTTGGGGACGCAATAAACGGGGGATCACTGTATTCTCCAATTCCTTATCCTGTTGCTTTGTAAGTTTATTATTTTTGTTTTGTCCTTATTAAATTTAAACCAGCCACTTTACCAAATTCTTCTATCTCCTGCAATAGTTTAGGTCCTGAATTGTGGGTATCTTCAATAATAAATACCATATCATCAACAAACGTTTGACTCGTATTCTTTAAAAAAAAATTAAGTCCTTTTATTTCTAATGATAGAATAAACAATAGAGGGGATAGCGGACATCCTTATCTGACACCTTTCATCATATTTATTGTCTCTGTCATGTCACCATTAATCATAATTTTTGGAATTTGTAAAGAATATATTGCTTCATTCAGTTTAGTAAATTTGTCGCCAAATTGCATACATTTTATTTGTGTTGTGAAAAATTTCCAACCCAAATTGTCAAATGCATTTTGTACATCTACAAATATTAATGCCAATGTTTGTCTGAATGGACTTTGTAGTATTCTAATACATTCATGACAATTCTTGTGAGGTAACAAATTTGTTGATTTGGGAGAAAGCCATTTTGGTCTGAATGAATAATTTGGTTTAATATCATTTTTAGTCTTTCTGCCATGATTGTCATAAATATTTTATAGTCCATATTCAGCAATGAAATTGGCCTTTAGTTTTTTTGAAAAAGTTTTTTATTTTTCTCCACATTAAAAAACATGCATAACACATATACCTTCAATACTGATCCATATGTTTATATTACAGTGGTACCTCGATTAACAACCACAATCCATTCCGGAAGGTTGGTTGTTAACCCAAATGGTCGTTATCCGAAACAATTTTCCCCATAGGAAATAATGGAAATGGATTTAATTGGTTCCCAGCCCTTATTTCCTATGGGGAAAATTGGAAATTGAGGATTTTTTTCTCTCCCCCCCCCCGCACCCATTGTCCCTCACTCCTGCCCCCCTCTCCTTACCTCTTTACCTCTTGCCTCTCTACCTTCATCCCCTCACCAGGGGAGCAGCAAAGCGTTGCTTTGGCTATGGCAGCTGGTGGTGGTACCGGCAGCTCCGGCAGCTTCAAGGAACAGCAGCACCGGGGACATTACGTCCATGCCCAGGCCCCCAGGCCCCTGCCCCCACCACTGCCCCAAAAAGAAGCCACCACTGCAGCTGCAGCTGGTGTCCTCAAAGAGAAGCTGCCGCCGGGGCCAGCAAACTCAGTGCCTGCCTCGTCATAGACGAAGCAATGCTTTGCTGCTCCCTGGCAAGGGGACGAAGGCAGAGAGGCAAGAGGTAAAGAGGTAAGGAGAGGGAGAGTGAGGGACAATGGTTGTAACATTTCGAATAATAACCAAAAACGAGCAAACTCAGCACCTGCCTCATCATAGCCGAAGCGACGCTTTGCTGCTCCCCTGGCGAGGGGATGAAGGCAGAGAGGCAAGAGGTAAAGAGGTAAGGAGAGGAGAGGAGTGAGGGACAATGGGGGGAGGGGTAAAGAGGTAAGGAGAGGGGGGCAGGAGTGAGGGACAATGGGTGTAACATTTTGAAGAATAACCAAAATTTCTGTATCCAAATTTTTGCCTAAATTTTTGGTTGTTATCCGAAAAGTACGCTAACCAAGGTGTTTGTTAACCGAGGTACCATTATTATTATAAAGATTAATAAAATAACCTGAATTACATTCCAAATTTTAATTTCAATTATTCAGTCTGTCCAAGTATTTATTTAAAATGGCTAATTTTGATTATATTAAGTGACAGACTGGAAAAAATTATCTCAATTTTTACTTCTTATAATCACAGTCCTAAATCTTTATTTCTGTTTCCATTCTGTTATAATTTAACTTTCAGTATGTTATTTATCTAATGCTACCTCATTTGTCTATTTTTGTCATCAGGGTTACACCAATAATATTTCTCATATCTTTTTATCTCATTTATATTAAGTTAAATATTAAGCTTTATCTGTGTTCTTTTTTAAACCATGCATAAAATTTCACCCAAACTTTGTAAAACTGTTTATTTTTATGTGAAAGGACTGCCCTTTGTTTGCAGTGCTGCTGTGGCGTCCTTTTTCGTAAAAATAACAATGTTTATTTTTACGTGAAGACCTCCCTTTGAAGGAGCGGGGGAATCCCTCCCACGAAGAGATTCTGGGGGCAGATCCTTGATGTCACCGGCAGGTTGCTAAGGATGCCAAGGTGATCACTTCCTGGATTTCACGGCATCCTTAGCAACATGCCGGTATACGTGACATCAAAGCTCCGCCCCCAGAATCTCTTGGTGGGATTCCTCGTTCGGGTACGGGTTCGGTTCGGGTTCAGCCAAATTTTGCCTAAAGTTCATCCGAACTTGCCGAACCCGAACACCGTTGGGTTCGCCCATCACTAATCATCTTCCCTGCTCTAATTAAAACAATTTCAATCCCACAGAATCATCATACCCTATTCTAAAGAAAAGAAAAAGGCACTGAAAAACCAGTAAAAACTTCTGCCCTATTCTAATTATAACACTTTCAATCCATCAATTCGAGTCCTTGGAGAGGGGTGGCATACATATCTAATAAATTATCATCATCATCTTCATCATTATCATGTCCTATTATAAAAAGAAACAAGTCACTGTACAGCCAGTGCAATCACCTTCCCTACTCTAATTATAACACTTTCAATCCAATAAAACCATCATACCTTATTCTATAGGGGAAAAAATCACTGTAAACCCAGTGAAATCATCTGCCCTGCTCTAATAGTGACACTTTCAATCTAATAGAAGCATCATACCCTATTCTAAAAAAGCAAGAAAAATAAGTCACTGTAGATCCAGTGGAATCATCTGCTCTACTCTGATTATAACACTTTCAATCCAATAAAATCAACATACCCCATTCTGAAAAAAAGAAAGAAAAAGAAAAAAGAGAAAAAATCATTAAATTAAAAATTTAAATTAAATAAATTAAAAATATAATCAATATTTCTAGTTATCATTATTCCCTTTTCTTTAACTTTAAAAAAAATATCAGCAAATATCATTAAGAATGTTTTCTATTTCCATGCTTTTTCTTTTTGTATTCATCATAGTTTATCTACTTATAGTTCATTTACTTATATAATTCCATAGTCCCTCTCATCTATATTTTTGAACCAACAATATTACCAAATTAATCATTAATCATTAATATTAATCATCCTACCAGACCTAAACATTTTCAATTCAATTTCATTTTTAATAATATTATTTCATAATTCTAAAAATTTTCCCATCGAAATAATTTTAGACATCTCAAAAAGTAACTTAGTTGATTATTTCATATGCAACTCAATTAAAATACTAATCTTTACATTAATCATTAAAGCTGATCAACCCTACCAAACCTAACCATTTTCAATTTTCTTTTGACAATATTTCATTATTTCAAATTTTTTCCCACCAAGAAAATTTTATGTCTCAAATGTCTTAGTTATACATTCAATTCCATTCAATTAAAATCTAAATCTTTAATTAATTCCCCCTCATTATTTCCCAATTTGTTCCTAAATTCCCCCTCATTAATTCCCAAATTGTTCCTAAAAATTTAGTTACATTTTCCTTAAAATAAAGTCCAATTTAAAGTCCAATTTAATTTAAAGACTCATCTAAGAGTTTTTAAGTCTTCATTTAAATCCTTTAGTAAAAATCTTCTTCTTTAAAAATCCTATCAGCATCCATATTGGCATTTCGTATTCCTTGATCCATACTTGCCCAGATGACACTCCAATCAGTCTCAAGTCTGTCTCCACTGAGGCTATCCAATATGTCTCCAGTCTATCTCCAATGGGATTAACCAGCATATTCTTCAAATTATATCACCTCCCAGCTTCAAAAAGATTTCTTCTAATTGGCCATAATCCAAAATAGAGCTGGGTACAAGGTTCTTCCCACAATGTAGATGAATAAAGGGCAGCTTCAATCCTTCCAGCAAAGAACAAATGTAGAACCATCCGGTATAAATATGCATCGTAAAAATTCCTTGTAAAAGCTCCTCTGACCAGAAGGTGGAAGTTTATTATCATAGTTAATTATTCTCTTCAATGGTTACAAAGGGAAGAGACATCAACAGAAAAAAACCCTAAATAAATCCAAATAAAATCCAAATTATCTTTAAAATCTTTAAATATCCTTGAAGAAAAAAAAGGAAAAACAACAATTCCAGGCAATTGCTACAATTTTACAGCTTTCTGCTAATCGCCCCGTAATTGAACAGCCACTTCTGCACCAATTATCGGCATTTCTGCTTCCAGGAGTAAAAAAAATACAAACAGTCTTTAAGGTCTCCTCTGTCTCTCTGCACTCACCAGCACACCGCTTAAAACATTTCTGCACCTCGCCAATGCTTAAAAATTATTCTCATTCCAGATATTTCCAGGCTTCAATCTCTGTGTTGCGTTGTCTTGTGCGGCTACGTTGGCCAGACATGGTGGCCTGGCTGACCTTGCACCACTATTGGTGCGAGACTGGGCTGGTTCGCCTGGGGGGGGCATGCCGACCTCCAACCAGGCCCCCGGTAGCATCCCCTGTGTCACTTCAGGGAGGTGAGAAGAACCTGGACCCCCAGACAGTGGGGATTTGGGGCTTCCATCGTGAGAGCGAGGAAGCCCCGTGGCGCCACGGCCATTGACCCCACCCCTCTTCCATCAACAATATATACAAGGTATTTTTAAATAGTGTTTAGCTTTTATTTTTTCCTAAATTGAAAATAATGAGTTCCTTATGATATGTCTCTGAAAGTAGCTATGTATTTTATTTCCTCCATATTAAATAAATGTGTGCCATCCAGCTATGGGCTATGAGCTGGAACACTAAATTGCATTCGCCGCTGCGGCTCGTAAGTTCTTGCGGGACCAGCGCAATTTTGCTGCTGCCCCTGTGGAGATGGCAAAATTGCACCCGTGTTTCAGCGAGGTTTTACCTGCGTGATTTTGCTACCTCCACAGGTGCAGCAGCAAAATTGTGCTGGTCCCACAAGAACCTACGAGCCGCGGCGGCGAATGCAATTTAGCGTTCCAGCTCATAGCCCACCACTGGTGCCATCCAATCTGTAAATCATGTCCTTCTAATATTAAAAGTCTCTTACTTCTCAGCAAAATCCATTCCTTTATCCATGTCCTTGCTGCTGCTTGATAGTACAGCTCACAATTGGGGAGGTCAAAGCCACCCCTGATTCTCGCATCTTCAAATTTATCCTACGTCTTTTCTCTTGCCAAATAAATTTCCATTTTATTTTATTCAAATCATTGAAGAAAGTTTAATCAATTTTTATTGGTATCGTTGAGAATAAAAACAATGTGTGATAGTATATTCATCTTAACCAGCGCAATCCTACCAAATAGTGCTAGCTGAATTTTTTTCCATTTTTCTAAGTCTCTTTCAATCTGCTTTCTGTCTTACGTACCATAATTATCTTCTTTAAGTGTTGTACATCACGCTGACAATTGAATTCCCAAATATCTTTCTTTTTTCTTATTTGTATGTCTAAAGACTCCGTTAGTGCCATCTTTTGCTTTTCTATCATGTTTTTTACTTTCATTTTTTTCTTATCCTTATTTATTTTCAGTCCTGCCACTTCTCAATATTTTTCAATTTGGTGTAACAAATTTATTTATCTATCTATCTATCTATCTATCTATCTATCTATCTATCTATCTATCTATCTATCTATCTATCTATTTCGACTTCTATGCCACCCAATCCCGAAGGACTCAGGGCAGCTTACAACAATATAAAATACAAAAACAATAAAAAGAAGTCAAATGTACAATCTAAAACAATAAAACCCTAACTAAAACCCATAGTTAAACTATCCAGTCAGCATGTATGCATACCATTCATACAATTTGGCAATGATGGTTGTTCATTCATGGCCCCCGGCCTGCCGGCAAAGCTAGCTCTTTGTGGCCTTACATTGGGGGGGGGGAGTTGATACCATAGAGCCGGGGCAGCAACAGAGAAGGCATTCCCCCACGGTCCCGCCAACCTGCATTACTTAGTCGATGGGACCTGGAGGAAACCAACTCTGTGTGCTCTTATTGGTCTCTGGGAGGTATGCAGGAAGAGACAGTCCGCTAAATAGTCTGTCCCTGAGCCATGTAGTGCTTTATAGGTAATAACCAACACCTTGAATTGTGCCCAAAGACTAATAGGAAGCCAGTGCAGCTCACAGAGCATAGGTGTTATATGGGTATACCAAGGTACAGCCATGACAGTTTGCGCGGCTGCATTCTGCACAATTTGGAGTCTCCAAACACTCTAAGGATAGCCCCATGTAGAGCGCATTGCAGTAATCAAGACGGGAGGTGATAAGGAGCTGAGTGACTGTGTGTAGAGCCTCCTGGTCTAGAAAGGGCCACAACTAGTAAACCAAGCAAACCTGGGCAAAGGTCCCCCTCACCACAGTCAAGAGATGGTGATCAAGGCTCAGCTATAGGTCCCCCAAGGTGCGGACACTATCTGAGGGCATGAATGTTTCTCCCCCCCAGAATAATGGATGGATTGATCGAATAATCCTTAGGAGGAAATGCCCATGGCCACTTGGTCTTGTCTGGGTTGAGCTTGAGCCTACTGGTCTCTATCCAGATCCTTGGCCCTGAGTCGAGTGGATCTTCAAGTATAAACCCTAGATCATCAGCAAATATTTGTAATTTATATTTATATTTTTAAATTTTTATTCCTGTAATATTATTATTTTCCCATATGCTCCTATTTAGTACTTCTAAAGTCAGGATGAATAACAATGGTGATAATGGGCATCCTTGACTTGTTCCTTTTGTGATGTCTACTTTGTTAATCTTTTCTTCTGCCCTGTGCTTTATATTCCTTTGTTCCCGGAGTCTGTGATGTGGTCAGCTGGGCTCCGAAATATGGCGACCACAAAACAGCGCTGAGCTGCTTGTTTTTCACACCAGCGCTGCAGCGTGTTGTTTGCTGCCTGCAACGTGCTGTCTTCTGCCTCGTCTCGCCATTATTTATATTAGGAGGACGGAGGACAGAGGAGGACAGAGGGAAACTTGGAACCCCGGAAGGAGTCGGTCTTGTCCCAGCCCAGGAGGTTTTCGCTGGCCCCCCCTGCTCCACGGCATTTATTTTGTAACATCTTTGCCACAGCGATTCCATTGAGGATAGGGAGGGGGCTTAGAGCTCCAGGAGAAGGAACCCTGTGCCCAGTCTGTGCCCAGCCTAGGAAGATCCTGTTGCCCCCTGCTCCGCGGCGTTTGCTTCAGACTGTTATTGCCATGGAGTTTTTGCTGCAGAATCAGCTGGGGCGCGGAAAATGGTGGCCGCCAATTACACTGAAGCTGCCTGCAGCCCTTTTATCTTCTTTTGCTGAGCTACGGCGTTCAGAGGCTGAGAGGCTGAGCTGAATTATCGAGCCTGTCAAATTGAAACAGCCAGACCCACCAGACACACTAAACTGTTTTAGAAAGAAACTGAGACAGCCGAATTGAGACAGCCGGTGCCGCCTGTCAGACCTGTCAGACCTGAGACGCCGGAACGCTAATTGGTGGGAGTGCCCGACGTCGGAGGACCTGACAGGTGGGGGGGGGGCCTGCATGGAGGAACTGAATGGGCCGCCAATGAGGAGAAGGAGGTCGGGGAGAAGGCAAGGAAGTGGAGGAGGATGAATATATTGTGAGCACCAACGGACTATACTGTGGTTGCATAGAGGCTCCAGATACCGCTGGGATCACAGAGGACTGGAAATGTTAACTGAACTGGAAACTTGGAAATATTGCAACATTAGAAGAACAAAAGCGACTGTGGACTCAGAGAAAAGACCTGAGAGTGCCGGCCAGTGGCAGTGGCTGGCACCAAAGAACAATATGCCAGGACTTTTTTCTGAACATCGAACCTCTTTTCCAGAATACACCTATTAGAACTGACTTGATGTCAATTGATCTATTTATTTCCTATATTTTAGCACTTTACTATGAACTTTTTCTATCTTCTATTTTATATTTATATTTTTTGATATATTTTATTAGTGTTTTTAATTATTACTAATTTAATCTATTTTTAATATTACTGGGGGGTTTTAATTAATGGATGACTGGGGTGGATGTCATAATGTGTATGGGATGAATGATTAGTATGAGTGGGATGGTTGGGGTGGGTGGGGCTATGGTATGGATGAGATGAATGGAAATAGTATGATAGATTTGGCCCACCTGACGCTGGGGAGGCAGGAGGGGAGAGGGCACCAATCTCTGGGGTGACAGAGGGTTGGAATATTCCGGTGTTGCTGGGGACAGGCAGATATGGCGGGGGCCATGGAGTTAACCGTTCCAGGGGAACAAGGGATCATTGCTTAATAACGATCCCTTGTTCTGGCTCCGTGAGCTCAATCTTGGACACTGGTGATGAGTGTAATTCTGGCCCCGTGGCGGCCCCGACTCTCTGGAACCAGCTCCCCCCAGAGATTAGAACTGCCCCTATCCTCCTTACCTTTCGTAAACTCCTCATAACCCACCTTTGTCGTCAGGCATGGGGGAATTGAGATATCTCCCCCGGGCCTATATAATTTATGAATGGTATGTTTGTAGGTATGTCTGTTTAAAAATGGGGTTTTCTTAACTATTTTAAATTTGAAATTGTAAATTATTAGATTTGTCATGAATTGTTTTATTGTGTTGTGAGCCACCCCGAGTCTACGGAAAGGGGCGACATACAAATCTAATAATAATAAATAAATCAAAAATGATTTAGCAACTTGGAAGAATTTGCAACTATCATTTTTAGGCAGAATTTCTACAATTAAGATGAATATTTTACCCAAAGTTCTATTCTTATTCCAAGTTATTCCGATAAACCCTGGAAAATATTTTTTAAAAGAATTAACAAGAATAACAAAAAAATTCATATGGCAAGATAAATAACTAGAATAAAACAGTGTGCAATGGAAGATATAAAAGAAAGAGGGGGTCTCGCCTTTCCGAATTGGAAATTATACTATCAAGCCGCTTCTTTAATTTGGATTAAAGAATAGCTTACTTTACAAAATAGAAAGTTATTAAATCTAGAAGGCCATGATTTAATGTTGGGTTGGCATGCTTTCATATGGTATGAAAAGTATAGAACACATTCCTACTTTAAGAGACATATAATTAGAAAGGCACTTATAGATGTGTGGACCGGTATAAAGAAAGATTATTTTTTAGTTTTGCCAGATTGGATATCTCCTACAGAGGCTATAAGCCATCAAAATTTATTACAACAGGGTAAGATCTGGAAATATAAGGACTTAATAGATAATCAGTGGAATTTTAAAAAGCGCCAGGACTTGGAGTCAGGTATCGTAATAGACTGGTGGCAATATGCGCAAATAAAGTCTAGGTTCCATGAAGACAAAATAACATATACAGTAGTCCCTCACCTATCGCGGGAGTTACGTTCCAGACCTTGCCGCGACAGGTGACATCCGCGATGGGGAATTTATCCTCCTTCCCACCAGCTCCGGATGCCTGGAGGCGAGCAACGGCCGGCTAACCTTCCCCCCCCACTACTACTTACTCTGTTCTTTGCAGCAGTTCGGCCAAATGTTGTGTTTTTTGCCTTGCCCCGGCTGTAAAGTCCCTGGTGAGATGCCCCGGCTGTTTCTTTTTTTCTCTCTCTCTCTTCCGCCCTCGAGCACTTCCTCTTCCGCCCTCGAGCCCAGTCTGGAAATCCCCGCCGCGTCGCGTTCCTTTCTTTTTTTTCCTTTCGGCACTGGTGAGGGGGATTGAACGAGGGGACGGGCCTCCGCCGGAGCTCAGTCCCTGCCCCGCTCATCATTTGGGAGTCCCGCTGGGGGATTCTAGCGCTTGTTTGTATGGCAAAATCATTCAAATGAAGCTGACTTCAAAACCCGCGATGAAGTGAAGCCGCGGCAGGTGAAGCGCGATAGAGCGAGGGACTACTGTATACTCAGAAAGGACAATAACATCTTAGGCAAACTATTAACAACAAACCAAAGAAAGTTGATTGGAAAAACATATACATTTTTAATTAATTGTAAAAATATGGAATGGACATTAAAGGATAATATGATCAGTTGGTATATAAATTTAAACAAAGAGATAGACTTAAATATTTGGGAAAAGGTATGGACATATAATTGGAAAATAACAAAGTCAACTTCCTTCAAAGAAAATCAAATTAAAATGTTTTATACATGGCATCTGCCGCCAAGTAGAATTTCAAAAATGTTACAAACCAATTCACCCAATTGTTGGAAATGTAAAATAGAAATAGGTACTTGCTATCATACATGGTGGACATGCCCAAAAGCAAAAGAATATTGGAACCTAATAGTAAAATGGTTAAAAGAAATAACACAACACAAAATCAAGAAAACACCAGAACTCTTTCTATTAGGTATTTCAAATAAGAAGTACAAAAAAGATATATATTATTTAATAACTCATATATTAGTAGCAGCCAGGATAGCTTTTGCTCAAAAATGGAAAGAAACCGAGACTCCAAAAGAAACAGATATTCTTAAGAAAGCTTTAGAATGTGCTGAGCTTGATATGATGACGAGAAGTTCAGGATTCTATGATGTTTGGCAAAAGGTATATGTTTGGTGGGATACAAAGAAAAAGAGATAATTTTATCGTTATATTATTTTAAACATATCAGCATTTAGCAGTTATATTGTAGTAGATGATAATTATTCACAATATAAATGTGAACTCCTTTTTTCTTCTACTCTTATTCTTTTGTCTTTTTTTCTTCCTTTTTTCCCTTTATTTTAGCTCAATTTAAGTTAGAATTTTTACATATGTTGCTAAATATTTTAGATGTGTTTTTATTTACCACTTTATGATTGATATTTTTAAGTATTTTATAGATGGTGTTAAACAACGACAATATTTTTTCTTTTCATTTTTTAAATGTTTAAATATAAAGATGACTTCTACTCTGAGGGGAGCGACTGTAGCTCCACTAAGTGTTGCATGTTATGTATGTCATGTTTGTCTATGCAATTTAATAAAAATATATTTTTTTTTTTAAAAAGGAAAAACATTTTTTGCAAAAGCAAACTTTGTTTGTGGAATTAGAACAGCGTGGAATAAATATTCCTGAGTCCCAGAAGATGTTGTTAGTGTTAAATAGCCTTAATGAAATTTGGGACATTGTTTCTGCAGTGTTTGAACACAAACCAGAGCAGGACTTGTATTTCAAAGCATGTTTGATCGCAGAAGGGAACAAATGCCATTTTAGAAAGAACCAGAAGAATAAATTCCTGAGATGGGGGGGGGGGGCAAAGAGCAGGGAGAGAACAGCAGAAAATTCCATAGACTGGCTATCAACAGATGAGGTGTCTGAAAAGAAGCAAAAAGCAGCAGAAGGGATCAGATTACAATGAAGCAACAGAAGCATTGCTTCGTTTGTAGCAAAGAAGGGCTGTTTGCAAAGAAAAAGCTGTTTGCAAAGTAGAAATTATTTGCAAGGAGGACAGCCCACTGATGGACAAATTTCTGTTGCAAAAGTTAGTAATTACAATAGCAAGACAATTGGTTAATAGACAGTGGGGCAAATCAAACAATTGTTCTAAATTGTTTTACAGGTTACAACTAGCTGCTCGATATGCAGTAGCCTTAGCAAATGGACAGAAGGCTAAAGTAATTGGCAGAGGAAGTGTGCAAATTCCATATCTGGAAAAGAGGTTTCATGACATATTATGTGTACATGAAATGGAGCATAATTTCCTGAGTGTCTCTAGTTTAGACAAGCAAGGATTTGAGATCACATTTGTAAATGAGAAGTGTCTCATAAAGAGAAATGGGAATGTATGGGCACAGGGTATAAAAGAGGATAATCTTTATGTATTGCAGGGGGAAAAGTTCAATGTGCAGAAACATTTAGAAATGTTGCATAGCATGATTCATGTGTTCATCTCTTGCGCAGAAGGCTTGGCCATGTTTTGCAAATAATGGAACAGTATGCAGAAGGGTTAAATTTAAAGGGATGTAAGGCATATTTGGACTGTGCAGAATGCAAAGCATCAAAGTCCAAACCATTCCCAGTGAGCAAAAGTAGCACAAGGCAAACAAGAGCTCTAGAACTGGTACATGCAGATTTGATTGGCCCAATGCAAGTCAATTTGGGAGGAGCAAAGTATGTGCTGGTCATTGTAGATGACCAGGTTTGGGTTCTGCTATTTACTAAAGAGTAAAATAGAGATGCTACAGAAGTTTAAGCAATGGGTGGGCTTCATATAAAGAAGGTATAAACAACGTATGTCAGCTGTAAACTGACAAAGGTTCAGAATTCATGTCAATAAGTTTTTAACAATGGTTAGACAGTTGTGAATAAAACACAGATGCACAAATCTGTACATAGCAGCCAAGGACAATGTTGCGGAATGGATCCTTAGAAATGATGTAAGACTTACTGCTAGAGGATTCTGGTCTGAGTAGGTCATACTGGGGTGAAGCCATATTGACTGCTAATTATTTAATTAATAAGTTGTAGAGTTCATCCATTAATGATACTCTATATGTAGTACTATATGTGAGGAAACCACCTCTTGCACATTTGAGTTTTTGGAAGTGCTGTGTGGGTGCATATTCAGTTAGAAGAAAGGGAAACTTAAGTTCTATGGTTGATGGGCCTGGCGCTGCTGCCGGAGGACTCCAAGCTTGTTTGATGTTATCTACAAATAGTTTTAATGGGGGAATAACATCTGACTCCCTTTCTAGTTCAGTAAAGAGGCCAATAGCTAGGACAATGCCAACGGATGGAGCCAAGGACTTGCCTGTAATCCCTAAATTGGCAGTTACCTTGGCCTTATGTAATAAGGTCTTAAACAAGGTTGGCTTAAAGAGCCCAAGGTAGATTGGTTGTTCTGGAATTGCCTCCTCATCCTCAGAGAAATCATCATTATGGAGGCCTTTATCTTCCTGTGCCACAGGTTTTCCCAACTTGGCCTGAATAGGCCACGGCTGCAGTTGACCACATTTTCTGGGCCAGGGCCCTAACAGTGGGTTTAATCCTACTGATACTCATTCATAAATACTAACAACTTAACTCAGACTCATCTCTATCTCATATATCCACCACACACCACAAACAACAAGTCGTCAAAACACCAACGCCTGCTAAACTGCAGGTACTACCCCCCCCATCCCCTACGCTTCCTTTCCCCCACCCAAATCTCATCTCTTCACATATCTACTAATTACTATAGTACTTTACTAATTCCACCTTCAAATCAATATATGTATTAGATAAAAATATATACAGTTTAAACTTTGAATGTAATACGGCTATGTATAGTTCATTCCTTTGAATTGACAAACATTAAGTAATATATGCTATTGATTTTATTTGGATATGTGTCCTTTTCCATTTCAATTGTAAATCTTGAATGTAATAGGATTATGCTTAGTCTAATATCATGAACTGATATATATATACTACAGATACTAATTGGATATGTGCATTCTTTTTTTTTACCCTTCTTATTTTCTGTACTCCCTGTTCCCCATTCCCCTTTCAAGAAATCAATAAATTATATTTTTTTTAAGAAATATTCTCATTGAATATTTCATTTGCACAACTATTCCATTTGCACAACAGAATATGAATTGATTGTCAATCAGTGTTGCTTCCTACATGGACAGTTTGATTTCACAGAATTTTGATTTACTTGAAGATATATTCTGTTTTTTAAGTGTTCCCTTTATTTTTTTGAACAGTATATAAACACACATACACATACACACATACATATATATTATTTTAAATGAAATAATTAACTTGTCAAATCTATAAAAATAAGAAATGTCTATAAATCATTACAAATGTAGAATCTTCAATATACCAAATTGATTTAAACATATACAGAATTGACATGAAAATAAATTCTTACATGGGCAGAAGCATATGGTAACAGTTGTATTTTGTCCAGGATAGAGAATTCCAGTATGTAAACTAAATTTGAAGATACCATCATCTACTGCTTTGCCTGCAGCATCAAGATCAAATCGCCAAGTAAGCTGTTTCTTTGAGATATTTTTCAAACACAGTTTCTGCAGAAAGAGATGAGGTAAGTCACATGATGTGGGATGGGCTACTTTATGAGTAATTAATAACACAAAAAGGCATATAATCAAAATATTTGTGTGTGTCCTCTAAATTTCAGGCATATTTTCTCCAGATTTTATGAATGTTATTGAAAAATACCAGTTATAATATTGTACAAAATTGTAGTTGGGTGTTCAGATTGCTAATTAAAACGAGTGACATAAAAGTAATAAATGCAAAAGATTTTTTCTGCATGAATTTTGAATGAAACCTTATTAAATGTACTGGATCAATCAATACAACTGTAGAAACAGATTACTCATTTGATGTGCATGTAATAAATAGAAAAATTGTTATGCTCAGAATCAAGGTTTTAGAAATCCAAACAAAATATATTTCAGATGCATTTCAGATGCAAAAGATACTTCAACTTTACTGAAGGAGGACTGATCAGATAACTTTTGAAGCAATAATTCCCAAAGGGAAGGCCTTTCCTATCTCTATGGCAGCTGTAAGAATTGAGTTTAGTATTTATTGATTTGATTTGATTATTTGATTTGATTTGATTTGATTTGTATGCTGCCCCTCTCCATAGACTCGGGGTGGCTAACAACAATAATAAAACAACATATAACATTATTTGTTTTGTCAAGTATGTATTGGTGGTATAAGATATAATAAAATTTATATACGTGATACTAGTACAGTGATACCTCGTCTTACGAACTTAATTGGTTCTGGGAGGAGGTTCATAAGGTGAAAAGTTCATAAGACAAAACAATGTTTCCCATAGGAAACAATGTAAAGCGGATTAATGCGTGAAAGGGAAAAAAATCACAAAAACAGCACTCCGCTGGGCACCGCCGCTTGGCTGTCACCTTTTGAAATAACCGGGCGCTTCTCGGCATTCTCCTGAACGCCGATCCTGAAAAGTTAGGCAAAAGTTTGGGTTCGGGAGGCCGCCGAGAAGCGCCGCCGCCCAGCTGTCACCTTTTGAAACAGCTGGGGGGCTTCTCAGCATTCCCTCAACGCCGAACCCGGAAGTTCAGCAAAAGTTCGGGTTTGGTGTTCGGGTTCGTAAGGCCGCCGAGAAGCGCAGCCGCCCGGCTGTCACCTTTTGAAACAGCCGGGGAGCTTCTCAGCATTCTCCTGAATGCCAAACCCAGAAGTTCGGCAAAAGTTCAGGTTCGGCGTTTGGGTTCGGGAGGCTGCCGAGAAGCGCCACCACCCGGCTGTCACCTTTGCAGAAGAGCCGCGGAGCTGTCGGCCGGTCGGGAGGCTCAAACGGAGGTGGGGAATCCCAATAGGGAATTCAATGGGCAAAGTTTTGATGTCACGAAGACGTCCTTCCTGGAGTCCATGTTTCGGCTGGCCAGGAAGGACGTCTCCATGACGCCAAAGCTCCACCCATGGAATTCCCTATTGGGATTCCCCACCTCCGTTTGAGCCTCCCGACCGGCTGACAGCTCCACACTCTTCTGCAAAGGTGACAACCGGGTGGCAGTGCTTCTCGGCCGCCTCCTGAACCTGAACACCGAACCTGAACTTTTGCCGAACTTCCGGGTTCTGTGTTCATGGTGGCGGGTTCATAAGGCAAAAAAAGTTCGTAAGAAGAGGTACAAAAATCCCGAACCCCAGGTTCGTATCTTGAAAAGTTCATAAGACGTGGGGTTCGTATCACGAGGTACTACTGTAAAAGAGAAACATTAGGACAGGACACAGAAGGCATTCTGATGCACTTACGCACATCTCTTACTGACCTCTTAGGAATCAGGAGAGGTCAACAGTAGATAGTCTAAGGCAGTGAAGGGCACCAAAATGTTTACTACCACACTGTGGGCATGGCTTGTGAAGGATGCCTGCATTTTCTTTCAACATCTTTCAGTGCAAATTGGGTGCTCTGGGGTGGAGCTCTATTTTCACTACCCCCACTGTGTTCCCCCCACCCGTCTGGGCAGCAGCCCACCCCTAGTCTTGGGGGGTTAGGTGATGATACTACAGAGTCAGGTAGTGAGTTCCAGGAATCAACTACTCGGTTACAAAAGTATTTCCTGCAGTTGAATTTAGAATGGTTTACTTTAAGTTTGTATCTGTTGTGTGCTGATGTGTTGTTGTGGTTGAAGATGAAATAGTCGTTGACAGGGAGGATGTTGTAGCAGATGATTTTATAGCCTATGTATAGGTCATGTTTAAGATGACATAGTTCTAAGCTTTCTAAACCTAGGATTGTAAGTCTAGTTGTGCAGGGTATTCTGTTGTGAGTGAAGGAGCTTCTTGCTTCTCACTTCATTCTATTAAAAATGACTTTATTTATTTGTTTGTTTGTTTGATTGATTGTTTGTTAGTTTGTTTAACTTCTATGCCACCCAATTCCTGAAGGACTCAGGGCAGCTTACAACAAAAGTATGGGTACAAAATAAATACATACAAAACAGCAAAAGAAGTCGAACATTATCTAAGGTTAAAACATTAACAAACTAAAACTCCATAGAAAAGTTATTATAAGAAATGGGGTCACACTCATATACACATGCACCATTCATACAATTGGCCATCAACAATGTAAGTTTATGGCCCCCAGGCCTGCTGGCAAAGCCAGGTCTTCATGGCCTTGTGAAAAGCCAGCAGGGTGAGAGCAGTACGGATATTGGGGGGGAAGTTGGTTCCATAGAGCCTGGGCAGCTACAGAGAAGTCCCTCCGCCATGGTCCCACCAACCTGCATTGCTTAGTAGATGGGACCCGGAGGAGGCCAACTCTGTGAGCTCTTATGGGTCTCTGGGAGACATGCGGCAGGAGACAGTCCTGTAAATAGTCTGGCCCTGAGCTATGTAGGGCTTCATATATAATAATCAACACCTTGAATTGTGCCCAGAGACTAATAGGAAGCCAGTGCAGCTTGCGGAGCAGAGATGTCATATGGGTGTACCAAGGTACACCCATGACAGCTCTCATGGCTGCATTCTGGACTATTTGTAGTCTCGGAACACTTTTCAATGTAGAATGCACTGCAATAATCAAGACAGGAGGAGATGAGGGGCTGAGTGACTGTGCAGAGAGCCTCCTGATCCAAGTATGGCCACAATTGGTATACCAGGCAAACCTGGGCAAAGGTCCCTCTGGCCACAGCTGAAAGATGATGGTCAAAATTCATGTGCGTCTAGGAGGACACCCAAATTGTGCATCTTATCTGAGGGGGACAATATCCCCCCCCCCCAAAGAATGGACGGACAGATTGAATAGTCCTTAGGAAGAAATGCCCACAGCCACTTGGTCTTGTCTGGGTTGAGTCTGAGCCTGTTGCCCCCCCATCCAGATCTTTACAGCTTCCAGGCACCGGCACATCACATCCACCGCTTCACTGAATTGGCATGGGGTGGAAATGTATAGCTGGGTATCATCAGCGTACTGATGATACCTCACCCCATGCCGTTGGATGATCTCGCCCAGTGGCTTCATGTAGATATTGAACAGCAGAGGAGGAGGAAGCGTTAATCAATGCCTGGCTCCAGCCATGTGTCACCTCCCGACTGGCCGAGATCAGCCATGAGGGGCACTGGTCTAGTAAGCAGGTGGAGGAACACATAGCTCCCATGGCCTTGTCCACTTCCTCAGGGGTTATCAGGTCTAACTCTTCCCAAATGATGGAACTAAGACCTGACCCTGTCACCTCGGTCTGTATTGCCCAATTGGAGTCCAGATCATTCTGAATCTGAGTGACTTTATCTGCAAGAAACTGAACAAATTCCTTAGCCTGCCCCTGCAAGGGCTCCACCCATTCCTCCTTATTCAGGATGGAATGGGTCACCCCAAAAAGGGTGGCTGGGCGAGAATCTGCAGATGCAATAAGGGCGGTAATGTATGCAGACTTTGCCACCTCTATCGCCACAAGGTACGTATTAATATCAGCTCTTACCCATGCTCTGTCAGACTCAGAGTTACTGGCCCTCCATGCTTGCTCTAAGCGTCTTTTCTGGTGCTTCATCCTCAGGACTTCCTTAGAGAACCAAGGAGATCTCCAGGGCCTGTTACCTTGAAGAGGCCACAGAGGCGCAATCTGGTCCAGAGCCCCCAATGCGATTGTATTTCATGCCATTGCTCAGCTGAACTACGGACAAGCTCCCTCTGAAACCCATCCAAGTCCATTAGGTGCCTGGGGCAGAACCTCCTAATCGGTTCCGCCTCCCTGCAGTGGGGAATTGGTCGATCAAAGTCCAGCCTCAACAAGGAGTGGTCTGACCATGACAAGGGTGTGGTGACTGCACCCCTTAAAACCAGATCATTTTGCCACTGCTCTGAGAGAAATACCATGTTGAGTGTGCATTCCCTTCTATGAGTTGGACCCTGAATTACTTGGGTCAGGTCCATGGTTGTCATGGAAGCCATGAACTCCTGCGCTGCCTTTGAGGTTTCGCCGAGTGATGGTAGATTGAAGTCCCCCAAGACTGCAAGTCTGGGGAACTCCACCGCCAGCCCGCTCACTGCCTCAAGCAGTGCAGGCAGGGCTGTTGCAACATAGCTGGGAGGTAGATATGTTAACAGCAAACCCACCTGAACCCCTAAGTCCAATCCCAAGAAGAGAGATTCACATCCAACAATCTCTGGAGCAGGGGCCCTGCGAGGGCTTAGAGACTCACGGACGATGACGGCCACTCCCCCATCCCTTCTCTGGTGTCGTGGCTGATGCAGGACCAGAAACTTGTCTGGGCACATTTCTGAGAGAGGAACACCTCCCTCAGGCCCAGCCAGGTTTTGGTCACAGAAGCCAGGTCAACCCCCTCCTCCAAGAGTAAATTTCGGATCAAAGGGGCTTTGTTGGCAACCGACCTGGCATTGAGTAGCAGCAGCCTGAGACCAGGGCCCTGACTATGTCTGCCACCAACTACACAGGATGAGACCGGGGGCCAGAACAGGGAATCACTTCCAGGCAGTGAATCCTCATTCTCTGGGAGATGCCTACCTCTCGGCTCCCACCATACCTGCCTCTCCCAATGATGACCATAATACCCTGGCTCTCCACCCCATCCGGAATTGCTCTCACATCCCCACTGGCATCTCTTCTTCTTGGCAGGCCAGTCTCTCCATACATACAAGCTCGGGGGTTATATCCCGGGCCCCACCCACTGCCAGCAAGGGGGACACAGGTCTTCACCCCTGGACTCCACATTTTGTCAAACTACTCATTCCTCTCCATCTGAACAAAAGCCATTCACTCCAACATTCAACCCCATATAATTAAAACAATAAATTGATTAATTTAATTAGTAAAAAAATTCACCCAACCCCATCCCCCAATTCCCATCCCTTCCTCCCTCCTAAAAAATAATAGCAGTTTAAAATGTAATGATATAATTTAAAATAGGCATCTGTATAACAAAACAGTCCTTGGTCCAATCAAAATCTGAGAACCAGAAAAGTTCATTCTAATAGCTGGTAATTAATTAGGATTGTGTAAACAATGATGATAATAGTCAGGATAATCAAGATAATCAGGATGGTTCAAAAAAGGAGTTCTAGTGAGGCATGAATAAGCGTCTCTATCCCAGATCTTCTTATGATAGAGTCTATTGAAGCTTCTAGAAGTCCAAATCTTTCATCAACTCCTCCCTCACAAGTTAAAGTGCCAGCTGCAATAAATATAAACCACATCAACCAGGCAAAATGGTTCATATGGAAAAATCCCTGCAGCAATTGAGATTCCGCGGACAAAAGGAGAGCAATAGTTGGAAAATAGCGGAAGGGCTCACTCACTTGGTCTCTCTCCCTCTTAGTCTCTCTCACTTTTTTGATTTCCCCTACCACATGATGGCATGTTGAGCAGAGGGGCAATCTCTTGCTGGTGAACAGCTGATTTTGCCACCACATTGCGTTCTTCTCCGGGGCGAGATGCCATTCCCAGACCTGCTGGAATGGGCTGGGAGTGTGCCCCTGCACCCTGCACATACGTGCACACCCTGCGTGCACATGCCCTCACACAGGATTCAGCTTCTGCACATGCACAGAAGCCAAATCTTGCATGAGGACACATGTGTGCGAGATTTCTGGTTTTTTTTCACTTCTGTGCATGCGCAGAAGTGAAAAGAACATGGAAATAAGCAAAAACAAGGTAAGTGGCTACTCACCACTGCCCGCTGCTGTTCGCCCAACTGCGCCTCTCATGGCAGTTCCCCTCCGCCCACTTCCCCACCGCCTGCTCCCCCCTTGCTTGCTTTGTCATGCCGCCACCCACTCGCAATTGTTCACTCCCCTCATCTCTCACGGTGGCTCCCCCCACCCGCTCTGCCAAGCTGCCGCCTGCCGCGATGCAAGTGGCCCGCCTGGCCCTTACCTTGCTCCAGTGATCTCCTGCAGGGGCACCAAGAGCATGTAGGCCGGGTGGCCCTAAGCTGCCACTTTTGCCAACTGCTGCTCTTGCCAGCTGCCCTTCTAGGCACTGCAGCAAGATTCCAGCTGCTGCACATGTGCAGCAGATGAAATCTCATCGCCGGATGTCCTTCCGGCAGCAAAAATTGTTGATTTCTTTTCTTCCATGCATGCGCGGAAGCAAAAACCCCAATAATTTTTCACTGGAATCACTCTGGTTGCGCGTGCATGCCCAGTGGCAAGGGAGCGAGGCTACATGCTCCATTTCCGCCGCCAGAACAGTGTTTCCGACCATTTCGGGTCTTGCCCACCACTGGTTCTTTGAAAGTTTGATCCTAGATCTAAATGGGCAGCTAAGAACAACCCAAGATGATCCTCGGATGATCATCGATCTTCCTGGGAAGAGGAATCTTAAGGATTGCAATTCCCAGTAGGACCGGGGGAAATCAGGTATCCATTTTTCCTCCCAGCTGTTTGATTATTATTTTTTTTACCACACTTGAATTTTAACTATATGGTTCAGTATATATATGCATCTGTGTATGTTTTGTGTGGTATGTTTCTATTCTGCCACCATACAGGAAACAAAAGCAGAAATAGAATCTAAAAAAAAATATGCAGAAATAATGTGAGCAAAATATATTACCAGCATTTGAATTACTACTCCTTGCTAGAAAAGCACTACATAAACAGAATTATAGAACAACAGTGTGGCACACTTCCCTATAATATGTACCTACCTTTATATTACTGCTGTCACTTATAACACCCATATTGATACATTTTACACTATGTTGAAAGATGAGCTCTGAAGGATAAATATGCAGTGGTGGCTGTAACACTGTAGAAAGAAAGAAACATATACAACTATTTTAACTTAAAGGGGACAGACCTATTCCATTATACATGGATTAAACCTGGATGAAGTCAGCAATTTTAACTAGATTTGGAAAATAAAATAGAACAGAACAGAACAGAATAACAGAGTTGGAACGGACCTTGGAGGTCTTGTGGTCTAAACCCCTGCTTAGGCAGGTAACCCTACACCATTTCAGACAAATGGTAGTTCAACATCTTCCGTAAAACTTCCAGTGTTGGAGCATTCACAACTTAAAATCAAACAACATTCACATGAAGAATGCAGATTTCAAAGATTTAGTTCAGTGGTTCTCAACCTGGGGGTCAGAACCCCTTTGGGGATCGAACAACTGTTTCACAGGGGTTGCCTTAGGGGTTGCCTAAAATCATGGGAAAAGACAAATTTCCCATGGTGTTATGAACTAAAGCTTCTATTCTTGGAACATATTTTTACAATCCGACCAATCAGGTGTTTACAGTGGGGGTGGCCCTCTGACCTTTCTGCCAAACAGCTTAAAGCTCTGTTAGGAAAATTGGTGCTAGACCTATGGTTGAGGGTCACCACAACGTGAGGAACTGTATTAAAGGGGCTGCGGCATTAGAAAGGTTGAAAACCACTGATTTAGTTTATTTGAAATGGCAAGAAATACACCCAGTTATGAACAAAACTGGATATATCTTTCCCCAGCTCACTATATAGAAAAATTTTGGGGGGTACCATCAGCTGCTTCGAGTGAAAAGAATTCCCCCATAGTGTGGCAGGCAATCCCTCAGTCATCTCTCGCTCGCACTGCTCTGCCCAGTCTCTGCTCTGCAACTTGCCTGCCTGAAGCAGTCTTCGCAAGCTGGCCGCAGGAAGGCTGTGTGGAAGGCAGGCAAGCATGTTGGGGTGAATGGAGTAGGGAAGTCAGGATGGGCAGTGTGGGGGAGGCAGGGGCAACTATGTAGGGCATGACTTTGCAGGCTTACCTGGCAATTAGATCAGGGGTGCAGCACTACAGGCAGGCAAGCTGCAGAACAGAGACTGGGCAGGGCAGGGCAAGCAAGCAGTGACTAGGGACCAGCTCAAGGGCATGACCAGCCAGCGGTCACTGATGGTTTGGTGAACTAGGCCACATGTCCTCGCGAACCAGTCCATTTCATCCCTGGGTACCATGATGGGGAGATAAAATTGAAGATCTATCCAAGCTGATCTCAATATAATTTCCTTAGCAAACTAAATCAATAAATATGCACACAATTAAGTCAGGACCCAAGTAGAAACATCTCCTAAGATTATGTTGTCTACCAAAAGCAACAATAGTTGTTGTTTCCCTGGTGTGATATCCAGAATCATCTGAGGAAAAGCAACCACCTTATTCTGCCTACTGAAAAGACTAGAGATAGCATTGCTACTATTTGATTGCATAATTACAGATTTTCATTACCATGATTTTGGGCCTGCAACTGAAGCTGAACACAGCAAAATTAATGTGAAAACTAATGCAATCATTTAAACTGGGTGCTCTTGATGTGAGTGAGGTCTATGAAGAGATGGAAAAAAATATGGGAAAAAACTTATTAAGCTACAGGATACTCTCATAATCCTACAAATTGTGCATAAAAAGAAAGTAAAGTAAAGACATACTAAATATGCTGTTTACAAAGAATAATTTTATTCATAAAAAGGCTATAATAGTTACTGCAAGTTAAATTGTGTTCATACAAATGGTTGGTTTTTTATCGAGTGGTATACATATGAAGGTAAAAATTTTAGCTTATAGCTTTTTCTGCAGTGTTTAATCTGTGAACATTT
The DNA here is from genome assembly GCF_031021105.1 of Erythrolamprus reginae. Lineage (NCBI taxonomy): Eukaryota > Metazoa > Chordata > Lepidosauria > Squamata > Dipsadidae > Erythrolamprus > Erythrolamprus reginae. The sequence goes on from NW_027248500.1 coordinate 87,037, forward strand.
TCGCTTGATGCTTCAGCAATAGACAGCTATCACATGTACATCCCATCTACCATGATACCGTGCCTCAAATCTTGGTGGAATGGCTCACCCTGCTCATCACTGACTGCACCAAGATTGTCTCGGAAGTTAGCAAGATGGTTATGTAAAAAATGCAATTTGAGTAACTACAGTTTTGAAACTGTTCTGTCTGGGTGCCCCCAGACTTCAACACCAACTGGAAAAAGCAGCCAGACACGCTGGTAAAAGCAAAAGCACTTTATAGTTTGAAAAATAAACACAGAGAAAAACCTGTTCTTCCCAACAGGCAGGCTATGAGACTTCACAGCAGAGTCCTGAGGGCCAGACAATACAGCAGACTTCTTGCTGGCACACCCACCACTGTAGAGAATAAGACCCACACCTTTCCCCCCCAAGGTTTCAGTATTCAAAGTCACAAACCAGAATTCCAAGACGCCAAAGATCACAGCCAAGTCCCAGGACTCCCAAAGATAATACTCCACAAGCCAGGAAGGGTGGGTCTGCCTTTTCAGCCTTTCCAGAGAGCACCACACCCAAACCCAGCTGTTGCCTCTTTAGTGCTGAAAGTACCTGGCTAATTGTCCCCTTCGTTGTGTTGCTCTTCTCTGCCGGAGATCGATTATTGCTTGTGCATTTTCATCTAAGGAATCCAGGCTGCTTGCTGGGGAGAGCTCCCTCTCGGGGGACTCTGGCTGTCCTCCCTCTCCCTCAGCCTGAGATTCCTCCTCCCCGTCTGCCTGAACCTCCTGTTCCTCCTCCTCCCCCTCTGAGCAGGAAGCCGGCAGAGGATCAGCCGTTCCCTGAGGGGCCTCAGACGGAATCACAACAGAAACGAGCATGCCTAATTAACTATTAAAAAAGCTCAAAAATCAAACTCAACAGAAATTGTATTACAAATTGTTTCCCAGTGTACTGTATATAGGCAAGAAAGTAATTTATGGCATCTAGACTCCAAAATTATTTTCTAACTTGTAAATTTCAATATCTAAAATTATTATGTCTCAACAAAGGGTATTTTCTTGTTACTGATTTATGTATTAATAATCATATTTGTTTGTTTGTTTGTTTGATTGATTGATTGATTGACTGACTGACTGATTTATATGCCATCCTCTGCGTAGACTCAGGGCGGCTTACAAACATTTCAATAAAAATACAATATCTAAAACACTTCTAAATCCAATTAACAGAAATAATTAATTTAAAATATTTTTAAAAGCTAAACATTTAAAAGTCGAACATTCAGAAACATACTACAGTATCCTACACATTCACTGGCCAGAGACTAGGGTCTAGTGACCCCAAGTCTGACAGCATAAATACATTTTCAAATTCTTACAAAAGGCAAGGAGGGTGGGGGCAGTGCAAATCTCTGGGGGGAATTGATTCCAGGGGGGCGGGCTCCCCACAGAGAAGGCGCTTCCCCTAGCACCCACCAAGTGACATTGTCTAGTTGACAGGACCTGGAAAAGGCCAACTCTGTGGCACCTAACCGGATGCTGGGATTCATGTGGCAGAAAGCGGCCCCGCAAGTAATATGGTCCCATGCTATATAGGGCTTTATAGGTCATAACCAACACTTTGAATGGGTTTGGAAACCAATTGGCAGTCAGTGCAGTCAGTGGAATGCTGGAGAAACATGGGCATACCTTGGCAAGCCCAGGACTGCTAGCGTGGCTGCATTCTGCACAGTTTGTAGTTTCCGAACACTTTTCAAAGGTAGCCCCATGGCAGTAGTCAAATCTCGAGGTGATAAGGGCATGAACGACTGTGAGCAGAGACTCTCTGTCCAAATAGGGCTGCAACTGGTGCACCAAGCAGGACCTGGGCAAACACCCCCCTTGCCATAGCTGAAAGATGATGGTCTAAAGTCAGTTGTGGATCAAGGAGGACACCCAAGTTGCGGACCCTCTCTGAGGGGGTCAGATGCTCCCCCCTCCAGGGTGATGGACGGACAGATGGAGGTATCCTTGGAAGGCAAAACCCACAGCCACTCCACCTTGTCGGGATTGAGCTTGAGCCTGTTAGCACCAATCCAGACCCTACCACCCTCCAGACTCTGGCACATCACTTCCACTGCTTCACTGATTGGACACAGGTAACAATGTATAACTGGATGTCATCAGTGTACTGATGACAATTCACCCCATGCCCATGGATGATCTCGCCCAGTGGTTTCATGTAGATATTGAACAGTAGGGGGAAGAAGACCGACCCCTGAGGAACTCCACAAGGGAGAGACCCAGGAGCCAACCTCTGCCCCCCACTAACACCGACTGGGACTGACCAAAGAGGTAGGAGGAGAACCACTGTAAAACGGTGCCTCCCACTCCTAGCCCTCTCTAGTCAATGCAGAAGGATACCATGGTTGATGGTATTGAAAGCCGCTGAAAGGTCAAGGAGCACCAGGATAGAGGATAAACCCCTATCCTGGGCCCACCAGAGATTATCCATCAGCGCGACCAAAGCAGTTTCCATGATCTAGCTGGGCTTGAATCCTGACTGCTGAGGGCCTAGATCAGTAATGGCAAACCTATGCCACAGGTGCCACAGGTGGCACGCAGAAACAAATCTGCTGGCATGCGAGCCATTGTCCTAGCTCATTTCAAACATGCATGTGTGTGCAGACCAGCTGATTTTTGGCTTGCACAGAGGCTCTAGAAGGGCGTTTTTGGCTCCCAGAGAGCCTCCAGGGGGATGGGGGAGGGTGTTTTAAACCTACCCAAGCTCCAGGGAAGCCTTTGGAGGAGAGGGGGAAACACGAGCCTACTGGGCCCACCAGAAGTTGGGAAACAGGCCGGAGAAGCTGTTTTCTCCCTCCCCAGGTATTGAATTATGTATTTGGGCACACACCCATGCTCTTTTGGCATTCAAGGAAAAAAAGGTTCGCTATCACTGGCCTAGATAATTGGCTTCATCCACCACCTTCTCAACAACCTTCCCCATAAAGGGAAGGTTTAAGAGAGGTGATAGTTATTAAATACAGCTGGGTCCAGGAAAGGCTTCAAGTGCTTCCTTGTAGGGAGCCGGAAAGGACCTCTCCCTCAATGAAGCATTGGCAATCTCCTGGACCCAACTCCGTGTCACCTCCCTGCTGGCCAAAACCAGCCAGGGGAGGACACAGGTGTCACCAGGTCAAACTCCTTCCAAGCAGGTGGACTAAGTTGGGGCCCTTTCACCTCAACTGACTCGTTGTCAGCTGACACTGCATTCCAATTGGAGTCAAGGTTCGTCGGATCTGAGCTATTTTATCTGTGAAAAACATGTTAAAGTCCTCAGCACTACCCTTCAGGGGTTCATCAACTTCCCCCTGGTTAAGGAGGGAGCAAGTCACCCTAAACAGGGTGGCAGGGCAGGATTCTGCAGATGCAATCAGGGCGACATTATACGTCCTGATCACCACTTTGTAAATCTCCATATGAGCTTTTACAAGTGTTGGATTCAGATTTGCTTTTCCTCCAATGCTTCTCTAGACATCTCTTCTGGCATTTCGTCCGCTGAAGTTCCTCGGTAAACCAAGGGGATCTCCAGGATCTACAGCCACAGAGTTGTCGCAAAGAGCCTCCGTTGAAGCCGTATTCCAGGCTGCAGCAAGCTACCCTGCCAAACTTTGTATGAGTGAATCCGGCAAAACCCCAAGCACCCTCTGAAATCCCTCAGGGTCCATCAGGCATCTGGGGCAGAACCTCCTAATCGGTTCTGCCTCCCTGCGGGGGAAGATTGGAGCCTTAAAATCCAGCCATAGCAGAAAATGATCTGACCATGACAAAGGCAAAGTATCTAAGCCCCTTAATTTCAGATCATTGTTCAACTGCTCTGAGAGGAATATCATATCAAGAGTGTGTCCCCTTCGTGAATCGGGCCCAGAACTACTTGGGTCAGGTCCATGGTTGCCATGGTGGCCATGAACTCCTGTGCCAATCCAGAGGATTCACCAAGCAACAGTAGATTGAAATCCCACAAGTCTGGAGAATTCTACTGCCAGCCCGACTACCTCCTTAAGCAGCGCAGGCAGGGCTGTCGCCATGCAGCTGGGAGACAGGTATGTGAGCAACAAGCCTACCTATACCCCTAGGTACAACGTTACAAAGAGGGACTCACAACCCAATATCTCAGGAGCAGTGAGCTTATGTAGGCTAGTGTAATGCCCTAACATAATCTTTATATACTGTTGTTGTTCTTTAGCCGCATTTGGTGCCTGGAAGGACAAATACCAATTATATTGTTTGGAAGCTGACTCAACCCTTTTACCCATCAGCCAGAACTCTAAAAACAAGTGCACACTGGGAACCCAGACTCAATTTTTCTTTAGCATTTGGAGGAAACAGAAGAACAAACAAAAATCCATCTTAATCTGTGGCACATATCCAACTAATAATAAATACATGGGATGGATTCAAGATGGTGACTCATGCAGACACCTAGTCCCATCATTGAAGACCAAGGATGTTGTGAGTGTTCCCGGTCAGCCTTTGGAAATGTCAGATTCAAAAGAGGAAAATGACATAGAAGCTGTCAATTATCCTGATTTAAGAGATGTAGAGGAGGATAGTGGTGATGAGAACTTAATAGAAAACCCAGTGGATGTTAGTATGGATAGTAATAATTTTTTAAATAATGAGGTGGTGTTGTACATACTCCTGGTCAGTTGGAGGATGATGAAGAGCTTGATGACTCTGATACAGATAGTGTTTATGAATTAGTGGCAGGCCCTGGGTTACAGATATCAGAACAGGTGGGAGGCCAGCCACAGGATGTTGCTATGAGTCCAGACTCTAGTGAAGAAGAGACAGACAATCGCTGGTTAAATCTTCACTTCAGAAGAGTTCAAAAACGCAGGGAGCAAGTGTTAGGAAAAATATATTAAGGGGAGGAATGGGTTAATTATTGGAGTGATGTATTCGTCACGTCAGGGAGCCAGCGGGAAAGAAGGGCGGAGTTTTCAATGTTGTAAATCTATCATGGAACATGTGTCGTTTTGGTTCCGGAGTGAGTTATCTTATTCTTTGTTATTTCATTGCTATTCCTGGTGCTTTTGAACTAAGCCGTATAGACATAAATCTTAAGATAAGGGAGGAGGCATGGAGGAAAGTTGGTGCGCTCTACTTGCTAAAGATAAAGAGAGAGGAATGGGACAGTCTGTATTGTATTTTGAATACGGAAGAGAGGAGAAATAAAATGGAGGTTTTTTTGTTTATGAAATCCTGCATTCAGTAAGCGTTCTTTTCAATGTAACTAAAGTTCTACCAGAATCCAGAACAGTATTGAAAACTCCCACTCTGAATTAAATAAGAAATTCAACCAGCCAGCTCAGGAGGGCCAATTTAGTTAATGATGTCCTTACAATAAGAAAGTATCTATTGGAAGTTTGGAAAGACGTTAAGAAAGATAATTTTTAACCATTCCAGACTGGGTCTCTTCCTTAGAGGCAATAACCCACCCCAACTTGTTACAGGAAAAGAAAATAATAAAATATAAAGAATTCCTAGATGATCAAATGAAACTAAAATCAAGATATAAATTACAGGAAGAAGGGATTAAAATAGATTGGTCAGATCCAGTCTAGATTTCAAAGAGATAGCAAGATATACATTTTTAACAAGAGTAAGAGTTTTTTAGGCAATTTGTTAACTACAAACCAGACTAAATTAATAGGAAAAGCATATAAATATATGATTGGATAAAAAAACATAGACTTGACTTTAAAGGATAATATGATAAGCTGGTGTAAAAATATAGGTAGAGAAATTGATATAGAAACATGGGAAAATGTCTGGATTTCAAATTGGAAAATGACAAAGTCGGTTTCACTAAAAGAAAACCAAATTAAGATGTTTTATAGGTGGCATCTCCCGACAAATAGAATTGCTAAAATGTTCCCAAATACATCCCCAGTATGTTGGAAATGTAAGAAAGAAATAGGTTCATACTACCATCAATGGTGGATATGTAGTAAAGTTAAGTTATATTGGAAAATGATGGAAAGAATAATAAAAGAAATAGTATTGCAAGAGATAGAAAAAAACCCGGAATTTTACTTACTGGGTATAACCAAACAGAAATATAAGAAAGATATTCTCTATTTAGTTATTCCTATTTTGACTGTGGCCAGGATAGTATATGCTCAAAATTGGAAAGGGCAAAATATTCCCAAAGATGAAGAGGTAATTAAGAAAATATTAGATTGAGCTGAGATGGATATGATGAAAAGACGCTTAAATAACCAAGAGGAATCAGAATTTTATGTAATTTGGAATAAAGTGTATATATGGTTGAATAAGAAGAAAAATTAAATGCTAAACTTATGTGAGAATTGTACATATTGCAAAGATTTACTTAGCTAAGCCATCCGTTTTTACAGGGGCAAGAGATAAACTTGATGTATTTCTACATGAATGTCAGAATTTTTTTAATTCATGTCCAGAGGACTTTGCTAGGGATGCTATGAAAGTCTCTTTCATGATAAGCCTTTTTAGCAGGCCAGGATCCAATCCTGCAAAATTATGCTGTTTTTCACCAGAGGTTTGAACAAGAATTTCAAGACCCCATGCGCGTACAAAACGTTATCACTCAGTTACTCCAATTGCACATGGGCAATAAGACCATCTCGGAGTATATCTCCTACTTCTGAAAACTAGTCACACCCCTGAATTGGAATGAGCAAGCTCTTATGGAACTGTTCCAAAATGGCCTGAAACCCAGAATTGTGCATGAGATGACATGCCAACCAACACCCAACACGTTAAATGAACTCTTGACCATCGAGACTAATTTGGATTATCTCTGGCGGGCCCGAGACAGGGGTTTATGCTCTGTCCTGGTGCTTCTTGTCATCTCAGCGGCTTTCAATACCATCAACCATGGTATCCTTCTGTGCCGGCTGGAGGGGCTGGGAGTGGGAGGCACTATCCTTCAGTGGTTCTCCTCCTACCTCTCCAGTCGGTCGCAGTTGGTGTTAGTGGGGTTCAGAGGTCGACCTCTAGATCTCTCCCTTGTGGGGTGCCTCAGGGGTCAGTCCTCTCCCCCCTGCTATTTAATATCTGCATGAAACCGCTGGGTGAGATCATCCAAGGGAATGGGGTGAGGTATCATCAGTACACCGATGATACCCAGCTCTACACCTCCACCCCATGTCCAGTCAACGAAGCAGTGGAAGTGATGTGCCGGTGTCTGGAGGCTGTTGGGGTCTGGATGGGTGTCAACAGATTCAAACTCAACCCTGATAAGATGGAGTGGCTGTGGGTTTTGTTGGGATGGATGGAATTTTTAATGAGTCCTCGGCAGACAGGATTCAAAGTAAAAACAAACTTTATTTAGAAAAATAGAAAGGAGTACATTGTGCCAGAAAAGCGGCACTTATAAAGCAGCCGAAACATGGCTGAACACACAGAAGAGAAGATTGGAATGTGCCTGCTTACGTAAGCAGGCGGATGTGACATGTAGGAAAGATATGAATTATGGGAGTGATGTAAGAGGGGGTGTGATCAGAGGGGAAAACACACATTAACTCTTTAACTACTGAATGTCTCTGTTGGCTGGCAATTCTCAGCGTGACACCCCTTCTTTGGTAGTCATCAGGGACATTGGTTCACATAAGGCACATTTTCTCGGAGAGGTATTCATGTTGGTCAGCTGGCAGTGGTTTATTCAGAACGTCAGCGATCTGTTCATTTGTAGGCACATATTATAGTTTCACGAATCCTTGTTTCACATATTCTCTTGCATCCTTATATCTTAAGTCATTGTGCCGTGAACGGGCTCCCACATATTCAGTTTCAGCAATGAATTTTACTGGTATTGTCCTCCATAATAACAATTGGTTTCATTGGATCAGCCCAGATACTATTAATGAGAGCAGAAACATTGATTAAATCATTACAACAGTCAGAAACACAAGCATATTCGGACTCAGTGGAGGAACAAGAAATACATTTCTGCTTTTTAACTTTCCAATAAATTGGACAACCATTCAAAAACATTATAAAACCAGAAGTACTTTGACGAGTTTCAATATCACTCGCCCAATCGGAATCTGCATAGCAAATCAATTCAGGATACTTGTTGTGTTCTGGTTCCAGGAACAATTTCATGTCCATCGTGTGCTTCATGTATCTGAGCAATCTCTTTATGCATGTCCAATGAAATGTAGTTGCGTTGCCTACGTGTCATGACAACAAATTCACACTAAGTGAAATGTCGGGTCTTGTCCAACTGCTAATGTATAACAGAGACCCAATGACTGAGCGATAAAGTGTTTGGTCCTTAAACAAAGGACTGTTTTGGTATGTCAATTTGTAGAAGTCTGTCTGCATTGGAGACCAACATGGGCGTGCATCAGCCATGTTGCATTGTTGCAAAAGTTGATCAATCTTGTTTGCTTGTGAGAGGCTAAACCCCTTCTGAGTTTTCTGAATCTGAACTCCTAAGTAATCATGAATGTGTCACTCATACATTGATTTGGACCAATGTAAACAATATCATCAACATAAACAAGAACAATTTCATAAACATTACCTTGCCCTTTTGTAAACACGCATTGATCAGAGTCGGACTTAATAAAGCCCATTGAATTTAGTTTGTCAATTAGACATCTATGCCACATTAAACCAGATTGTTTCAATCCGTACAGACTCTTTTGCAGGCGCCAGACACGTCCTTCCTGGTCCTGGAATCCGTGTGCACCTTTCACGTAGATTTCTTCATCTAGATCAGCATTCAGATAGGCAGTTTCGACATCGAACTGGAAAACTTCTAAATTCAGGGCAGCGGCAGTTGTTAAGGCGATTTTGACACTTTCATTTCTGACAGTAGGTGAATAAGTATCGGTGTAGTCATCTGGAAAAGTCTGAGCGAAGCCTTGTGCTACTAATCTTGCTTTGTATAGTTCCTCACCGTTTGGCTTTCACTTAATTCTGTAGACCCATCGTGTACCAATAACTCTCTTGCGTTCTGGAGGGTCAACATGTTTGTACACCTTAAGTTTCTTTAAACTGTCTAGTTCAGCTTGCATGGCATCATACCATTTTTCTTGTTCAGGTTCAGGTAAATGTCTTATTTGATGAAAATTATCGGGAGGAAGTAAAACATTGTTACAAATAACAGGAAACAGTTTTTGAGCTACTTGTGCTTGATATCTCTGAGGAGGAACTCCTTTTGTGATTCTCCTGGAACGTCTTAAAACCGTGGTCCATTCATTTTCGTCATCTCCGTCTTCATTTACATCGCTAGGAACATCATCTGCGACTGGTGAAGACTGGACATCAGGAACATCTGGAACATCTGGAACAGCTATCTGAGAATCAGGTTGCGCTGTACCTTGGACATCTTTAGGAAAATAAACTGAAGTATCATTACTGTGTATTCTGGACCAATTTGTATCTTCCTCAAATTTTGCTGAATTGGAAATAACACCTCTGTAGTTAGAGTCAGTAAATTTGTAGTACTTGGAACTATCATCAAAACCTATAAATCTCAGGCTTTGTGCCACTGGACCGCCCTTCTTTCTTTGAGCCAGTGGAATGTTAACCATGGCATACGAGCCAAAAATGTGAAGGTTTTGAATGTCGGGTTTCTTCCCATAAAACATGTAGTACGGAGTTTGTTTTAAAACACTGCTCCAAGTACGATTAACAAGGTAGTTTGCATACCTTAGTGCTTCGCCCCAGTAAGCATTGTCGAGATCAGCGTCTTCTAGGAGACAGCGATACGTAGTCTGTAGAACACCTTGGCGTCTCTCAGCAATCCCGTTGTGCTGAGGAGTGTAAGGGGCTGAAGCTTGGTGCCATATTCCTTTGCGTCTCATCCAGTTCTGGAATCGCTGAAACATGAACTCTCCGCCACGATCACTTTGGATTCTTCTGATATGGACACTGAATTGATTGCAGACCTTTGCAGCAAAGTCTGTAAAGATCTGAAACGTCTCTGATTTCTGTTTCATTAGATACACAAAACCATATCTAGAAAAACTATCAACAATCGTTAAGAAATACTTATTGTTACCCCTAGTAGGCTGAAATGGACCGACAATGTCGGTATGAACCAAATCGAAAATGCGTGAAGACAAACGAAGGACATGCTTAGCAATGGGGGCAGCCTTTGATTTAGATTTGTTACAAACAAAACAGTCGAGATAAATGGGACAATTACTATCGACTTTGAAACCGTTCACGCACTCGGGCATCTTGGATAAAACATCATATGAAGCATGGCCCAAGCGACGATGCCAATGGTGGATGCACTGGAATGAAAAGGTTTATTTGTTAGTACAGGTTTAGCATTTGAAACATTATGCGGAACACCTTGAGATTCATTGGCTTTATGAGCCTCTGATTTTATAATAGCAGCAGGTTTTCTCTCTGGGCCTGCGCTTTCATGGTTTGGAACGCTTATACTTACATCTACCAGTGAACAAAAATTTGGCTTCAGGTAGAAAACACCACCAATCGGAGTGGCATGTGCGACAACAGTTCCATTTCTAATAATATGGATATCATAGTTCAGGAGCATAGCTTTGTAGCCTAAGTCTTGGTTTAGGCGATGAAGGCTAAGTATGTTGCTTTCAGATTTTGGAAAGTAGAGAACACGTGGAATCATCTGGTCCAGTTCATCTATGTAGATAGTTCCTTCTCCTTCGACTCGGGATAGATTATTTGAGAATCCATACACCTCCTTTATGTCAGATTCATGTAATTCAGTAAAAAGTTCTCTTTGGTGAGTAATGTGAAAAGCAGCTCCGCTGTCTAAAGTCCATAAATGTTTTGTGCTGTACTCACAATTTGAATCAGGAACATTTTTAAGAAGCATAGTATTGATTGTAGAGTGTGATTCACCTTTGGAATCTCGTTGAGCTGATTTGGAGTTACTGGGACTCCTGCGTTCCAAATTAATGCCTTCTTAGAAACATAGAAACATAGAAGTCTGACGGCAGAAAAAGACCCCATGGTCCATCTAGTCTGCCCTTATACTATTTTCTGTATTTTATCTTAGGACGGATATATGTTTATCCCAGGCATGTTTAAATTCAGTTACTGTGGATTTATCTACCACATCTGCTGGAAGTTTGTTTCAAGGATCTACTACTCTTTCAGTGAAATAACATTTCCTCACGTTGCTTTTGATCTTTCCCCCAACTAACTTCAGATTGTGTCCCCTTGTTCTTGTGTTCACTTTCCTATTAAAAACACTTCCCTCCTGAACCTTATTTAACCCTTTAACATATTTAAATGTTTCGATCATGTCCCCCCTTTTCCTTCTGTCCTACAGACTATACAGATTGTGTTCATTAAGTCTTTCCTGATACGTTTTATGCTTAAGACCTTCCACCATTCTTGTAGCCCGTCTTTGGACCCATTCAATTTTGTCAATATCTTTTTGTAGGTGAGGTCTCCAGAACTGAACACAGTATTCCAAATGTGGTCTCACCAGCGCTCTATATAAGGGGATCACAATCTCCCTCTTCCTGCTTGTTATACCTCTAGCTATGCAGCCAAGCATCCTACTTGCTTTTCCTACTGCCCGACCACACTGCTCACCCATTTTGAGACTGTCAGAAATCACTACCCCTAAATCCTTCTCTTCTGAAGTTTTTGATAACACAGAACTGCCAATGCAATACTCAGATTGAGGATTCTTTTTCCCCAAGTGCATTATTTTACATTTGGAAACATTAAACTGCAGTTTCCATTGCTTTGACCATTTATCTAGTAAAGCTAAATCATTTACATCCCCAAACTAAACAACCAAAATGAGAAATCTCAAAGCCCACTAAAAAAACAAGCACAAAGAGAGCACAACAACAATCAAGCAACCCTTAAATGAACCAACCCCCCACAACTGAAAGCATGTCACCCACAGAAAAAAGCATAAACCAATTACAAAATCTATGACAAAACCAGCTCACCCACATCCAACTCCACTTACCACAAGCAATCAATACCATGGATTCCCAATAGAAGAAAACAAGGCAGGTGATAAAGAAGCACCAATAATAATTTTGCCGAACCTCCGGGTTCTGGGTTGGGGGGGGTGCTGGGAAGCCTCCCAGCCCGGCGGTCACCTTTTAAAACAGCCGGGCAGCTTCCCAGGAGCCTCCGAACGCCAAACCCGGAAGTTCGGGTTTGGCGTTCGTAACACGAAAAAAGTTCGTAAGAAGAGGCAAATTTTTTCTGAACCCCAGGTTCGTATCATGAGTTGTTCGTAAGACATGGGGTTCGTATCTTGAGGTACCACTGTATTGTGTTTTCTGTACTGAAATTTTACTTCTAGAATAAGCGGGGAAGATACAACCCCATCTCCATGTTATATGTATGTTTGTCAGTTTTGTCTATTTTAAGAAATTAATAAAATTTATTGAAAAAATAAAAAATAAAAATAAAAGTGAGAGAAACCTGCACTGGATATATGATCCGGTGTCACTAAAAGTGAGAGAAAACTAGCATGGGAGGGGGGAAGGAAGGGCATGCCTCTGATTGGCTTTCAGTTAAGAGTCCTGTACACCCAAAAACCCGGGGCAAATGGGCTTTTTGGGTGTGTTCAACGAAGGGGCTGGGATGAAGGGGCAGGGACAGAAGAGCTCACTCTCACTTCCCCCCCTCCTGTTGTGTATACTCCTGTTCAGTTTGAGGATTTTGCAGATTCTGGAGTGTTTATGGATTAGTGGCAGGTCCTGATTAACAGGCAGAGGAAGAAGGGGGAGGCCAACCACAGGACGTTCCTATGAGTTCAGACTCAAGTGAAGGAGAGACAGATATCAGATGGGTAAATCCTTCTTTCAGACGATTACAGAGACGAAGGGAGCAAGTGTCAGGGAAGAAATATTAGGAGAGGAACGGGTTAATTAATTAAGTAATTAATTCATCACGTCCGGGTGTCAGCGGAGAAGAAGGTTGGAGTTTTCAATCTGCTATGAATCAATATGGAAGTGCCTTTCCGTGGCTCTGAAAGTAAGCTTTGTTTTATGTGTTAATTGCAGTTTTTATTACCCTGAGCTAATGCTGCCTAGCCATAAATTTTAAGATGAATGGAGGAATGCTTTGAGGATGTTTATGCTGGCTTAATTACTAAAGACTGAGATAAAAGTGACTGCATACTGATATGATGCAGTTTGTAACAGAAGAATAAAGATGATGTTTTGTTTTTATAAATCTCTGCATTCAGTAAGCCTTTGTTCCAATTAACAGTGGCCTTAGCCCGAGACCAGAACACCTCCCAGTTTTAAATGGGCTAGAATTTTTCTGCTGAAGAAATGGCTATGTGGTTATTTCTTCTTCTCCCCTTCCTTCAGTTCATTACAAATAAGCAGGAACTTCTAAAGTGTGTGTGAGCTACTGGAATTATTAGGCAGGCAGGCAGCAGAACTCCACAAAAAATTAACAACTGATTCTCATGAACCAGTGCAAACCATCTGAATACCACCACTGATTCTGCTCCTTCCTAAGTATTCCTTTTTCTTCTAATATTCAGGATGTTTTAAGTGCATCTTTGGGGACTGAGGTGAGAATGGAAGTTATATGTGCATTGGAATAAAACGTTCTGCTTTGGTATTAAAAAATATTTGCTTTTAGAACAATGATTATGTTGAATTTAAGTTAACTGTATTACGACTATTATTGATACATTTGATCATTTTGCTAATGTCTAATGCATATATTGTATTCTTTGCAGTAGGTTGCATGGAGTCTCATGACTGAAACAGCATAGAAGCATGCAAAATAAATAAACACATTAAAAACTGAATGTTTACTTTGACTTACAAAGCTCAACAAAATTTGATACTCCAGTAACTACAAGCCAGTTGATTTCAAAGAGGTCTTATCTATGTAATGCATTCATGCTGAATAAACATACTGATAGTTCTTCCCCCATCATAAATTCAGTAGACAGGAAGGATAACAACGGATAACATTTGGATAACAATGCCCACCCTCTAGACCTTTTGAACCTCAGGGACTACTACATTTATAACTTTAAATCCTGTGGACCCTGATGTGCCTGGATTTCCTGAAGCGCCTAGACTCCCAGTGAATGTCAGGCATTCTCTCCCTCTCTTTCTCTTTCTCTCTCTCTCACATCTCTTCCTCCCCCTTTCTTTTCTTTTCATTTCTCCCTGTCTCACTATAGTGGAGTTGCACTATACATAAAAGACCACTACAGTCACAGACCTATATCCAACCAAAGAAGATAACCCCCTAGAAAACATATGGGTTAACATAAAAGAAAAAAAGTTCAACACTACAATAGAAGTATACTACAGGCCACCAAACCAAACTGATACAATGGACAGCCTTTTACAAGCCAACTAACAGAAATATTTGATACAATTCAAAGTGTTGGTAATGACCTATAAAGCCCTACATGGCATTGGACCAGAATACCTACGGAACCGCCTTCTGCCGCACGAATCCCAGCAGCCGATTAGGTCCCAGAGAATAGGCCTTCTCCGGGTCCCGTTGACTAAACAATGTCATCTGGCAGGACCTTGGGGAAGAGCCTTGTCTGTGGCACCCCCCCCCTCGGAGATTCGAACTGCCCCCACCTTCCTCGCCTTCTACAAGACTCTGAAGACCCATTTATGTCACCAGGCATGGGGAAATTAATGCACCCCTAATGCACCCCCTTCTGACTAGTAAGACTTCAGTATGGTATGATTGTGTAGTATCGATTGTTTTTTAATGTGGGTTTTTACTTTTAGTTTTAACTATTAGATTTGTACTATATTGTTATTGTTTTTGTTGTTGTGAGATGCCCCGAGTCCTCGGAAAGGGGTGGCATACAAATCTAATAATAATAATAATTATTATTATTAATATGCAATAAGCACAACACAACAATAATGGGGGACTTTAACTACCCTGACATCAAGTGGAAAACCAACTCAGCACCAAGCGGAAAGTCTAATAGATTTCTTACTAGTCTTACCGATAACTTTCTAGCCCCAAAAATGGAACCAGGAACCAGAGGGACTGCAATATTAGACCTAATACTAACAAACAGGGAAGAAATGATAGAGGGAATCGAAGTAGAAGGGACGTTGGGTGAGAGTGACCACGTCATCCTAAACTTCAATATAATACAATCACTAACTGCTGAACCGAACACCATTACAGTCCCAGACTTCAGAAAAGCAGACTTCAACAAGCTCAGACACAACCTGGAAAATATCCCCTGGAAGGAAGTTCTAAAGGGTAAATCCAAACAGGAAGCCTGGGAGGCCCTCAAAAACACAATCATAGATGCCCAACACAATACAATCCCTTTGAAAAAGAAAAACAGGAAAACTAAAAAGAAACCAGCATGGCTAAACAAAGACCTCACAGACAACCTAAAAGAAAAAAAGGCCAAATACAAAAAATGGAAAGGACACATAACCAAGGCAGAATTTCAACAAACAGCAAGATTCTGCAAAGAAAAAATAAGAACAGCAAATGACCAACATGAACAATACCTAGTAATGAAAGTCAATGACAACAACAAAAAGCTTCTTCCAGTACACAAACAACAAGAAGAAAATCAAGGAAACAGTCACTACACTAAAAAATGAAGATGGTAAAGAAATCACAGACAACAGAGATAAAGCACAGCTGCTCAATGCCTATTTTGCATCACTCTTCAAACAAAACAGAACCACCAACCAACCTGACGCAGAAGCTCCCCCAGATCTCCCGATGCGAAACACGCCCGGAGCCCAACCAAGCCTGCAGGAGCCTCCTCAAGCCCCTGAAAATGCACCTGGCGCCCAGCTAACGCGGGAGCTTCCCCTGTGCCCCGACACTCATAAACTATTCCACTACCAGCCTCCTACCATGAAGAACGACCAATGCACTCAGAGAGAAGATACTCCCACTACCCACATCGAAGACAAACCCACCACACACAAAGAAGATGAAAGGGCTGACTTCCTAGTGAGCTGCACACAGTGCTCCATGTATACACTCCTACCCTCAAACTTCCTAAACTTCACTTGCAATAAATGTAAACTAATCCACTTACTTGAGGAAAAAATAGAAAACCTAGAGAGAAACCTCAAAACCCTGCAGCACCAACATCACAAGAATGACCAACACACTCCCAAAACATCCAACACGCAAAATCCCACAAATAAACCACTGGCTAAAGAGATGGTATCGCCAAAACAACTTTGGGTTCCTCGACCATGGTCTACAAAACCTTCAAGAAGGGCTCCTAGCAAAAGACGGGCTACACCTTACCAGAGCTGGAAAGAACTTCCTTGGAAACTGACTAGCCCAACTTATCAGGAGGGCTTTAAACTAGATCTGAGAGGGGCGGGTGCATATTAAGCCCACAAACATTCCTGAAGATAAAAAATGTTCACCCAGAATCAGACACAAACACCTAAAATGCCTATACACTAATGCACAAAGCCTGGGGGACAAACAAGACGAACTAGAAGTACTAATGCACGAGGGCCAATATGATCTAATTGGTATTACAGAAACATGGTGGGACGAATCACACGACTGGTACACACAGATAAAGGGCTACAATCTCTTCAAGAAAAACAGGTCAAACAAGAAAGGAGGTGGAGTTGCACTATACATAAAAGACCACTACACCGCCACTGAGCTATATCAATCCAAAGAAGACAACCCCCTAGAAATCATATGAGTCAACATAAAAGAAAAAAAGAACAACATTACAATTGGAGTATACTACAGGCCACCAAATCAAACAGATACAATGGACAATCTCTTTACAACCCAACTATCAGCAATATGCAACAAGCACAGCACAGCAATAATGGGGGACTTTAACTACCCAGACATTAACTGGAAAACAAACTCAGCACCAAGTGGAAAGTCTGACAGTTTTCTCACCAGCCTCGCGGATAACTTTCTAACTCAAAAAGTGAAGACAGGAACCAGAGGGACTGCAGTACTAGACCTAATTTTAACAAACGAAAGAAATGATAGAGGGAATAGAAGGAGAAGGGACGCTGGGAGAGAGTGACCATATCATCCTAAAATTCAACATTGTGCAATCACTAACTACAACACCCAACTCAATTACAGTCCCAGACTTCAGAAAAGCGGACTTTAACAAGCTCAGAGTGAACCTGAAGAGTAAACCCTGGAAGGAACTTCTAAAGAGTAAATCCACACAGGAAGCCTGGGAAGCCCTAAAGAACACTATCACTGAGGCCCAAAACAATTCAATCCCCACGAAAAAGAAAAGCAGAAAAACTAAAATGAAACCAGCACGGCTAAACAAGGACCTCACAGACAACATAAAAGAAAAAAAGCCAAATACAATGAATGGAAAGAAGGACTCATAACCAAGATAGAATATCAGCAAACAGCCAGAACCTGCAAGCAAAACATAAGAACAGCAAAAGTTCAACACGAACAGTACCTCGCAATGAAAATTAACGACAATAAAAAAAGCTTCTTCCACCACATAAACAACAAGAAAAAAATTAAGGAAACAGCCACCATACTAAAAAACAAAGATGATAACGAAATCACCAACAACAGAGACAAAGCACAGCTGCTCAATGCCTACTATACATCAGTCTTCATACATAAAGGAACCACCAACCAACCAACCTACAACCTAACTGCAACTAACAGCCCTGGAACCGAACTCAACGCAGACAAAGCTACCATTAGGGACTACCTGCGGGAGCTCAACAAGTTCAAATCACCAGGATCTGATGGACTCTACCCCAGAGTCCTAAAAGAACTGGCAGACACCATAGCGGAACCTCTTCTCCTCATCTACCAAAAATCTTGGGCCACTGGAGACCTACCAGATGACTGGAAATGAGTGGACATAGTTCCCATCCACAAAAAAGGTAAAAAGACGGATCCAAGCAACTACAGACCCATCAGCCCGACTTCAATACCTGGAAAAATACTGGAGAAAATAATTTAAAAACCAGCTTTGCCACTACCTGGAAACAAACAAGATAATATCTAACAGCCAACACGGGTTTGTCAGAAACAAATCATGCCAAACCAATCTCATATCCTTTTTCAACACCATAACCAAATCACTAGACCAGCGCAACATGGTGGACCTCATTTACTTAGACTTCAGCAAAGCTTTTGGCAAAGTTGACCACTATCTCTTAATCAACAAATTAAAAAAAAGTGGAGTAGACTGCAACACTTGCAGATAGATTAATAGTTGGCTGAAACAGACGCTAAAGATACGACGAATACAGAAGAGTCAAGTCTAGAAGACATCATTCAAGAAAAAGAACCGGAAAAAACACAGGTCGAAGAAAATGACCCACAGCAACCACAAAACAAACATGAAAGACAAGGGCCGATCACAAGGGCAAAAGCCAAAGCCAGAAAATAAAAATGACCAAAAAAACAGATATTACAACACAAAGAGACGGCATCACCACATTCTCAACTAACATTAATGAATTGAACTCAGACAGAAAAAGAGAAAAAACATTTCACAAACTTCTAAGTCACAACTTTCATATAACATGTTTACAAGAAACACATATTCTAAAAAAAGACACCGCGGCCCTATTACTCCCAGATCTTGGCGAACTTTTCACTTCCTCAGCATCAGTTAAAAGGAAGGGGATAGCAATTTACGTCAAAAACCAATAAAAACCAAAACTTATATATGAAGAATCTGATACAATGGTACAAATAACGATAAAAAATGAACAGTTAACAATAGGCCTTTACAATTCTATGCATGGTATGTATGTATGTATATTTGGTTTTTATATTAATTGATTTTTAATCATCAATACCAAATTACTATTGTACACTGTTTTATTGTCGCTGTTAGCCGCCTCGAGTCTCTGGAGAGGGGCGGCATACAAATCCAATAAATAAATAAATAAATAAATAAAATAATAGGAATATATGCACCAACTATCAATCAATCAATCAGTATTTTACACACAACTACACAAAAAAATACTTGAATTGAACTTAACAAACTTTATTATAATGGGTGACTTCAACGCGATATACAATAAAAACAAAGACCATAAGAGTAGCAAACAACACTGTTTACGAAAAACCCTCCCAGCCACATTTGATTATCTAGCATACGAATTTGCACTTAAGGATATATGGAGAACACATCACTCGGAAAATACACAATACACTTTCTTCTCATACCCACGCAAATCTTGGTCGCGCATAGATATGGCTTGGTCCAATTCTTATATTATAAACCAAACAAAAGAAATAAGGATCTTACCTGCCACTTGGGCTGATCACAATCCCATACTCTTAACTCTCAACAACCAGGATTCTATAACACACAAAAGATGAACTATTCCACCATAAATGAAAAACACTTCAAAACTAAAATAGAAAATGAACTACCACCCTTTATAGCGATTAATTGTGAAGGAGATACGACATTGCAGGCAGTTTGGGATACAATGAAAGCTTACATATGTGGAATATACATATCTTACTCAGCCTACACCAACAAACAAAAAAAAGAGAAACTTAACAATCTCAACACTAAATTACAGGAAGCAGAAACAACATTACAACAATACCGGGATGACACAGCAACACTAATTAAAATTAAAACTATAAAACATGAAATAAACCTAGAAACTCAACAACAACTTAGTGCCAAATACAAAACTTTAAAACAACTAAATTTTGAATCTGCTAATAAACCCGACCAATGGTTGGCTTTTAAATTGGCGCAACAAAAAGCCGACAAAGCCATAGAATCTCTTTACGATAACTTGGGCCTACTGAAAACAAACACAGAAGAAAAGAAAAATATAATACAACAATTTTACCAGGACCTATATAACTCAGACAAACCAGATAACCCTGCAATTAAGAAATACTTAGCTCTAAACAAAACACTACAAATAACAGAGGAACAAAGAACAAAATTAAATAGGAATATTACTCCTACCGAAATTAAATTGGCCATTGCAAAACAACATAATAATAAAACCCCAGGACCCGACGGTATCCCCTCGGAATTTTATAAACATCACCAGGACATACTAGAACCAATAATGTTAAAACTATATAACCAGGCATTACAACAAGGCAAGCTGCCGAAAACATGGTCTGAAGCTTACATTACTACCAAAAAAAATAAAGACAAAAAATACTTAGAAAATTACTGACCAATTTCACTACTAAACACGGATTACAAAATCTTTTCATCAATAATTGCAGAACGCTTCAAAAATATCTTAAACAACATTATACATCCTGATCAAAACGGATTTCTCCCAACAAGAAATATAAGTAATAATACCCGAACCATACTCAACACTTTAGAATACTATAACAAAAACCTTGATAAACCAGTGGCGCTCATGTTTATAGACCTGAAAAAAGCCTTTGATTGTCTCTATTGGGAATATTTCATAACACAGATAGAACATATGAAATTTGGAGACAACTTTATCAACCTAATAAAATCTATCTACTCTCAACAAACAGCAAAAATACTCTTTAACAAAACTATCACAGAAGAAATAACAGCAATGAGAGGTATACATCAGGGATGACCCTTAGCACTTCCAATTTTTATATTAGCCATAGAAACACTACTAAAAAACATAAGAAATAATGAGCAAATAAATGGACTTAAAATAAAAAAGGAACACTTTAAACTTCAAGCTTTCGCAGACGATATAATATGCACAATTCAAGATCCACTTAAAAGAGCCCATATTTTAATGAGTGAACTTCATAGATTTGGGGAAATAACCGGTCTCAAAATTAATCTAGACAAAACCCAAATTATAACCAAAAACATGATACCAGAACAAAATTCCATATTAGAGCAAGCTCTCAACGTAAAAATAGTAAAAAACCCTAAATATCTGGGCATTACGATCTCAGCAAACAATAGTACTTTGAAAAAAGATAATTATAACAAACTTACACAGGACATACAAAAAGATTTAACTAGATGGACAAATTTAAAATTATCACTGATGTGTAAGATTGCAGCAATAAAATCAAATATTCTCCCCAGATATCTATATCTATTTCAAGTAGCTCCGATCAGTGTTCCCTCTAATTTTTTTTTTGGGGGGGGGGGGCGAAAAAGTATAGTGTCTGAGCGGCAGTCCCTTCAGGACTGGGCGGCACAGAAATAATAAATAAATAAATAAATAAACAAACAAACAAACAAACCACCCTGTTTTGCCTCAGCGAATTTCAAAATAAAATACTGTACTGTGTGTCTATAACAGTGAGCTCATAATAGGGCAACTCTATCAATATCAAAATGCCACTTAATTAGTTGAGCTAGTTTCAAACTAGATTTTGATTTTCTTTCTCTCTTCCTTACTCCCATTCTTTTTCTTTCTCTTTTCCTTCCTCTCTTTTTTCTATCTGTTTCTCTCTCTTCCTCTCTTCCTCTCTCTCTCCTTCCCTCTCACTCTTCCCCTCTTGGCTTCTGGGCAGGTTTGGAAAACTCTGAGTTGATGATGATTTTTAAGTGAGCCATTGCTCACTGCTCAGCTTAGAGGGAATTATGGCTCCGATCAAACTAAACAAGTCATTCTTTGAACAATTACACAAACTAATTCAGAAATTTATTTGGACAAAAAAAGAGACAAGAATAAAGTTAAAAAATCTGCAAGATCATAGATCAAGAGGAGGCTTTGGCCTCCCCAACTTTTGTCTTTATTATCAAGCCACTATCTTAACTAAAATCAAAGATTGGATAACGCTACAAAACGCAAGATTACTTTCCTTAGAAGGATTTAATTTACAGTCAGGATGGCCCACATTCCTAATGGCAGAACCAAATAAAATACCAAAATACTTTAAAAACCATTATATAAGAAATACATTAATATCGACATGGCAACAGATTAAAAAAAATAATTATCTAGCAATTCCAAAATGGCTATCTCCAAATGAATCCTTTACTTACCAGACCCCTCTTTCAATACCAAAAATATTAACCTACTCTAAATTAATAGATTCTAATGATAACATACTCACTAGACAACAATTAGAACACAACGGAATAGCTATAGACTGGTTCACATATATGCAAATAAACACAAAATACAACAGTACTCTTGGCTTTCAAAACTTTAATCCTCTCGACTTAATAATATTTGGACCTAACATAAAAATGATCTCTAAATTATACAGCTATTTATTAAAACAGGATACTATAGAAGAGCAAGTTAAAGGATCCATGATTGCATGGACACAAAACTTTGGATACATAATAAAACTCACAGAGTGGGGAAAAATATTTACAAGTAACTACAAAATTACACTTGCTGTATCCTACAAGGAAAATTTATAAAAAATGATATATAGATGGCACCTTCCACAAGCTAGGCTTTCTAAAATGTACCCAAACATATCATCCCTATGTTGGAAATGTAAGAAGAACCAGGGAACATACTATCATTAGGGGTGGACCTGTACATACACCCAAAACTTTTGGACACAAATCAAAAGAATAATGGACCAAGTCATATCAACAAAGATCACAACCAAACCAGAATTGTTCCTTCTAGGCATTTTTAGACAAAAATTAAACAAAGAAGATATCTCATTATTCAAATATTAACAGCCGCCAGACTAACATACGCACAATATTGGAAAAAAGAAGACACCCCGACAAATTTAACCATTATTAGTAAAATTATGGAATGTGCCGAACTATCAAAAATAACAATGGAAATACAAAACAAAAATGATTCAGAGTTCTACAAGGCCTGGGAGAAATGGTTCAGATGGTTATCTAACTTTAAAAACAATAAAACAAAAACCAACCCAAATTTTTTAACATAAATTAAAATAAAGATATACACAATAGAAATTCGGAACAAAATCAGTACAACCCTGTCTGAGTTCAATCCAATCAATAACTACTAACAACTTACTAATATCATAACCCATAAATACCTTACTCATAAAAACAACAAACATAACCAAACTAAGTCGTCACAATGCATATTCCTGCTAATCTGCAGGCACTACCCCCCCTCTTTCCTTCTTTCTTCCCTTTTCTTCTCTTTTTCTCTATTTCTTTTTCTTTCTTTTTCTATCCCACTTCCAAACTACCTTCCTTTTCTACATTACCCCTGAACTACTAAATTCTAAAGATATAAGATTATCCAAATAAGAATATTGAATACAAAATAATTACCTATAGACAAATATTTGGAATGTATATACAACAATATATGTAAGCTACTGTATAAAAATATTGTTTACCCCATCCCCCTCCTACTTTTCCTTTTGTACTCCCATACCCCCTTCCCATTTTAAAAAAATTAATAAAGTATTTATTTTTTAAAATAGTTGGCTGACCAACCGCACCCAACAAGTTGTCCTCAACAGTTCCAAATCCACATGGAAGAACGTAGGCAGTGGAGTACCACAGGGTTCTGTCCTGGGCCCTGTGCTCTTCAACATTTTCATCAACGACTTGGATGAGGGAATAGAAGGGCAACTGATCAAATTCACAGATGAAACCAAGCTGGCGGGGGTAGCCAATACCCTAGAAGACAGGCTAAAATTACAGAAAGACCTAGACAGACTAACACAGTTGGCCCATACCAACAAAATGATGTTTAACATCGACAAGAGCAAGTCCTTCACCTAGGCAGAAAAAACGCTGGACACACGTACTACCTGGGAGAAACCCCTCTTAGTAGTAGCGACTGCGAAAGAGACCTCGGAGTCTTGGTGGATAATCAACTAAACATGAGCCAACAATGTGCAGCAGCAGCAGCTAAAAAACCCAACACAACCCTAAGCTGCATCAACAGGGCAATACACTCCAAGACCAGGGATACACTCTACGCCCTGGTCTGACCATACCTGGAGTACTGTGTTCAGTTCTGGTCACCACACTTCAAAAGAAACATTGAAACTCTGGAGAATGTGCAAAAAAGAGCAACCAAGATGATTAAGGGACTGGAAACCAAGACTTACGAAGAGAGACTGAGGGAACTGGGCATGTATAGCCTAGAGAAAAGGAGGGCCAGAGCGGACATGATAGCAGTCTACAGGTATACAAGGGGATGTCACAGAGAAGAGGGGATCACTTTATTCTCCAGGGCACCAGAGGGCCGGACGAGGAACAATGGCTGGAAGCTGACCAAGGAGAGATTCAACATGGAGATAAGGAGGAACTTCCTGACGGTCAGAGCGATCAACCAATGGAACAACCTACCAGCGGATGTTGTGAACTCCAACACTCTGGACATTTTAAAGAGGATTGAACTGCCACTTGACTGGTGTGCTATAGGGTTCCTGCTTGGGCAGGGGGTTGAACTTGATGGCCTTCATGGTCCCTTTCAACTCTAACAATCAATCAATCAATCAATCAATCAATCAATCAATCAATAAATAAATAAACCTGCAACTCAACTGCAATAAACAGTCCCAGAACTGAACTCAACATGAATAAAAACACAATAAGGGACCACTTGTGGGAGCTCAATGAGTACAAATCACCAGGACCAGATGGACTACACCACAGAGCATAGTTCCCTCTAAGCTGCGTAGCACACTGGAGCGCAGGCAAATCCTAAGGACAGCCCAAAGTTTTCCAAGCTGGCACAGAGCCGGCGCGGTTTCTCCCCGACTGACAGCTGATCCGCCCCTCCCAAGTTGTCGGCGGGGAAGAAAGCCCCGGCTTCCTCGGCTCTTCTGTCGGCTGCACCCACCTCCTCCCACACCCTTCCGCTTCCCCTCAGCTGCCACCACACTTACCTGCCCCGGCTCTGATACACCCCCCCGCGGCATCAGAGGAGGCGTTGGCTTCCTCCCTCGCCGCCGCGCTGGGGGGCTGTCCCCTGGAACTGGGGGTGACGGGCCTGGGATTGGCCCTGAGCTCCGTCTCCTCCCCAGCTGCCACACTGGGAGCTGCCCCCTGGAGCCAGGGGCGACGGGCCCAGGATCAGCCTATTCCATCCTGAACTCTGCCTCCTCCCTGCCACCGTGCTGGCCAGCAAAGCATCAAGGCTTCTGAGGTGAGCTGCACGGCGGTGGCAGGAGGCAGAGCCAAGGGTAGTACATGGAGCCAAGGGGAGGGCGCGCCAGCCAGCAAAGCCAGCTTTCCGTAAAAGCGGCACACTTTTCAAATGCGCTGCTTCCTGCACCTCTTTCCTGGGCAGGGGGGAGGCAGCCACCTTCCCCCCACGGCACCAGGCTCAAGCCATGTGCTGGCCAGCAAAGTCGGTTGCCCAGGAAAGCCCTGTGCCGGCCAGCAAAGCTTTCCTGCACCTCTTTCCTGGGCAGGGGGGAGGCGGCCACCTTCCCCCCGCGGTACCAGGCTCAAGCCCTTGCCGGCCAGCAAAGCAAATGAGCTAGCGAGAGAAATGAGCCATGGTGTCCTTATAGCGGGTAGGAGAGCAAGAGAGAGAGAGAAATGAGCCTTCTCCGGCCGCATGAACGAAGAAGAGTTGGTCCTGAATTCTTGTGCGCACGGCAGCAGGGCAGCTCTGCTCGGTCAGGCTACTGCTCCTCCCGCCAGAGGTCCCAACAACCACCGGAGAAGGCTCGTTTCTCTCTCTCTCTCGCTCTCCTGATTGCAAAGCCATGCCGTCCCAGATCGCGGCGAGGGGAGGGGAGCTCTTCCCCAGCCAGGCAACGGCAAGGCCCTCCTGATGCTCGCCTGCTGCCCAGGCCCCACGCGAGGTGGAGTAGGCGGCAGTGGCTGAAGTGCGGGGTGAAGTAGACAGTGGCGGCAGCTGCTCCAGGCCCGTTCCCAAGCTGAGCTTCCTTCCTTGGAGGCGGCAGGTGAGCTTTGCAACTATCGGGAAGGGCTCGGGTCTGAGGTGGGCCTGCAGGGACAGCATATCCAGGCAGCTCTGGCGGGCGCGGGGCAGCGGGGCGAGCAGCGAAGGTGGCGCCAAGTGGAGGTCGAGTGGGAGGGCAGCGGCGGCAGCGGGGTGGTTGACTGAGAGGCACCGACGGCGGCAGCTGGATTTGTTCCTGGACTCCGTACATGCTGGCTCTGCACTGGGCATGTGGTTGGCACCTCCGTCCCGGCCCAGCCAGCGGGCCAGTGCCAGCCCTGTGCCCATGCCCAGCGCAGTGCCAGCATTGTACAGTGGCCTGCCGCCGCCATCGGTGCCTCCGTCCTGGAACTCCTGCTTGCAGCTGACCACCCCATGGCTACTGCCCGGTGCCCTCCCGCTCCTACTTCGGCACACAAATTGCTCGGGCTGCTGCTGCTGCCTGCTGCTGCCTCCAAGCACTTTCGCCCCAAATCCGACGGCTGCCTTCTCCCAATCCCAGGTGAGAAAAGGGAAAGTTTCCCTGGAAGCCCTCGCGCTTCTGGCCCCGAAAACGTATTTGTGCGCTTGAGTGGTGTTGAAGGGCAGAAGAAAAAAGAAGAGAGAAAAAAAGAGAGGAAGGAAGAGAGAAAGAGAGAGATAGAAAAATAGAAAGAAGAGGAGGAACAGAAAGAGAGGGAAAGAGTGAGGGGGAAGGAGGGAGGGGGAAGGAGGGAGGGAAAGAGGAAGAAGAGAGGGAAGAAGAGAGGAAGAGAGAGAAACAGATAGAAAAAAGAGAGGAAGGAAAAGAGAGAAAGAAAGAAAAGAAAGAAAAGGAATGGGAGTAAGGAAGAGAGAAAGAGAAAGAAAATCAAATCATGAATTTAAAATATATTTATTTATTTTATTTATTTATTTATTTATTTATTTATTTATTTTATTTTATTTATTGACTTCTATGCCGCCCAGACATTATACTTTTCTGCCGACACAAAAAAAAAAATTAGAGGGAACATTGCCCCAGGGTCTAAAAGAATTGGCAGACACGATCGCGGAACCCCTCTCCTCATCTACCAAAATTCCTGGCCCACAGGAGATCTACCTGAAGACTGGAAACGAGCTGATGTAGTCCCCACCCACAAAAAAAAGTTAAAAAGATTGACCCAGGTAACTACAGACCAATCAATCTGACCTGGAAATATACTGGAGAAAATAATCAAAAGACAACTTTGCAACTACCAAGAAACAAAAAAGATAATATCCAAAAGCCAAAATGGGTTTGTCAGAAGCAAATCGTGCCAAACCAATCTCATATTCAATTCAATTCAATTTATTAGATTTGTATGCCGCCCCTCTCCGAAGACCAAATCAGTAGACCAGGTCCCTCATCCAAGTAGTTGACCTCATATACTTGGACTTCAACAAAGCTTTTGATAAAGTAGATCACAATCTCCTAATCCACAAATTAGAAAAAAACAACACATGCAGATGGATAAACAGTTGGCTGACCAACCGCACCCAATAAGTTGTCCTCAACGGCTCCAAATCCACATGGAAGAAGGTAGGCAGTGGGGTACCACAGGGTTCTGTTCTAGGCCCTGTGCTCTTCAACATTTTCATCAATGACCTAGATGAGGGAATAGAGGGGGAACTAATCAAATTTGAAGATGACACCAAGCTGGTTGGGATAGCCAACACCTTAGAGGATAGGCTCAAAATACAGAAGACCTAGATAGATTAACACTGTGGGCCCAAACTAACAAAAGGATGTTCAACGTCGAGAAGAGTAAAATCCTTCACCTAGGTAAAAAAAATCCCTAGACATGCTTACAGTCTGGGAGGAAGCCTACTTAGCAGTACTGACTGTGAAAGGGATCTCTTGGTGGATAATCAACTAAATAGGAGCCAACAATGTGCAGCAGCAGCTAAAAAGGCCAACACAATCCTAAACTGTATCAACAGGGGGATACACTCCAAGACCAGAGAGGTATTAATACCACTCTATAACACCCTGGTCAGACCACATCTGAAGTACTGCATTCAGTTCTGGTCACCACACTTCAAAAGAGACATAGAAACTCTGGAAAAGGTGCAGAAAAGAGCAACCAAAATGATAACGGAACTAGAAAACAATACTTATGAAGAGAGATTTCTGGAACTGGGCATGGATAGCCTAGAGAAAAGAAGGGCCAGTGGGGGACATGATAGCAGTCTACAGGTACTTGAGGGGTTGCGAGAGAGGAGGGGGGGTCATACTGTTTTCCAGGACACCAGAGGGCCAGACGAGGAACAACAGTTGGAAGCTGACCAAAGAGAGATTCAACCTAGAAATAAGGAAGAACTTCCTGACGGTCAGAGCGATCAACCAATGGAAAGGCTTGCCAGCGGAGGTTGTGAACACCCCAAGTTTGGACATTTTCAAGAGGCGATTGGACTGTCATTTGGCTGGGGTACTGTAGGATTTTCTGCTTAAGAAGGGGGTTGGATTTGATGACCTGCAAGGTCCCTTTCAACTCAAACAAAGAAATAAATAATAAATCTCTTTCCCTCCCCCTCTACCTTTCTTTCCTCACTCTTCTACCGCTTTCTCATCTCTCCCCCTCTCAAATCTCTCTCTCTCTCATATTGCTCCCCTTCCTTCTCTTTCCGTCTTTCTGATTCTCTGGTGCTCTCTGGTTCTCACGGACATTCCTTAGGCCTTTGATGGTGCTGGATGATTCATTCTCACTCTGGAATTTGGAGCAATTCTCCACTCCCACCCTTTCCTTCTCAGGCCAGGCGAGGAGTGACTGGGAGGAGAGAGTGAGAGGTGGCCTAGCCACTGATGATTCAGCAGGGGGCTGAATGACAGGAAGCCACAGCAGGGGGAAGAATAAGCCACAGGTTGCCAACACCTATTGCTTCAGCCACCCACTCCATTACCTTGTTCTGGCCAGTAAGGACTGCACTGCAAAGTTGCAAGTTTCATGTAACTCCCTCTATGGTGGAGACCTCCAACACCACCATAAGCTGCCTGGCCTTCTCATATTCCAGAGCTCTAGTCACAGGAACTGGCAATTAGTTATACCAGAGCAGCTCTTCCACCCAGGTGCGCCGTGGACCACCAACATTTTCTCATGGACCATCAGTGGTCCACAGACTACCAGTTGGTGATCTGTGCTCTAGACCAAGGGTCAGCAAACTGCAGCTCACAAACCACATGTGACTCTTTCAACCCTCTGCTGTGGCTCCCTGGTTGGTCTCACCCCTGGCTGCTTTTAGTACTTTTTGGGATATTTTTGGAAATTCGGGCAGAGGAACGATCAGCAGCCACAGCAGACATTTCCCTCCCTACTCCCCTTGTGACACCCTGCCTGGCTGTGGCTGAGCAGGAGCATGCGCATGTTCAGAGAGACCCTCCTCAAATGAGTGCCAAAGCGTAGGAAAGGTGCACACAAGGCGGGAAGCTGCTCACTGAGGGAGGGTATCCCCACATGTGCACACACTCCTGGCTCAGCCACAGTTGGCCAGTGTGTCATAAGAGGGCGGAAGAGGAGGAGGAGTCCCAGAGTTTTCATGCAGTACATCAACGAGGTGTTCCACCCCCACTTGTACAAGGGGGTGATCATCTATTAGATGATCTTCAGTGAAACACTGGAAGAGCATATGAAACTATTTATTTATTTATTTATTTATTTATTTATTTAGTTATTTAGTTATTTATTTATAGTTTGTGTTGGAAGGGACCCTGTGGGCCTTCTAGTCCAACCTCCTACTCGTGCAGGAGATCCTATACCATCCCAGACATATGACAGTCCAGTCTCTTCTTGAAAATATCCAGTGTTGGGATGTTCACAACCTCCGCAGGTAGGCCATTCCACCGGTTGATTGCTCTCACCATCAGAAAGTTCTTCCTTATTTCTAGGTTGAATCTCTCCTTGGTCAGTTTCCATCTGTTGCTCCTTGTCTGGCCCTCTAGTGCTTTGGAAAACAATGTGACTCCCTCCTCACTGTGGCAGCCCCTCAAGTATTTGAAGACTGCTATCATGTACCACCTGGACCTCATCTTCACTATACTATCCATGCCCAGTTCCTGTACCCTTTCCTCACATGATTTGGTTTCTAGTGCGACAAGTCTTGAAAAAACTTCTAGCTGCCAAATTATACGTGAAACTGTCTATATGAAAGTTCCACAAGACTTTACTGGACTATTAAAGATACTGTATCTCCAAGGATGGGGTCAAGATGGACCCGGGGAATGAGAGAGCAGTACTCGATTGGTAGCCTCCACATACTCGCAAGAAATTGCAAAGTTCCCTAGGGTTCGCAAATTTCAATAGGCAATTCATCCAGGGTTTTGATGAAGTAGCCCTGCCTATGATTGAGATACTAAAAACAGGCCCAATGCCCACCAAGCCAAACCCAAACCAGCCAATGGTCTGGATCATGGGTTACCAGAAAGCCTTCAAAAGACTGAAGTGGTTCTTTACCCAGGAACTGATCCTCCAGCATCCTGACACTGAACGATAATTTATCATTCAGTCAGATGCTAGCAATATGATTGTGGCAGAGGTGTTGTTGCAAAAGAACGAAGAAGGCCAACTCCTGCCATGTGCTTAAAAAACTGACCACAACCAAGAGGAGATGGGCCATCAGAGAAGCCTTTGCTATTCGTTGGGCACTGCTAACCTGGAGGCAATTCCTAGAAGGGGCCAAGATACCTTTCAAGGTATGGACAGACCATAAGAACCTCGAGGCCTGAAGGCCCCTAGAAAGCTTTCACCCAAGAAAGTGCAATGGGCACAGTATTTTAGGTGGTTCAAATTTGAACTGAAGCACATTCCTGGAAGGAAGAACCTATTGGGGGATGCATTGTCTAGGAAGCTGCAGTATGGCAGTCAAAGAGAAGAAGAGTTCCACTCCAAGATTTCCACCTCACGAGAAGTGGAAGCAGGCACTACCCCTCTCAAAGAGGGAACTGGTAGCCCCTTTCCTCACCTGCAGCCAGACCTGACGGTTGAGAGGCCAAGACCAAGGCAGGTCTGCCTAGCGATCCGTGGCTTAATGAAAGCAAGGAGACCCTGATCCTGAGAGAAGGATTGGCATGGAGGGGGTCCAAGTTATATGTGCCTGCTAGCCTCCAAATATAAGTGCTCCAGCAGAGCCATGACTCCAAGCTGGGAGGACACTTTAGATTTCTGAAAACGCTCCACCTAACACAGAGACAGTTTTGATGGTCAAAGATGAAATCAGAGGTGGAGGACTACGTGAGAAGCTGTGCTATCTGTGCCACCCAGAAACACCAGCCAGGAAAACCTCCCGGACTCCTACAACAGGTGGCTAACAGTAAACCCCGGGAGGAGATCGCAATGGATTTCATAATGGAACTCCCGGACATCAAAGGTAACACTGTGATCTGGACAGTCGTTGACTTGGTCTCCAAGCAAGCCCATTTCGTCACTTGTTTCGGATTGCCATCTGCCAGACACTTAGCAAAGTTGTTCATCAAGCACATCTACTATTTGCTTGGGATGCCCAAGATAGAGGCGTACAGTTCACCACTAAATTTTGGAGAGAGTTTATACACGTGATTGGGTCCACACAAAAACTTATCTCAGCTTTCCATCCAAGTAGCAACGGTGCAGCGGAATGGACCAATGCAATGGTAGAACAGTACCTTTATTGTTATGTAGATTACCAACAAGATGACTTGGAGGAACTGCTATCATTTGCAGAAGTAGCATATAACAATACCGTTCACAGCAGCATCGGGTTGACTCCTTTCCATTTCATCGGCAGCCAAGAGTTCATTCCCATGCCAGAACTACCCATGGAAGCATCTACTTCCATGTCCCTGACTAAATGAATGGAAACTTTAAAGAAAGGATGGGAAACCACCAAGAGAGCACTGATTGATGCTGCCTTTTCGAAAGCTGGGTACAAGAAGCAAGCTGACAAGCACTGATCGCTCCAACACACTTTCCAAGTGGAAGATAAAGTTTTCCTATCCACAAAATATATCCGATTGAGATTGCCCACCAAAAGCTAAGGCCTAAATTCTTAGGGGCCTTCCCAATAGTCAAAATCATAAATCTGTACAGCTTGCATTGCCCATAAAATTGGGAAAAATCCACCCAGTGTTCCACTGCACCTTATTAAAACCGATGACAAGATCTGAATTAAGACCACAAGCCCTGCTGTCACCCCCCCTTCTGGTGATACAGGGAAATATGCATTATGAGGTGAAGAATATCTTAGACTCCTGAATATTTAGAGACCAATTACAATACCTCATTCATTGGAAGGGGTACCCTTTGTCTGAATCCACATGGGTAAACAGTTGGAAAGTGAAAGCAGATTAGTTGAACAATTTCATGAGAAATATCCAAATAAGCCCAAGGGTCCCCCTGGGGGAGGGAGGGGTGGTTAAGCCAATTAACCCCTTGTGATCTCGCTCCACTGAAGGATACTTTTTTCCTTGACATGAGACTGCCTGTTAAGCCGGTGCAGAAGTTAGTGATAAATTAATGGCTTGCCACACCATCTATAGAAGACCTGATGTTTGTAGGAACTTGGGAGGGGTGAATACCAGGAGAGAACAAATGCAACTACCAGGGCCGGAAATGAGGAAAGGACTGGACACTCTGACACAATCTGACTGGGCAACATGACAAGTTTGTGGATGGGGACAAGGGATGTGAACTTTAAATTGAGTGGGAAACTCAAATTCAGGTTTCCCTGTGTAGGTGCCAGAATGGCTCCAGAAAAAAATTGGACCTTTGAGGAATACTTTGACCCGGAGTCTGATTTAGTTTGATGTTATCTGAAACCTTGACACACACATACAGAGAGAGGGGAGGAAATTGGGGGAGAGAGATACAAGAGAGTGACTCTGTGTGGGTGGGTGGGTGCGTGCGCGCACACATGTCTCTCTCTTGCTTGCTTGCTTGCTCCCTGCCTCTGGCTCTTCTCGCTCTTGGAAAGTCCTGCCTGCTCTCTTTTGGGCTTTACACCAGCTGGGTTTTTTTCTTCCTTTTTGAAAGCCAAGTAGGCAGAGCATGAGTGCAACATCCTCCCCTCATTTGCACCCTCCTGGCCCCACCACAGCCACTCGGGGGGGGGGGCGAGAGGAGGAGGGAAGCCTCCACCACAGGTTGTACTCATTGCTCCATTGCCTATTTTCCATAGAAAACACGAAGCCACAAAACCTGGGTCGGTGTGGTGGTGGGGGGATCATGTGACTGGGTGGGAGGTGTGGCTGGATTGGTCATGCCCACACAGATTTTGTGGCCCCAGATGTTTTGTTTTCTCTGGGAAATGGACCCAAGTGACTCTTTGATCATTTATTTGCTGACCCCTGTCCTAGACCATCCCCTTACTTTCATTTGTGAACTTCAGGAAGGCTGGGGAAACAAGGTGTTTTGGGGGGAGGTTGATAATTGGTCACAGAATGTCTTTATCATTATCAATTTTATTGTATTATGGAAGATGTGATCTCCAAGTTTACTATTTATGTTACTTGGCTGAATGTACTTAATGAACTCAGCATAATGTTTTCAGCCATGCTGTCGGATGCCTTCCAGAACAGTTCCTTGGGAGTTAGCATGAGATAAAGAACCAATGGGAAACTGTTCAACCTGCGAAGACTCCAGGCTCTCACCAAGATAAAGGAGACTGTAGTATGTGACCTCCTCTTGTCTGACGACTGTGCCCTGAATGCTGGATCAGAGCAGGAAATGCAAACCAGTGTGGATAAATTTGCAGCAGCATGTGACAACTTTGGTCTCCTTATCAATTGATGCGTCAGCCAGCTCCAAAAGCCAAATACCAAGAGCCCACCATCACAGTAAAGGGACAAAAGCTACAAGTAGTTGACCAATTTACATAGATATGCCCATGTCTCACCAATGCAAAGTATTGGTTTTAATCTTTAAAGCCCTACATGGCTTAGGATATGATTACCTTTGGGGACCATCTCTTGTCTCACATATCCCAGTGACCAGTTAGGGCCTACAGAGTTGGCCTTCTCCAGGTCCTGTCAGCCAAACACGCTTGCTGGTGGGCCTTATGGGAAGGGCCTTCTCTGTTGTTGCTCCCACCCTCTGGAATCAACTCCCCCCTGGATATCCGCATGGTTGCTACTCTCCTGGCCTTTTGGAAGAACTTGAAAACACATTTGCGCTGACATGCCTGGAGCTGTTGAATTGGTCATCTTGCTCCAGCCCCTCCCACTGATGGGATGATTGGTATGATAGAGTGATGTATGAGATGTGTTTGTTGAGTAAATTGTTTTAAGTTTTTTATAAGATTCAGGTAATTTTAGAGTAATTCTGATTTCTGTGTTAAATATGTAATTTAATGAGAAGGGCAGCCTAGAAATCAATCAATCAATCAAACAAACAAACAAATAACTGTCCTTGTCACTAGATTTGTCCATTTTATCACACTGAAAAATTATTAAAGGATGTTCTATATATAGGCTTACATACCAGTTGCTTGAATTTTGCATTCTTGAGTAGGTATAGTCAATGACTGAGGTCGAGGAACAACTGTATGCTTTGCTGAACACGTAGGACTTAACTTTTTTGAAGAATTTGTGGAACACTGAGCTTCATCAGCATTAATTTTTATTGGAAGAGTAAAGTCATAGGCTGCCACCTAAAAGATGAATATAAAGTTATGATTTTCTCAATGCTAGCAATATAAATGTTTGAATACCAGAAACCAGAAAACCTTGTATTTTGTCAGTAGTTAATTCATATTCCTAAAACACTGAGAAAGAAAAGTCACTCCATAAAGAAATGAAATTAAGATTTAAAAGGTTTTAAATGTAAATATAGTTCTAAAAATTGGGGGGGGGGGGGGGGGAATTAAACCTAGGGAAAACTAAATTTGTGGCGTTTATTCTTCCAAATATTATAAGAACTTCTTGCAACCTGACCTATATAGGAGATTTAAGAGGAAGTATTATGAAAATCATCTTAAAAGCAAGTGAACAGTATAAAAGATTATGCATGCCAAGTATTGTCATTCCACATAATGAAGGACTTGGAAATTTATCAGCAGGTATTGCACCTAAACTAGATCCATTGGGACTGCCACATTCTGCCCAAAGTGTTAGCTTTCAAACAATATTTGAGGACAGTCCTCAAAAAGTATGTTACATTTTACCACTGTTGCGTTTCTATAAGTTTGCACTTTATTCTTTTTAAGAAGTTGATTTTGTAAAATATTATTCTTTTGAATCTGAAATATTATTATTATTATTATTGTTGTTGTTGTTATTATTATTATTAATTGGATTTGTATGCCGCCCCCTCCCTCTTTGAAGTTGAATCTCAGTAGAAGAAAGAAAATGCAGCTGAAACACTGCACTCCTAACCTCTGCTTTTGTAACCGCAGCATCTAATTTAGTACATTGAAAATGTAAACATGCTCTTATATTAAACAAGGATAGCCTATCTGCATTCAGTTTCAATTTGTTCATTGTCATACACCTATCCCAAATTTCAAAAGCAAGTAACAAATAGAGTCATGCCGTGTCAAGTGGACCAATTTTAAAGATCATCCCCACCTTACCATCTCAGATTTCGATGAAACATGGCACATAGTTTCTTTATGATATAAAACTATGCTGTGCAAAATTTTAGTTCAAAAGACTAAAAATTGGGAGTTCTAGGAGACCTCAAGTAAAGGGTTGCAAAATGCTGAGTCCGCAAAAATGATAATTTGGGCCAACTTCCAGAAGCTGTAAACATGGCAGTTTCAATAGTATGTTGGAGAACCTGCACACCTTAGAAGGCTTTATAAACTGGCAAAACCCCATGTACCTAGTCCTCTTACTTTTTACATGGTTCAGGCTCAAACTTTGCAAAAAAAAAACCCTCAAAAATGAATTTACAGTAATTTTCAGCCTGCTGTTGTTTCAAAACTACTTGGCCTTTTAGGCTGATTTTTGGTAGCTGTACTAAGTACACAGTTGCAATGAGGACTTCCAATTTGCGGCACTTTCCTTCAAGTTGTTGAAAAAATATAAGAGTTCAAAGTTGGTATTTAATGGGTTTTTGCCAAATTTTGGCTATCTTTGATGCCCTGTTTGATCCTGTGGGACAACTTCAATCGTCTTCAATTTAGCACCAATAGAAAGAGCAGACTATTCTTTAAGAATATATTGTCTTATTTTTGGTGTCTCTTTATATAAGGATTGGAAAAATGTCCTCAATTGTTTGTGGACAGTCTGTGATTTCTGCACTTTACCCTCGATACAAGTGCAGTAAAAATGATTCTTTTTTCAATAAGCAACATTTTTTAAAAAATAAATAACACAAGATGTTATAAAACTGTGTTAAAAAATATTAAAAAACAGGAGTGTTTGTTAGGAAATGGAAGGGTGAGGCCAGGTTTCAAATAAAGATCTGAAAAAGTGGGGTTTTTTGTCAGCATTGTTCCATGAGAGAGGAAACGGGCCCATTGATGTTTCTAATGGCTGTATAAGTCAATTAGTGCTTTAAACATGTGTTGGTCCATGGTGGCTCATTGCCAAGAGGTCACGCCCGATAGCCAGGCATGTCCAGCCATGGGTTGGACATTTGGCACAGGTTCCCAAGCCTAAGGGTGGGCATCTTACACGAGGGTCCCAAGCCTCTTTTGAGTGTCTTTGCCTAGGTTCCCAAGCCTAAAAGAGGTGTTTTAATAGTTCCCAAGTTGTAGTAAAACATGAGGTTTTATAAAGCCTTCCAAGGTGTGCAGGTTCTGCAAATATCTCCAACATACTACTGAAACTGCCGTGTTTACAGCTTCTGGAAGTTGGCCCAAAATATTATTTTTGCCGACTCAGCATTTTGCAACCCTTTATTTGAGATCCCCTAGAACTCCCAATTTTTAGTCTTTTGAACTAAAATTTTGCACAGCATAGTTTTATATCATAAAGAAACTATGTGCCAAATTTCATCAACATCTGAGATGGTAAGGTGGGGACCACTGGTCCACTTCACACGGAATGACCCAATAGCAATATCAGGGCCAGTAAAATAAAAAAGTACAGGTTAAATATCAGTGATATTGTGGTGTTATGTTGTACTAATTATTTGTTCTGTATTGTATTTTGCAATGGTGATATCAAACGTATAGCATCAGACAATTTATTTTTATTTACATGAATATACATCCTAATATACAGGTGACTGAAACCTGGCTGGGCCCAGAAGGAGGAGTTCCTCTCTCTGAAATTTGCCCAGCCGGGTTTCAGATATGGCATCAGCCTCGACCTCAGGGAAGGGGGGAGGAGTGGCTATTATAGCCAGGGAGAGCCTTTGCCTGCATAGACTCGTTGCTCCAGAGATTTGCGGGTTGTGAGTCCCTCCTAGTGAAGTTGGACTTAGGGGTTCAGGTGGGCTTGTTGCTCACGTACCTGCCTCCCAGCTGCGTGTCAACAGCCCTGCCTGTGCTGTTCGTGGAGGTGGCCGGGTTGGTGGTAGGATTCCCCAGACTCATTGTCTTGGGGGATTTTAACCTGCAGTCACTCGGCGGAACCTCTGGATTAGCACAGGAGTTCATGGGCACCATGACAACCATGGACCTGACTCAAGTAGTACAGGGTCCGAATCACGAGGGGGGGGCTGACATTAAGGGGCTTAGAAGTGTTGCCTTTGTCATGGTCAGATCATTTTCTACTGCGGCTTGACTTCCTGACTCCAATCCTTCCCCGCAGAGAGGCAGAACCGATTAGGCAGTTCCGCCCCAGATGCCTGATGGACCCAGAGGGTTTTCAGAGGGTGCTTGGGGTTATTCCAGAGGTACTCATCCACAGTTCGGCAGAGTCTCTTGCTAAGGCCTGGAACAAGGCTGCAGCGGGGGCTCTTGACCGGATTGCGCCATCGCGACCTCTCCGTTGCACTAGACCCCAAGGTCAACGAGGAGCTCCAGGAGTTGAAATGCCAGAAGAGATGTCTAGAGAAGTGATGGAGGAAGAGTAAGTCTGAATCCGATCGAACACTTGTAAGAGCTTTTATTAAGACTTACAAAGTGGTGCTCAAGGCGGCAAGATGCGCATATCATGCCGCCTTGACTGCATCAGCGGAATCCTGCCCGGCCACTGTTTAGGTGACCCACTCCCTTGTTAATCAGGGGGGAGTTGGGGAGCCCATACAGAGTAATGCCGAGGATTTTAACACGCTTTTCACTGATAAAATCGCTCGGATCTGAGCAGACCTCGACTCCAGTTGGATAATAGAGTCGGCTGACAATGAGTCAGTCGAGGTGACTGGGGCCCGTACTTGTCCATCTGTCTGGGAAGAGTTTGATCTGGTGATACCTGATGAAGTGGACAAGGCCATTGGAGCTGTGAGTTCTGCCACCTACTTACTGGATCTGTGTCCCTCCTGGCTGGTCTCCACCAGCAGGGAGGTGACACGGAGCTGGGTCCAGGAGATTATCAATGCTTCTCTGGTTAGGGGGTCCTTTCTGGATCCCTACAAGGAGGCACTTGTGCGCCCCCTCCTCAATAAGCCTTCCCTAGACCCAGCCATTCTCAACAACTATCAGCCAGTCTCCAACCTTCCCTTTATGGGGAAGGTTGTTGAGAAGGTGGTGGCGGTCCAATTCCAACTGTCCTTGGAAGAAGACGATTATCTAGGCCCTCAACAGGATTCAGGCCCGGCTACAGCACGGAAATTGCTTTGGTTGCGTTGATGGATGATCTCTGGCAGGCCCGGGACAGGGGGTTATCTTTTGTCCTGGTGCTTCTTGACCTCTCAGCAGCTTTCGATACCATCGACCATGGTATCCTTCTGCGCCGGCTGGAGGGGTTGGGATTGGGAGGCACTATTCTTCAGTGGTTCTCCTCCTACCTCTCCGGTCGGTCGCAGTCGGTGTTTTGGGGGGTCAGAGGTTGACTTCAAGATTACTCCCTTGTGGGGTGCCTCAGGGGTCAGTCCTCTCTTTCCTGCTATTCAATATCTACATGAAACTGCTGGGTGAGATCATCCAGAGGCATGTTGTATATCTCCACCCCATGTCCAGTCAACGAAGCAGTGGAAGTGATGTGCTGGTGCCTAGAAGCTGTTAGGATCTGGATGGGTGTCAACAGACTCAAACTCAACCCGGATAAGACAGAGTGGCTGTGGGTTCTGCCTCCCAAGGACAATTCCATCTGTCCGTCAGTAACCCGGGGGGGACTATTGATCCCTTCAGAGAGGGTCCGCAACTTGGGTGTCCTCCTCGATCCACAGGTCACATTAGAGAATCAACTTTCAGCTGTGGCGAGGGTGACGTTTGCCCAGGTTTGCCTGGTGCACCAGTTGCAGCCCTATCTGGACCGGGACTCACTGCTCACAGTCACTCATGCCCTCATCACCTCGAGATTCGACTACTGTAATGCTCTCTACATGGGGCTACCTTTGAAAAGTATTCGGAAACTTCAGATCGTGCAGAATGCAGCTGTGACAGCAATCATGGGCTTCCCAAGGTATGCCCATGTTACACCAACACTCCGCAGTCTGCATTGGTTGCCGATCAATTTCCGGTCACAATTCAAAGTGTTGGTTATGACCTATAAAGCCCTTCATAGCATCGGACCAGAATATCTGCCGCATGAATCCCAGCAACCGATTCAGTCCCACAGAGTTGGCCTTCTCTGGGTCCCGTCGACTAAACAATGTCATTTGGCGGGTCCCAGGGGAAGAGCCTTCTCGGTGGTGGGCCCGACTCTCTGGAACCAGCTCCCCCCGGAGATTAGAACTGCCCCCACCCTCCTTGCCTTTCGTAAACTCCTTAAAATCCACCTCTGCCGTCAGGCATGGGGGAATTGAGACATCTCCCCCGGGCCTATACAATTTATGTATGGTATGTTTGTGTGCATGTCTGCTTTAATAATGGGGTTTTAATGTTTTTAAATTATTAGATTTGTCATGAATTGTTTTATTGTTGTTGTGAGCCTCCCCGGGCGTAGAGATGAGCAAAAGCATCATCCATGAAATTGGTGGTGGCTCCAGAATCCACCAAGGCATGGGCTGGGACGGCTTAGGTATGGTCCTTGAGAATTATATTGGTTGCTAGGATCAGGTGTCTTGGGGTCCAAGGTTTTCATCTGTGGAACTGGAACTCAGTTTAGTGCCGGCTCAACCTAATGTTTCCATTAGGCCAGGCTCTGATTGTTTCCTGGCAGGGTTGCTTGAAATTATTGAGCTGGGCTGTTGGCTGGAACTGTAACAGAAACTGCAGCACCACATCTCTTCTGGGGACAAGCAATGGCAAAATGACCCACCTCCACACAGTACAGGCACAAACCTTCAGCTTGGGGTCTAGCTTTCTCAGCTTCAGTCAGACAAGATCTGTCCGTACTGAGATCCATCACCTCATCACTGGCAATGGGTGCTGGACAATTCCCAGGGTATGCGGGTGGCATCTGGAAGACACGTCTTGGCGCAAGGATGGGTGGATTGAGAGGTGTGGCCTGGATTCCCTGGCAAGGAGCAGAAACTGGTTTGTTGTCCTTGAAAACTGGTGTCTGTTACCTGGTCAGATGGGCCAGGGTAGATCGTATTCTGGCTTCAATTTCAAAACAGAGCTGGTACAAAGCATCTAGTGTAGGAGGAGTAGCGGAGTGCATTAGCTCAGTCAGGATTTTGGCAGACAGTCCATCTTGCAACATTTTTATCAGAGCCCCCTTATTCCAATTTAGGAAAGCACTTAAATGATGGAGTTCGACTATGTAATCAGCTACACATCTGGAACCTTGTCTTATCTGACAGTTGTCTGATGGCATTCTGGATGCGAAGGGGGTTAGCAACTGGCATCAACTGGCAGAACCCTGCATAATCATGTAGAATAGGGTTTTGTCGTTCTAGCAAAGGAGAGGTCCATTCTTTCACTGGCCCAATTAACAAACTCAAGATAAAAGCAACTTCCATCTCATCATGAATAAAGTCAGCTGGACATGCTGCAATGTACATACGGCTTTGATTTAGAAAAGGAGTGAATTTATGATGGTCTCTGCTGAATCTCTTGGGCAGGGCCAGATGGCATTTTAATCTCAGAGGCACAATAGGAGGCAGGGGTGTGGCAGCCATGGGTGGTGGAATCTGCTGTTGCAAATTAGCTAATTGGTTTTGGAGGGCTACTACAGTTTGTTGAAGATCTTGGATTTCGGCTTGCATTTGTGCCATGACGTCAAGAAGCCTGTGCAGTGGATTTGGGGTGTGGAAATTCAATCTGTTCTGTGCACAGCCCTTGGAGCCAAAGCCCCGAATCAAAAATCCTTTATTTTATGAATAAATCAAACTCTTTATTGATATAAGCACACATAATAAAAGCAGGTTTTAAAAGACTCGGAGAAGGGAGGATTTTCTTTTTGGGAGCTAAATGTCAACAAGGTCCGGGGAAAACACTAAGCTTGGTCTAATTAGCATTCCAATAGATAACAAAGTCCATTTATCATTTAAGCAAAGTCCATTTATCATTTAAGCATATGATTTACGCTCACCAGATTCCTGGCAACCAGCATCCATCTGAGAATGAGTGTTATTGAGGAAGAAATCATGGTTTTAAAGCTTCATTCAAGCACACCCTCAGTTTCATATCTCTTCCATTGAACAGCATTGAATCATCACACCCCATTTCCCACAATCCTTTGTCTACATACTGCCTGGAAGTGACATCACATCTCAAAGAGGCTAAAACTATACAATACAGTGGAACCCCGACATAAGAGCTGCTCGACTTAAGAGCTACTCGAGATAAGAGCTGGGAGAGGAGAGACATTTTTTTATTTTATTTTATTTATTACTTGGATTTGTATGCCGCCCCTCTCCGCGATACGGGCCGAGAAGAGCCGGGCTGGCTTACTTTCCTTCCTTCCCGCACTGATGCAGAGCCACTCGAACAAAGCGTCGCGCCCCTCTGATGCTTTCGGCGGCTTCCGAAGCGACGCTGGGCTCTTTTGCCGCCAAAAGCGTCAGGGGGGCGTGATGCTTTGTTCGAGTGGCTCTGCATCAGCGCGGGAAGGAAGGAAAGTAAGCCAGCCCGGCTCTTCTCGGCTCGTATCCCGGCACTTGGTGAGTGGAGAGGCGGTCGCCTCCCCTGCCGCCCCACTCTGGGGGTCCTTGGCTTCTGCTGGGGGTGGGGGGATCCGAATGCTGTTTTGAATTTCACATTCCGAGTGGCCCAAACGCCAAAGGCGAACTTCCGCACCTCAGGAGTTAGCTCGCAAACGGCGCGGCTGTTTTAAAACATCGCTGCCGGCCTGGGGGGGGAGAGGGAAAGGGGGGAGAGGGGGGAGAGAAAGAGAGAGGGAGAGAGAGAAAGAGAGAGGGAAAGGGGGGAGAGGGGGGAGAGAAAGAGAGAGGGATAGAGAGAGAGAGAGAGAGAGATGCTCAGTGAGCCTTTCTTTGAAGTTGCCTTTCTTTCTTTCTTTCTCTCTTTTTCTTTCTTGCTCTTTCATTCTTTTTTCTTTCTCTTTCTTTCCTTCTTTCTCTTTCCTTCTTTCTTTCTTTCTCTTGCTTTCTTTCTTTCTCTTGCTTTCTCTCCTTCCTTCCCTCCTTCCATTTCTTTCATTCTCCCTCTCTATTTTTATTTCTCTTTCATTTTCTTTCTTTCTCTCTTGCTTTCTTTCTTTCTTGCTCTTTTTCTTTCTCTCTTTTACCTTCCCTTCCTCTATTTCTTGCTTTCCTTTTCCTTCCTCCCTTCTTTCCTCCCTCTACAGCAGTGTTTTTCAACCGGTGTGCCGCGGCACACTGGTGTGCCGTGAGACATGATCAGGTGTGCCGCGACGCTCAGCTTCTGAGACCGGAAGCTGAGCTTTATTCTCCCCGGCCAGCTGGAGCTTCCCTGGCAGGGGCGGCAATAAATCTCCTTTGGGGTCCGGCGGGAGGGCCCCAAATTTGTTCAATTTGTGCCAGCGCACCCCAAAATGCCCCCCGTGCACCCTTTTCCAGGGGTGCGCAGAGAGCCGCGGCCACCCGCCCGCCTGCCCGATTTCCCTCCGCACGGCTGGGGACGTGGATCCACCGCCCTCACCAGCCCGATCTC
The DNA here is from genome assembly GCF_031021105.1 of Erythrolamprus reginae. Lineage (NCBI taxonomy): Eukaryota > Metazoa > Chordata > Lepidosauria > Squamata > Dipsadidae > Erythrolamprus > Erythrolamprus reginae. The sequence continues at coordinate 129,752 of NW_027248500.1, forward strand.
CCTCCACCCGGCTGGGGAGGTGGATTCGCCGCCCCCGCCAGCCCGATTTCCCTCCGGTGGCTGGGGACGCGGATCCACCGCCCTCACCAGCCCGATCTCCCTCCACCCGGCTGGGGAGGTGGATTCGCCGCCCCCGCCAGCCCGATTTCCCTCCGGTGGCTGGGGACGCGGATCCACCGCCCTCACCAGCCCGATCTCCCTCGACCCAGCTGGAGAGGTGGATTCGCCGCCCCCGCCAGCCCAATTTTCCTCCGCGCGGCTGGGGACACGGATCCACCGCTCTTGCCAGCCCGATCTCCCTCCACCCGGCTGGGGAGGTGGATTCGCCGCCCCCGCCAGCCCAATTTTCCTCCGCGCAGCTGGGGACACGGATCCACCGCCCTCACCAACCCGATCTCCCTCCACCCGGCTGGGGAGGTGGATTCGCCGCCCCCGCCAGCCCGATTTCCCTCCGGTGGCTGGGGACGCGGATCCACCGCCCTCACCAGCCCGATCTCCCTCCACCGGGCTGGGGAGGTGGATTCGCCACCCCCGCCAGCCCGATTTCCCTCCGCGCGGCTGGGGATGCAGATCTACCGCCCTCGCCAGCCTGATCTCCCTCCGTGGGGGGGGGCGACGAACCGACGACCGGGGGATGTCCGTCCGTGTTAGGTGGTGCAGGGCAGGCACAGGTAACCCCAGGGGAGAACAAGGGAGGGAGAAAAAGGAAAGAGAGAGAAAGGGACGGAGAGAAAATTGAATGAAGGAGGGAGAGAAAGAAAGAAAGAGTAAGAGGTAGAAAGGATACAGAAAAAGGAAGAGAAAGGGAGGGGGAGAAAGGAAAGAGGGAGGAAGGGGGGAGAGAAAGAAGATATGAAGGAAGGAGAAAAAGAAAGAGAGATAGAAAGGAAAGAGGGAGAAAGGAATGAGAGAGAAAGGGGAAGAGAAAGAGAGATAGCAAGAGAGAGAGATAGAGATAGCAAGAGAGAGAGAGATACAAGAGAGAGAGAGAGAAAGATAGCAAGAGAGAGAGAGCAAGGGGGGGAACGAGGGAGAAAGAAACACATAGAGGGAGGGAAGGAGGGAGAGAGAAAGGAAGGGAGAAAGAAGGATGGAGAGAGGAAGGAAGGAAGAGAGAGAAAGAGGGAGGGAGAGAGAAATAGAGCGGAAGGGAGGAAGAGAGATTTTTTTTGTCCAAACTTTTTTTACAACCCCCCCCCCCCAATGTTCCCCAGGATTTTGAAAATATGAAAAATGTGCCGCGGCTCCAAAAAGGTTGGGAAACACTGCTCTACAGGATTGGGTGGCAGTGAAGTTACTCTCCCCTTTCATAAGTTTCCTTGCTTCCTTCCTCTGTTCCTGTCCCTTCACCCTTTCTTTCTTCCTTTCTTTCTTCCTTCCTTTCTTTCTTTCCTTCCTTCCTTTCCTCCCTCCATTTCTTGCTTTCCTTTTCCTTCCTCCCTTCTTTCCTCCCTCTACAGGATTGGGTGGCAGTGAAGTTGAATAAATAACTACAGTTTAATGAATAAAAATAAAAGTTTGCCATGTTGATTGTTTTGCGTAAAAAGAGGAAGGGAAGGAAAGCTCTCAGCTTATCGTCTTATTAATAAGTAAAGTTACATTTATTCTTGCAATGTCTTTTTGCATAATTTAGACTAACTTTGTGAGTTTTTTGAGGGCTGGAACCAATTAAAATTATTTACATTAATTCCTATGGGGAAAAGTCGTTCGAGATAAGAGCTGCTCGACTTAAGAGCGCAGGTCCGGAACGAATTAAACTCGTATCTCGAGGTACCACTGTAATACCTTCTACTATGTAACTCCTTTTGCCTTCTCAATAATCTTCTATAGCGAGGGTCAATCCATTGATTTTCACTCTCATGTCTTCCTCATCCTCTGACTGGGACCACTCCCCCGGTGTCACATCACTCCCCTGTAGTGGTTCCTCAAGCTCATTCAAGTCACTTTCTCCCTCACTCTCGCTCTTTGCTTTATCTGTCAACCCCCCTGGCCAAGGGTATCCAAAGTGGCCTGGCTTACCCTCCTCAGAATTTGACCTGACCTGAAGTGGACAAGGAGCACTCACAACAATACCCAAAGACTATCTGGATATACAAAGGGTTAAAAATTACAGTCTCATCTCACTCTTAAATGCAGCTTACAAAATATTTGCAGCAATAATAGCAGAAAGGATGAAAATATACTTGCTCAAATTATATATTTGGACCAACATTGATTCCTTCCTTATAAGCATATCAAAAACAATTTATGAATTATAATGAATATTCTGGAATATTATGAGGCACATTCAGGTGGCTCTGATATTTATCAATGAGCAAAAAGCATTTAATAAATTAAATTGGGATTTTCTTTTAAAACAGTTGACAGTGATATATTTTGGTGAAAAATTTATTGAAATGATTAAAGTAATTTATACAAACAAGGTGACAAGAATAATAATACATAGAGAACAAACAAAAAGTTTTAATATAATGAAAGGGTGATACAGGGATGCCCCCATCTCCATTATTGTATAAACTTTCAATGGAGGCATTAGCGATACAAATTAGAAATAATCAGGACATTATTAATCAGGTTTCAAAAAGTGGAATATAAATTGCAAGCTTTTGCTGATGATGTGGTGTTCATTGTAGAAGAACCACTAAAGGGTGGATAAATATTATTAAAGGAAACAGGACAATTTGGAGTGTAGAAGGATTGAAAATAAAGAAAGAAAAAACAAAAACGTTGACCAAATATCTTAGCAATAAACAAATTATTATTATTATTATTATTATTATTATTATTATTATTATTATTATTAATTAGATTTGTATGCCGCCCCTCTCCGTAGACTTGAAGAACTGTAAAAAGAATTGGGGATTTTAAGAGCAAAAAAATAAAATAGCTAGGGATATGGCTAACAGCAAATTGTACCACTATAAAGGAAGGTAACTATAACAAATTGCTTAAACAAATACAAAGGGATTTGGAAAACTGGACTAAATTACAAATATCATTAATTGGCAGAATTTCAACAATCAAAATAAATATACATAGGCAAGCAAAAAAGCACATACAAAATTAATTTTTTTGCAATCTAGTATGAAGAAAAGAGGAAAAAATAAAAAGGAATCCTTATATGAAAATCCCAATTTGGTTATTGACTATGGAAGCAATGACCTATCCAAATAGAACAGATTTAAATAAAATGGTGAGTTACGCAGTGCTACTGGATGAAAAAGATGAATTAAAGATTTAAAGCAACAGGGAACAGTAATTGAATAATGGTCACACCTACAAATTAAAACAAGATTTAAGAAAGATAAGGAGAAATTTGGCATTTATTAAAAACAATTGGAATTAGATAAAATATTACAAGGATCTGATACAAAAATGATTACAAAAAAATATAAATTCCTTTTAAGGTTTAAATTAGAAGATGAAACAGTTTAGGATACAATGATTACCATATTTTTTGGTGTATAAGACGCACCGGTGTATAAGACACATCTAGATTTTAGAGGAGGAAAAAAAGGGAAAAAGTATTCTGAACCAAATGGTGTAGCATTATATTGTTTAATAAAATACCAGTGTAGCAGAATACTTTTTACAACCATGTATATTTTTTAAAACCATGTACACATTTTACAAACTTCAAAAGTGACAGCTTCAAGATTTGTGGACTTCAACTCCTAGAATTCCTCCACCAGTCATGCTAGCTCAGAATGGGAGTTGAAGTCCAAAAGCCTTAATCTTGCCAGGTTTGAAGACCCTTGCCCTTTCCTTCCTGTTGCCCCATCCACTGGAGACCCTTGGTAAAATTGTAAAATTGGAGCAGGGGCAATGTTTATCTGCCTACACACTTCCCAGAAAGCCCAAAGATGTATCAAAAAAGTCTTGTTTTAGATTCTTCTGCTATGTTTCTAAATAGAAACAAAACACAAATGATTAGAGGTCCCAACTAATTTTACAAATAAAATGAGAGGTATATTTCCCCCTCTTCCTTTCCAGCTAAATGTTATATGTAAATGTAAATAAATTCTTCAGTTCTGAATTTTAGAGATGCTTTGGACTAGAGTTCCATTATTCAGTCTTGGCGAGGGGGCTGATGGGAATTGCTTCTCTTGCAACAGACTGGCTAATGGGAACTGTAGTCCAAAGCATCTATACTGTTCTCAGTTGCAGGAAGGGACAATCCCTATCAACACCCCCACCCCAGAGGTGGCTGATGGGACTGGTAATCCAAAGCATCTCCAGTATAAGTCCAAGTCACATTCTGATCTCTCAATGTTAAATAGTGTAAAAATAATGGGGATAAACTTTGAAAAGTGGGCCTTTGCAGCGGGGGAGGCAAGCCCCCAACAGTTTGGGAAATGTCCAAAAGACAAGAGAAAGGAAAATCTTAAGAATTTCAGAGACCTCTAGAAAACCCCTCCCTTGGATTGGCCGGGCTGCCTCTCCTTGCCCCGAGAGGCAAGGGCATTTAAAAAGCCAGCAGGCTCCTCAGCTGTGGGGAAAATTAGTGAGCACGCACTGAAGCAGCAGACTCCATTGCTGCCACATCTCTCATTCCTTGAAAGGGACGATGCTGCGGGGTGCTGGAGAACCCCAAAACAATCTCTCCTCGGCGCCTCCACAGCCCAAGTCCTTTTGAGCTGTTGAGGTAATTCTACCTGAGACTTTGTATCGGTGGGGGCATGAGATACGTGAGTCCTTTAGTCAGCTTCTCCGCAGCTGGTGCCCTCTGCTCCAAATGCCCAGTGCTTCTAATAAAGTGATTGGTAAAATATTTATGGGTTTTTGATCTATTTCCCCGTAAGTAGAAATGCCAACCTGAGTGGAGATCATGTCCTACTAGGTTTAGCAGTCTAGTATTAGTCAGGAGTATCCATTTCTGTATCCACGCAAGGGATGCAGCATTATAGTAATCTTTCAATATCGGCAAGGCAAGACTGCCTTCCTTCTTCCTGTCCTGCATGTATTTAAGTCGAATTCTTGGGCATTTATTTTCCCAGATAAATTTGCTAGTTAATTTATTCAGTTTTATGAAGTAGTCTTGATTTAGGTGAATCGGGATTGTTTGGAATAAGAATATAATTTTAGGTAATACACTCAATTTAATCGTAGCAATTCTTCCCATTTCTCTGTATCTTTTTAATTTTGTCGAATAATTTATCATAATTGTCTTCTTTTAAGCTTGAGGCCTTTGCTGTTACATTGATACCTATATATTTAACTTTTTTAGTTATTTCAATATCTAATTTAGTAGATAGGTTAGTTTTTTGGGGTCTCTCATATTTTTAACTATCATTTTAGTTTTGGATTTATTAATTTTTAATCCGCATTGCCATATTCATCTAGGATTTCAAGCAATTTTGGACCAGAATCTAGCGGATCTTCCAAAATAAATACAAGATCATCAGCGAACGCCTGTAATTTTTTACAATTTAGCCCTTTTATCTCGTCATTTTTCCTGATGATTCTAGTAAGAACTTCTAGCGTCAGGATGAAAAGCAGGGGTGACAGTGGACAACCTTGTCTTGTGCCTTTTTTTATGTTCATTCTAGTTGTTGCATCTCCAGTTAGAATGATATGTGTGAATTGTTGGGTGTATATAGCTTTAATTGCATTTATAAAGTTTTGGCCAAAATCCATGACTTCTAATTGTTTGAACATGAAGTTCCAAGAAAAATTGTCAAAGGCCTTCTGGGCGTCTAAAAAAAATTAGAGTCACTTGTTTGTCACTATGGATTTCGTAATATTCAAGAATGTCTATTATCATCCTTATATTGTTTCTTAATTGTCTACTCGGAAGGAATCCATTTTGGTCGGGATATATGAAATAATTTAAATAGCCTTTAGTCCTATTTACTAGTATGGAGCTGAAAATTTTGTAGTCCACGTTTAAAAGGGAGATAGGTCTACAATTTGCTATTTCTGTTGAATCAGTATCTTTTTTAGCTATCAGGGCCAAGTTTGCATCCGTCCAGGATGGAATTTCCCCTTTCTCTAGAACTACGTTATAGATTTCTAGGAGGGTCTCTTCTGCTATTTTTGGTAAATCTTTGTAGAGTTCAATTGGAAGGCCATCTGGTCCTAGGGCTTTATTTATTTTTTGCTTTTTAATTATCTCTTTTAATTCTGTGATTGAAATATTCTTCTTTAATAGCTCTTTAGTTTCATTTGGAATCTTAGAAAGGTTGGCCTGATTTAGGATATCTTGAATTTTTTGGTCCTGTATTTCCTTGTTTGTGTTTCCCTGATTATCGTAGAGTTTACTATAGAAGTCTCTTGCTATTTAGTTTTTTTTTCTAGATCGTGGCATAATTCCCCCCCTTCTTCTGTTTTGAGGCAGTTAATTAATTTCTTTTCTTTTTGTTTTTTTAGTTTGTTGGCTAGCCATTTGCTAGGTTTGTTCGCATTTTCAAAGTTATATTGTTTAGTACTTTTTATTTGTTGAGCTAGTTTTTCTTTAACAAATTTAATTGATGTTTTATCCATGGCATCTTTTCCTTTAAGTCTATATTTTGCAGTTGCTTTTGTAATTCTTCTTCTAGTATTCTATATTCCTCTTCCAAATTATCAATTTTTCTTTTTTTATATAGTCTTTAGCCATGTATGAAATTGCAATTCCCCTAATCACTGCTTTAGCTATGTCCCAAAGATTTTGTAAGTTGGTGTGCTCTTTAACATTTTCTTGGAAAAAGAAATTAATTTCTTTTTTAAGTTTTGGTTTGAAATCTTCTTGTTTTAGAATCGATTTTTGGAGTGTCCATCTGTAGCATTGTTTTTGCCCTTTCCAGATTACCTTTAGTGCGCTATGATCAGATGCTAGGTTGGCCTATATCTCAATTACCTCTATTTGTGTATTAAGTTCAGTCGTTGACCAGAACATATCTAGTCTTGACCACGATTGGTGTCTGTTAGAGTAGTGGGTGTATTTTTTTGTTTGTAAGTTTCTTTCTCTCCAGCAATCTTTGAGTTTGAATTCTTTAGTTAGTTCTAGAAATGTATTTGGGAGGGTTCTTTTGTTTTGTTTTTTATTACCTCCATTTTTATAATCATATTCTTTGTTAATTATTCCATTGAAATCACCCATCATACAGATGTTCTCTTTGGTGTAATCTCTGACAATAGACTGCAATTTTTTATAGAATTTATCTTGGCCTTTGTTTGGAGCATATATATTAATTAAAGTTATAGTTTCTTGGTCTTTTTGAATTTCCACTATTAGAATCCTGCCTTCTGTATCTTTATATCTTAAATTGGCTTGGATATTTAGATTAATGTAGAAAATCACACCTCTCTTTTTTCTTGCGCTAATGATGAGAACAGATTCTCCAGTTTATTCCTTTTAAGTAGATATTCGAATTTATTTTTTATGTGGACCTCTTACAGGGTGATTATATCTAGATTATTCTTGGATAGTTTGTTAAGAAATGTATTTCTTTTATTTGGTATATTTAAGCCATTTATGTTTGTGGAGTAAAGTTCGATTCCCAAGTTTATCTTTTTTTTGTGGAACTTTGTTTTTATTATTTGTATTTGGGTCTAGTTGCTCTTGTAGTTCTAATTTCTTTTGGTTCTTCTGTGTAGCCATCTTTCCCATCAGGTTTCTTAGTTTTATGAGTTATCTCATCCTGTCGATTCCATTCCTGATCTTCTAATCGTTCTGCCATTCTAGGAGGGTTACTTAGCTGTTTGATTTCTGTTATCTACTAACCGATCATTGTTAAAGTTTTTTTCATAAAAGTCTTCAGCTTTGTTGACTGAATCAATTTTTAATTTCTTATCTTGCCATGTCACCAGAATTCCTATTGGGACTAGCCATCTAAAGTTAATATTGTGTCTAGTTAGTTTGGCAGATAGGAAAGAGTATGGTTTGCGCAGATCTCTAACGCATTTTGGGACTTGTTTCAGGATCACTAGTTGTCTTCCCTTATATTCAATAGGGTCAGTTCTAGTATGTTGATGCTGAGCTTGCTTTCTGCCGCAGACCATTGTCCTTGGGCCATGAAGAATCCAGGCGCCACCCCCCCCCAATCCCCACAGAGTGTCAAGACCATCCACTCTGGTTCCAGAAAAGGTAGCCATCTGTCAGAGTTGGGAAGTGAGGCTTGCCAGCACCAATAGGGGGACCTGAATCCAAACTGGTGACTTCCCCTGCCCAATTTCTGTAAAGGCAATAAAAACCACTGAAGCTTTTTAAAATGGGCCCTGGCCCAGGGCACTATATTGAAAGCCAATAGCCTTTTGCCTAAAAGGCAAGCTAAGTCTATAATACGAGAAGACCACTCCCTCTGAATTGACCCTACCAGGTCCAAGATGCTTTCCTACCTCTCTGCTGAAAGGTATTCCCTACCAACTGTGGAATCAATTATGGCCCCCAAGTGAAGGATTTTGGTAGTATGTCATCCAAATAGCACTGGGAATGGGAATGGCCCTGATTGTTGCTACAATAGCCACCAACATCTTTGTAAACACTCTGGGGGCCGATGATAAATCAAATGGCATGGTTCAATACTAGTAGTGTGTTCCAGCAAACTGGAACTGCCTATGGAGAGGAGATAGAAGAATGTGTAAGTATACTTCCATTAAATCAATTGAAGGGAGGAGATCTCCCTCCCTAATGCCCTCCAAGAATGCATTTTGAAACTTGTATGTATCACATAGTTGTTTAACCGTTTAAGATCCAGAATCGCTCTCCATCCCCCTGGGGCCTTTGGAACTACAAATAAGATTGAATAGAATTCCTGCTCGCATTGATCCTCTGGGATGGTCTCTATGATGTGGATATCCAGCAAGTGCTGGTTAGCTGTCTCCATGAGGATCCTCCTGGATGGAATTCAGGAAACCGGGCAGCAGAAGAAGAACCTTTGTAGGATGGAGATGAACTTGAGAGAGGGGCTGAATCTAATGATGTCTCAAATCCAAATGTCCAAAGTGGACTCATCCCATTGATCCGCAAAATGGGCCAGTCAGCCCCTGTTGGGATGCTCAGGTGTGGACTCATTGTGGCCGTCAGACTGAACAATCTCCTCCCCCTCAAAATGGCCGTCAGGACCTGAATGGGCAGCCCTTCTCTGCCCTGTCTTGATATGGTCTATAATGTTGGACATGGAAACCTTGGTTACACTGAAAAAAAGCACCTGTTTGATAGGGTTGGCACCTAGGGTAAGATGTGGGACAATGCCTCGGCCCGTCTGGTGACTGCTGGAAGAATCTTCTTGTGATCCTTCATTTTGCTGAGCAATGGGTCCAGAGTGGTGCCAAACAGATATTTGCCTTCATAATGCACCATGGCCAGCTTCCATTTAGGGTGGGCATCTGTCTGTCAGTTCTTGAGCCAGAGGAGTCTGCAAGCCATCACCGATGTTCCTAAGGACCTTGTCGTGAAGTGAGCTACTGTTAGGGACATATCTGCTGTGATCTGGGCAGCTGCAATTAGTTTGTTGATGTCTCTGCGAATACAACTCTCAGTGGATGCCATCTTCTCCTGTAACTGTTGAATCAGATTAAGGAGAATCTGACAAAGAAGGAAGTGGCCATTGAGACGCAGACCAACCACACTGCAAACTGGTAGGCACGTTGGGGAAAGAGATCCATCTGGTGATACTCTGAGTAAAGAGACTCACTGGATCTCCCAGAACATTGGAGGCAGCATGTAAAGCCACAATGGGAGCACCAATCACTGGTACCTCTGGATAAGTCCAGAGTTACATTGAACAGGTGTTTCTCAGCTGCCCGTGGGGGACCACTGAAGGGTATTGAGATCCACACACATCTTAGGTGATGAGATGACCTCTGGTATCACCTTCTGTTCCAGGAATAAGGGATCCGTCTTGTCTTGATTCTAAGTCTTGTCAGGCTCCACAAGTGGAGGAACTGGGCCTGCTGCTATATGAACTTTGCAAAGTAATGGCCTGAGTAAATGGTTGGGAAAAGCCCCACACACGGAGATTGTTCTGGTTGGGGCTTCTCATCCTCTGATAGTTCCAGTCCTATAGTGCTGTCCTCTGGCAGCGTGATGATAGGAACCTCTCCCTCCTCCTTGTCCTCATCCACTACATTGTCAAAGGACGGACCTCCACCCTAGATGAAATCTGTTTCATCATATCACAGTTGATGCTCCCTCTGGTGGTAGGTGGCATCCTGGAGTCAATTGTCCTGTTGTTGAGCTTTCTGAATGCCTGTTGCAATGCCTTGTTGGATTGCTTCGGTGAATAAAGCTCAGTTCTCTTTAAACAATTCTTCTGCAATTCACCAAGCTCGGTCTCATACAGAAATCTGGCTTGCCAAGCATTAACTCTTGCTTCTGGTCAACTCCTACTAGCATTGGCCACCAATCCTGGCTTCCACCAATCCTGGTCTTCTTACTTCTTCCCCAACACAGGAACTCTGGAACACAGTGTCTTCAGTCTCAGCTAGCCTGGTTAATTTGGGTTTAAACTTGGCTAGTCTGATATGGGCTCAATCCTGGCTACCCTGAGTCCATAGCCTGTCGGAGCTGCACTTTCGGAAGATAACCAGCCCAAGCAGCTAACCAACCCAAGCAGCTAGCCAACCCAACCAGCCAGCCACAGACCACAGATCAATGAACCACAGCAGCAGCAGCAGGTAGTCTTGCAAAAATATATTTACTTCTTATTTACACTACTAACTGTATTCTATCTTACTATACATGCATCAAACTAGTATCTCACAGGTACTATCTCAATTACAGTAACTCACAGGAACCAACAGATCAATACAGCAATACAGCAACAGGAACTTCAGATCAGAGCATGGAGCACACAATGGATCAGAGAACAGAGAATCAGAATCAGGGAATCAGAGAATCAAAGAGCAGAGAGAGCAATACTAAAGCTCTTGCATATTTAAATATTTATCACCCAATCAGGTTGCTGCATGCTTCATTAACTCAGAATGACTCAGCACTCTCTTCATATTCCTTCCTTCTGCATTGAGATATTATCTCAGGATATGCTTAATCTTGACACCACCTACCAGACACCTGAAAGCTAGCCCTAGTCAACAAATGAATCCCAACCATGAAAACTGACACCAGACCCAGAACAACACAGGAAGCCACCACCAATCACCCACACCCATACCCACTGTTCTGTACAGGGCCCTTGGAGTGAACCTCCTGACTCAAAAGGCCCTTATTGCATGGTAAAATCACACTCTTTATTGATAAAAGCATACCCAGTGAAAAGCAGGTTTAAATGGCAAGCAAAAATTTCTCTCTCCGGAATGAAGGATTAACAACGTCTAGGAAAGGTGCCAAACTCTGCCTAAATGGCAATCCTTAGATAACAAACTCCATTTATCATTCAAGAATATGAATCAGCTCACTGAAATCCCTGGCAGAAATCATCCAGTAGAGAATGTCTTTTATTGAGACAGAAATCATGGCTTTGAAACCTTTTTTAAGCCACACCCTCTCTAAAACCTCTTCCATTGAACAGCATTGAAACCCCACACCCAATTACCCAAAATCGTTTGCTTTTTACTGCCTGGAAGTGACATCACAGCCAAACTATGATGGCGCCTCCAACTGCTGCATCCCCCTTCTGACACACTGACACAAAGAAAACTGACACAAGCCATAAACACATAGCCAGGCCAGAAACTCAGAGCCAAACAAAAACCTGGGATGTTGCACCACAGACATACATTACAAAACAGCTGACTAGTCTGCAGACATCAACTGCAACTAATCAGGATGTTTCAACACAGCAGCAGCAGAGCCAGCATTCCACACCCACCCACCAGTATTTATACAGGGACGGCAGCTCAGACCATGCTTTGTTCACCCAAGCACAAAGCCAAAAGCACTTGCCTGAAGACCTGCCTAGTGGGACCTAGTCGAACCATCTCCAGGATTCTATCAACCTTACACGGGAAAAGACCCAAGTATGCCAAGATCTACATACCTTACATACCTATACCCATGAAAATCTCCAAAAAACATATATAATATTGTATATGTATATGTATATTCAGATCCCAGTAAGGGTATGGCTACCTGATGAAGGTAAATAAGCCTGAAATAGATCTATAGTAGTCTACCTTCCTTTTCATTATGAACAAAAATATATTACACATAGATTATATTTGTCGGCTATAAAAAACGTATCTGCCTTGGAATATGGCCCCTGGTGGGGCCGAGAGACAAAAAGAGCTGTGATGTTCCTTCAATATACGAGGCTGACTCGACACCCCCCCCCCCCAAAAAAAAATCACTCATGACCCTTTCCTGGTACAAGCTGATACAGGAAATGAGCCTGTAGCCTAAAGGCAAAGGCCCCAGGTTCAAATCCCACTAAGGGTGTGGCTTCTTGATGAAGGCAAATAAGCCCAAAATAGATCTATAGTAGTCTCCCTTCCTTTTCATTATCAGTAAAAATATGTTACAAATGTAAATGTAAATATAAATGAGTGTAGGCCCAGGAGATGGTCTGCTCTCAAAAGGTATGATAATGAAGGCCATGCCACAGGGACGTGGTGAATCTCAAGCAGGTAAGTATCTGTTGGTAGCAATTAGTTTGGTAGAAGAGTGGGTGCCACATCCTGGGGGGGTGGCTGCACCTGCTGTTGGTGCAGTGGTCTAGGGGCATGGCACACTGCTGACATTGGTGCACAAGACTCTTCTGAGATGGTCAGTAGCACTGGGATGCTTTGATTTATTTTCATTTATTATTTTATTTTTATTGAATATTTTTATTGTAAAATAATAATGATACTTTAGAGTGGGAGGAATCTGGATAACCAGGGAGGGAGAGGTCCACAGGCTGTAGGCCACAACTGAAGGCCACAAGGACCCTGGAGCGCTATTTGGATGTCTGGAGGCCTAACTGTTATTCAAAATGGCGACTGTTTGCCACGTGGAGCAGAGGAGGAATGAAGGAAGTAGGATAGGCACTGGCTGAACTCCGTTAATGTGAAGGAGGTGAAATTCTGGGCTTGTTAAGGTGAATGAACTTAGTTAGAGAAGCTGATGCCTGAAAACAGCTGGCTTTGTTATTCAAAAGCGGAAGCCAAAGCGCTCTGATCGCTCTGTTAGAAGCCAATCTCACAGCATGCTTTGTCTGGCCCCTTGAGAGCTGGGCAGAGGCTTCTCTCCCCTCCTCCAGCAAAGCCATTTCCAGCAAAGAACAAACACCTCCCAATCAGCCCAGATTAAACAAACTCACAATTGGGAGATGAAACAAAGTCAAATTGTTTCTCAAAACACCAACAGTTTACATAGAGAGCTATAGCGTTAGTGTCCAACTCAAATCGACTGAAAACGAAACTGGGGAAGGAATAGCAACAATGACATCACAAGAAGCTTTGGCATGCTCAGTCCAATCAGGATTAACCCATACATGGCTACGATATACACCATGAGGGAAAAAATATAGGCATGGTTTACTTTTGCTTTCTCCTGTGTAGTAATCAATTTGCAACTGTCACTCCAGTATCTTTCTATACTACTGCTGGCCGATATAGATGCTTGTTTATTTTAGCTGAGCAGCTGAGATCTTCATTTTTCCCCCCCAATTTTTTTATTAATTTTCATAAAATAAACAGACACACATACAAACATTAAACATAAAGTGGGGGTGTATTTCCCCCGCTTCTTTTGAAAGTATACATTCAAGTACAAAAAAAAAAGAATACATAATCGAATATATGTTAAATGTTAAAAAGTCTAGTAATTTTGGGTTAAGGTTTTACAAATCTTAAATACAATGTAGATATTAGGTAAAATTCTTAATATGTTGCTTATACGTAAACTAATATAGCATAGTTATCAAAAAATACCTTAAATGTAATGTTAACTACTATACTAATATACCATATTCATCAAACAAAACATTTAAACTAATTTCAACCACTATACGTATATAAACCAAAATTCTTAATATGTTACTTATAGATAAACTACTGTATAATAATCATCAAAAAATACTTTTAAACTAATATTAATATTGTTATCACCTAGGTAAAAACAAATACAAAAAATTAACTAAAAATAAATGTATATATCTTATTTTTTCTTATCTATCCATTTATAAACATTGTTCCATGTTTCATAAAATTTAGTATCTTCTTGATCATTTAATCGTCTTGTCATCATATCCATTTCAGCGCAATCTAATATTTTAACTATAACTTCTTCTTCCTTGGGGATTTCCCCCCCTTCCAATTTTGCGCATATATTATTCTAGCCGCAGTTAATATGTGTATAATTAAGTAAAGAATTTCTTTCTTGTAAGTCTGATTGGTAACTCCTAATAAATGGAATTCCGGGGTATTATCTATATCTTGCTTTACTATTTCTTTTAATATTTTCTCGATCATCTTCCAGTATATTTTAGCTTTACCACATATCCACCATTGATGGTAATAGGTTCCTATATCCTTCTTACATTTCCAGCATAATGGGGATGTTTTGGGAAACATTTTTGCTATCCTATTTGGTGGGAGATGCCATCTATAGAACATTTTGATTTGGTTTTCTTTTAATGAGACTGATTTGGTCATTTTCCAGTTATTAATCCAAACTTTCTCCCATGTTTCTATGTCTATTTCTTTGCCAATATTTCTGCACCATCTTATCATAGTATCTTTTAAAGTCAACTCTATATTTTTATGAGCAATGAGGAATTTATATATTTTCCCTATCATTTTTATTGGATTGGTAGTAATTAGATTGCTTAACAAATTCTTACTTTTATTAAAAATATAAAGAGTTTTATCCTTCTGGTATCTAGATCGAATCTGGGCATAATGCCACCAGTCTATTATTATCCCTTCTTCTTGTAATTTAATCCTAGATTTTAGCTTCATCTGGTCGTTTAGTAGTTCTTTATATCTATAAGATATTTTCTTGTCTTTTATGGACTTTGGATGCGTTATTGCTTCTAAGGGGGCTAGCCATTCTGGGATATTTAAGAAGTGATTTTTCTTTATGTCTTTCCAGACTTCTAGTAGATACTTCCTTAATGTGTGCCTTTTAAAATATGAGTGATTTTTTTCCTTGTCGTACCATACAAATGCGTGCCACCCAAGCATGAGATCATGTCCTTCTAAGTTTAATATTCTTTTGTTCTCTAGAGTTATCCAATCTCTGACCCATGTTAATGCGGCAGCCTGATAATATAATTTCCAATTTGGAAGGCCAAATCCTCCTCTTTCTTTGATATCTTCTAGACAATTTATTTTTATCCTTGCTTTTTTCCCTTGCCATATAAATTTTTTAACTAGGTTTGTCAAAGTTTTAAAAAAAATTCCCCCTGGATTTATTGGAATTACCTGGAAGAGAAATAAAACCTTGGGTAAGATATTCATCTTAATTGTTGCAACTCTTCCTAAAAATGATATTTTCAGGTTATTCCACATTGCTAAATCTTTTTTAATTTCTGTTAGTAATTTTGTATAATTATCATTTTTTAATGTTATTGTTTTCGCTGTTAAATTTATTCCTAGGTATTTTACTTTTTTTACAGTCTTTATTCCAGAAATGCTTTCTAATTTAATTTCTTGTGTTTTGTTCATATTTTTAGTTTAAAAATGTGTTTTACTTTTGTTTATCTTTAAACCTGCTACCTTTCCATATTGTTCAATAGCTTGCAATAAAGTAGGAACTGTTGTTATCGGTTCTTCAATTATGAACGTTAAGTCATCTGCAAAGGCTTGAACTTTATAAGTTTCATCTCCTACAGTTAAACCTTTTATTTTAGGATCCGCTCTTATTTTAATTAATAGAGTTTCAAGAATCATAATAAATAGCAATGGTGATATAGGACAACCTTGGCGAACTCCCTTATTTATATCAAGTGTTGGTAATCGATTATTGTTCAATATTATGTTGGTTGGTTGTTTTGAATATATAGTATCTATTAAGTTAACAAATTTTGGGCCAAATATCATTTTATTTAATTGCATTTTTATGAATATCCAGTTGACGTTATCAAAGGCCTTTTGAGCGTCTAGAAACATTAAAGATGCTGTCTTGCCTGGATATTGTTCATAATACTCTAGTGTGTTTATTACTGTTCTGAGATTATTTTTAATTTGTCTCCCTGGTAGAAACCCATTTTGGTCTTGGTGTATTATTCCATTTATAACTCTTTTGAGTCTGTCTGCATAAATGGCAATAAATATCTTGTAATCTACATTTAATAATGATATGGGCCTATAGTTTTTAATTTTTTCTGGGTCTGTGCCCGGTTTGTGTATTAAAGTTGTCAGTGATTCTGACCAAGATTTAGGAATCTTACCCTCAAGTCTACATAGATTGAAAGTTTCTAACATGTGGTTTCTTATTGTTTCATTTTTTATCTTGTACCATTCTGCCGGTATGGCGTCTGGGCCAGTGGCCTTATTGCTTTTCTGTTTTTTAATTGTTGTTAAGAGTTCTTCCATTGTTATTGGTCCATCCATGGTGGCCTGTTGGTCTTCTGTTATTTGTGGTAATTTTGAAGCTTGTAAGTAGTTAAAGACTTCATCTTCGCTAACATTATCTTTAGCATATAGATCTTTATAAAAATTATACAGAATGTCTGCCTTTCCTTCTGTATCGTATTTTATTATACCATCTTTGTCTTCTAATTTTTTAATTAATTTTGATTGGCTCTGTTTTCTAAGTTTATATGCTAGCCATCTGCCTGGTTTATTTGCGTGTTCAAAATAGTGTTGCTTTGCTCTTTTAATTTTTTCAGTTATTTGGCTTTGTTCTATGATTCTAATTTTATGTTTAATTACATTTATTTCTGTTTTTAAGTCTCTGTTCTTGATGTGTTGCTGCGATAAAAATTCTAATTGTTTTAATTCATTTATTAATTGTACATATTTTAATTTGTTTTCCTTGTTATATTTTGCTATGTAGGATATTGTTAATCCTCTTATGTAAGCTTTGACTGTATCCCATAAGTTCTGTGGAGTGGTATCTGAAGTTTTGTTGATTTCAAAAAATATTTTTAGTTCCTTTTCGATCCAATCCTTATATTTCTTATCATTTAATATGTTTCTATTCATCCGCCAGTTGTTCTGTTTGTTATTCATTCTCATAGAAACCACTATTGGATTGTGATCGGCCCATGTATTAACATCTATCTCTACCTCTCTTATTTGTTCTGCAACCATTTTTGGTGCCCATACCATATCTATTCTTGTCCAAATTTTATGGGGGTTAGAGTAGAAGGTATATTGTCTCTTATGGGGGTGTCTTTCCCTCCAAATATCATTTAACAGTAGTTCCGCTTTCATTTTTTGAAAGGTGTTAGGTAGCAAATTCCTTCTTTTTTTTTTGCTTTTTTTCCTTTTATTGTTATCTCCCCCCCTGAATGGTCTAATTGTCTGTTCGCGATAGCATTAAAATCACCTATTATTAATACATTTTCAATAGCTAGGTCTATTATTGTTTGATGTAAATTTTTATAAAATGTCATTTGATCTTCATTAGGAGCATAGATAGAAACAACAGCTAGAGGTCTAGGTTCAATATCAACTTGTACAATCAATATTCTACCCTCATTATCCTTAAATATTTGTTTGGAATTTATAGAATTCTCAACATACATCACTACACCTCTTTTTTTTTGATCTGCTAATGCAGCATACATTTTTCCAATTTTGGGATTCAACAGTAATTTTTGGTTATTTTTTTTAATATGCACTTCTTGTAATATTGCAATTTGAGCATTTTGATTTCTAATTTTAGAAAAAAATTGTTTCCTTTTCCTTGGTTCATTAAGTCCATTGACGTTTACAGAAAAGATTTTTAAATCCTTACTTGTTGTCATTTAGTAGGTTTTTTGGTTTCTCGCTGAGATTGAACTCTTCTGGCACCTTGGTCCTGCTCTATTACCTGAGCAGTAGCCCCCAGATCTTCTTCTTGCTGGGTTGCTAATTTTTCCCCTGGTTGTTGTTGAACTGGTTGTTGTTCAACCACTTGTTGCTTATCTGTATAGTCCAGGCGGCTGATGCCACTGTTTTCAAAAAAGTACATAGCTTGTTCTACATTTTCCAATTTGTATCTTGTAGAGCGCCATGTCAGAGAAAGACCTTGTGGAATAAGCCAACGGTAAGTTATATTTTCTTTGAACAAAATTCTAGTTAGAAAGTGGTAATCTCTTCTGCTTTCTCTGACGCTTCTTGGAACTTGTTTTAATATTTTTATTTCAACTCCTTGATGTTGGAGTTTGGCATTTCTTGACCAATGGAGTATGTCATCTCGCAAAGTTTTTCTGGTGAATTTGATGTGTATCTCTCTTGGGAGGTTGTGGCGACGAATGTAACTATTCGAAGTTCTGTAAACTTCATCGATTTCTTTCAGTAGTGCTGTGGGATCCTGTTGGAGTATTCCTCCAATAGTTTCGGCCATAGTCATTTTTAAATCTTCATCTTTTTCCTCTTTTATATTCTGAAATCGTAGTCCATACGAAGCACTTTGCATCTCCAACTGAGTGATTGATTCATCATATCTTCTGTATCTTGCATCAGCTCTCCCTTCAAGGTAGTCCATTCTTTTTTCATTTTTGTCAGATTTCTCTTCAACTTTTTTAACTCGGTCATCACTTTCTTGTATTGTTTGTTGGATCTCCTTTATCTGGTCTTTCATCTCTCCCATATCAACTTTCAATTGAGCCATCTCCATTTTAAATTCTGCCAGGTCTGCTTTTATAGCTTCTCTTTGTTGTGTTGCATCCTCTTTTATGGCCTCTCTTTGTTGGGTAGCGTCTTCTTGAGATTTAAACATAAAGTCCTTCAAAGTATTTAGAGTTTCTTGTAGTGTTGCAAAATTAGGCTGCGTTGTTTTGTCTTTGTCTTTGTCCTTGGTAGTCATGGTTAACACCTGGTGCGACGGGGAAGGATGCGGTGACCCTTGTGGAGAGGGAATTGTTGCTGTAGTTTGTTTTTTAACCGTTTTAACAAAGGTTGAGGTACTTGACATTGTCAAATTTGAATCCACTGTTTGAAGTTTAAATTAATTTAAATTAGTTTCAATTTATATGTAGTAAAAGGAAAAGAATTCCTATAAATTCCAAATCTGTTCAATCTATTTTGATAACAATTTCCCTTGAAATATGACTATATATAGCAATTCAATTACCAACAAAATTCAAAGTATGTTGTTATTTTTGAAACTTTAAATATGCAATGCCAAAAGGAGCAGGTGTAAGACTTTTTAAAAAAAAATAAGAGAGAAATAAGAGTTAAAAATAAGTAGTCTGGTAGGAGGGCAAGATAAATAAAAGAAAGGAAAAATATTAGCTATTCATAAAAAATAAAAGAGAGCATAGAAAAGGAAAATTATGAAAAAAGAAAAGGAGAGGGAGAGAGGAGAGAAGAGAAAATTAGTAAAAGGAGTGGAGAGAATTGTTCTAGGGGAGAGAGAAAAAAAGGAGGTGATATTTTAATTCAGCTAATTAAAATAGAGCAGGGAACCAAGGTTTGTTAACAATGCATATGCTTCAAATCAGGTTTCTTTTAAAAATAGCAGTGCACAGAAAAAAAGAGAAAGAAAAGAATCAAAGAGAGATCAGGAAAAAAAGAATAATTATTCAAAAAACACAATATCAGTATTATATACTTATATTCTTCTTATAGGTCCAGTAGTTGTGCTGAAGAGTAAGGGATGTAAATCCAAGTGTCAAAGGATAAAGTTATGTTTAGTTCCAATTTCAAGTTCAAAGGGAAAGTCAAATTAGTAGTTTTCTTGTGCTTAAAATGGAGTCAGTTTATTTTCCAAGTTCAAGACAGGAGCAGAGAAGCAAATCCCAAGATGGAGTCAGGTTAAAATTCGTACAGCAAGGCAGATGTTAAAAAGTTCTCAGCAAATAATCCAAAAGCAATCAGCAAATAATCCAAAGACGCTCAGCAAGTAATCCAAATAGGTTAATCCAGGAGTAAATAGTCCAAAGGAAAGGTTGAATAGATAGTGTTTCAGTTCCTTCTATTTTCCATTTATTTTCTAGTTATTGGGTTATTTCATTATTGTGAAAAAAGACAACCAGATGAGAAAAAAGGCAGCAAGGCTGTGTTCCTCCGCTGTCAGAATTTAAGCCCGGAACACTATGTTTTTAACGATGTATCAAAAACAAATTCTAATCATCGTTACAAATTTCCTTCAGCAATTTAAATTTTCTAAATAGTCATATCAAATTTGAATTATTTTATTAATCCATAAAGTAAAAAGAAATATTTTCTAAGTTCCAAAGTTCAAGTTCAAGATGGAAAAAATGAAAGTGAAAAAATTAGATCCGGCTGTTATTTGCGGATGAATCCAAAAAAAAAGGAAAAAACTTTCACCTTCGCCTTATTGAAAAGGAAAAAACTTTCACTTAGAACTTTCGCAGCGATCAAGTCTTCTGGTTTTAAACATGAAACAAAAAGAGGGGGTTTTTTTTACCTTAGGTCCTTTCTCTGGTGTATTCTTTTTCGGTCAGATTAATTATAATGCTTTCACTTCTTGAGCTTTTTCTTGCTTCCCACTGGGTAAGGGGAGAAAGCGCTGGCCGATCCTCCTAAGCAAGGAGGATCGGTTCTCCCGTCTCCGAAGCTGCGGGGCGAACCGCTGCCTCCGGAGTCTCGGCGACGGCTCCTCGGGCAAAGGGGAGCCCCCTGTTCTGGGATCGGGCCATCCGAGCCCGATCCGATCGCGATTGCGACCTTCGGAGGGGGTAGAAGGGATCTCAAGGCAGAGCGCTGCCAAAGAGATCCCGCTGCGGTCTCCTCCAGACCGGAAGCCCCTGAGATCTTCATATGGTGAATGACTCTACTAGGAAAATATAATCTTGGCATATCCTCTCAATGTTCTCAGAATAATAATAATTTATTGTCATTGTACGTATATTATTATTATTATTATTATTATTAATAATAATAATAATAATAATAATAATAATAATAATAATAATTAGATTTGTATGCCACACCTCTCCGTAGACTCAGGGCGGCTCACAACAGTGATAAAAACAATACATGGTAACAAATCTAATAATTAAAATCTAAAATAACAGTTTCGCATATGCCCAGTTCACCCGTATAATGAAATTCACATAATGCTTCAAGACCAGTCCCAACACACATAGCAATCCCTAAAACCATGCCCCACCCACCATTAATTCCCCACCCTGAACCAATCAAACATCCATACAACAGACCAAGTAATACTGTCCAACAACTTGCTGATGCTGACCCCTACCAGGAATACACACACACACACACACACACTGTCATAATGAGGTAGCCCAACAGGACTTGGGCAGGGAAGATGGAAAATAACATTTTAAAACAATATAAATAGATATAAATATTCACTAAAATATAAACTTACCTCTTTTGGTGTGAAATTCAGAGAACATTCCATAATAGTATTGGCTTCTATAGTCGCACAATATACTCGAGATGTCTCTGATGTATTATGCATATCTATCAGAAAATATAAAAATAATTTTACCAATTATTTGTACTTTTATTTTTACAATAGTACCTTAAATTTCTATTCTGATTTAGGTCCTACAGCAGGCAGAAAATATGTCCAACAGTACAAATAAGAGACTGTTACAGTCTGCACTAGCATTCAAAGATTTAAGAAGATATGGTTGCAGTCATCTCCCAATCACACTATTGGACCCTAGCATTGCCCGCATTCCCCTTGCCTCTTGCTTCCAGTATGACCCATGTGGTGAACATGGAGTGGTTTTCTTGATGACTAGTTTAAAAAGGAACGTAAGCTGCCACAAAGCCAAATAAAACATTTGGTACATGCATTAATAAAGTAACAATTATCTGAAATTAATTGGAGACCACTGTTCCTTGTAAGGTGTGCGGGAGTGCACACAATAAGAAATCTCCGCGCAGTACTTTTCAAGTGCCGCACAGAGTGGTGCAGCAATGGGGAACGAGATTCCCGTCCCTCTCAGCCTCCTCCCCGCTTCCAAGAGTCTCCAAGTTTGTCCTTCTGTGGCTGCTGCTGCTCTTTGCCTCTCCTGCTCCCTCCACGGGAGCCGTTTCTCCCACCATCTAACTTCTTGGATGGAGAGAAATCCTCCTCCGCTCCTCCAAAGACCCTCGCCTGTCTGCCTGCCCCTCTGCAGCCCTCACCTGCTTGCAGCTTCTCCTGCTCTCAGCTCCTTCCAACTTCCCAAGACCTGCTTTCTCTGTCCGTACCCCCCTCCGAGGGTCATCCGGCTGCTTTTTGCAGCCTCTGGGGCCCCAACGTGTCCCGGGAGACAATAGGAAAGAGACACAGGGAGCCCCCGCCAGCCATCCCCACAGCCCCCTCCCCTACATTCCTCTATGCTCAGCCAGTCCCGAAGTTGGGGAGGAGAAAAGGCAACGGGCAGGAGGGGAGAGGGCTCAGACAGATGCCTACCAGCGCTGGCCCTTCCTGACCTGGGGAAGAGGCAGCAGGGCAGGGTTGAATGACAGCTGGGAGGTGCAGCTGCAGAAGGAACCTGGGGAGGGTCCAGGAATCAAAGTCAAATGAAGGACTTTACCCCTTAAATCACTGAAGATTTAATGCCACCATCAAATAAAAGTCAAATGGATGACTTGGAGCCAATCAGGGGACTTGAGTTCTAGTCCTGCCTTAGAAAATGGGCGATTTTGGGCCAATCACCAGCAGAGTTCAAGTGCCACCTTAGTTCTTATTGGAGGGGGATGTGGAAATTGAAAAAATATTCTCTCATTAATTTGGGATACCAGAAGGATATTTGTTGAGGAAAGAAAAAAACACAGTGGAAATTTCTTTACACTTTTCATTTTTTAAGGACCCCTGGAGGGACCAATAGGCAAAAACTAAGCTGTGTGTTCCTTCCCTTATTGAGGGTCCATAGTTCCCTCTAAGCTGAGCAGTGAGCCATGGCTCACTTAAAAATCATCATCAACTCAGAGTTTTCCAAACCTGCCCAGAAGCCGAGAGGGAAAGAGTGAGAGGGAAGGAGAGAGAGAGGAAGAGAGGAAGAGAGAGAAACAGATAGAAAAACGAGAGGAAGGAAAAGAGAAAGAAAAAGAATGGGAGTAAGGAAGAGAGAAAGAAAATCAAAATCTAGTTTGAAACTAGCTCAACTATTTAAGTGGCATTTTCATATTGATAGAGTTGCCCTATTATGAGCTCACTGTTATAGACACACAGTACAGTATTTTATTTTGAAATTCTCTGAGGAAAAAAGGGTGGGTTTTTTATTTGTTTGTTTGTTTGTTTGTTTATTATTTCTGTGCCGCCCAGTCCCGAAAGGAACTGCCACTCAGACACTATACTTTTCCGCCCACCTCAAAAAAAAATTAGAGGGAACACTGCCAGGATCAACAGAAAAAAAACCAAATGGCTCTTCCTTGCAACAATCTGAATGAATGAGATCTTGTGGTCTAGAGGTTAAATCCTGGTGAGTTAGCTGCAGAGAGAAAAAAAGCTGGAACTAGACTGTAGTAATCTCCCATATTTTTCATTATCAGAAAAAATATTTTTTATTTGTTTGTTTGTTTAGGTGTGAAGTACACATCAAAATAAAAACAATCTCAATCTGAAATCCCATACAGCTGTTCTGCTGAACCCATTCTGCAAAAGAGGTTTTGCGAAATCAATCACTGATTTTGTTGTTGTCTTGGGTGACATCTGTGAAAAAAAAATTCAGGTGCTCAGGCATGAAAATGTCCTGCTCAGACCCTGTACTTTTCCGCACACACTCAAAAAAATTAGAGGGAACATTGTTGGACACCCAACTTCAATATTTGCAGCCACGGGCAAAGAGAGACAGATGGTGGGATTGCAGCCCAGCTGGTCACCATCACTGCCATAACGAGGCCCCTAGACTCAGCCCCCATGGTCCAAACTTGTCCTCCAGCGAGCCTGCTCCCCATGCTTCCTATTTGCTGGGGCCATTGGGAGTAGGTGGACGAGCTGCTGCCAGATACCATTGGCCCCCACACACTCACTGCCTCCTGTGCGCATCCTGAGTGGAGCATCCAGCTGGGGTGGACTACGGTAAGAGCAGCAAGGGTTGGTCCCTCACCATCTCCGGGGCAACGCCACGGGCCAAATCTGGATCAATTACGGGCCAGATTCAGCCTGCGGGCCATATAAATTTCTGATCTACAAGGTCATTATAACGAATGTGTGAAAAATCTAAGTGAAAATGTTGATCAGATTCACACTAAATTGGACTGTGGCTTTGACGCAAATCCTGTGGAGATGACTGAGCCTATGTGAGGTGTTTGTTCTTGTTCGGCCTGATAAAGTGGACAGCGTTCTGGCAGCTGTTAGCTAAACCACATCTATTTTAGCTTCCTCTCACCCCACCCCACCCCAAATGAAACAAAACTATTCTGGACAATTGATATCCAGTTCTTGCTTTTGGAGGAAGGTGCTGGAGAAAGTGGCCACATTTTTACAAAGGAACATCCCATGTAATTTTCAAGTTGATATTACTATCATTACTATGGGATGTAAGAACATCAAAAGAATATGTGCAGGATTACAACTAATCTTCATCACATTTAACAGAACATTCTAATAAACATATTAATGGAATTCTCTAAATAAATGCATAAATGTCTATATTTAAATAAAATATATTTTTGTATCTTGTTGGCCGGGATCTCGCGGTATTTTGCGAGATCCTGGCCAGGCCTGGCATTGGCGCAGGCCTGGCCAGGGGGCATGGCAGGCTTGGGGCTTCCTTTTCGCCCCTGGCAACGAGCAGGTGAACACCCGGTGGTGTTCACTGAAGAGCGGTGGCCATTTTGACTGGCCTCGTGGCGTGGCCATTTTAGGGGGGCGAAAAGATCGGGCCTGCAGGCCTCAGCTTCCTCCTTGCAGGTATCCTTGCGGGCCAGTTTGGCCTAACTGGGAGAGGACTCAAGCGAGGGGTGGATCGGCTGCAGGCCTTGATTTGGCTGGGCCTTTTGAGCAACCTGTTGCCCCTCTTTCGTCTTGCTAGGCCCGGAGGGGGGGGTTGGATAGGCCTCCAGGCCTGGTGCGAGGGCTTTGCGGCCTTGCTTTAATTTGAGGACCGGACTCCTTAGCCGGCTCCGCACTCCCCCCATTTGAGAGGGGAGCTTTTCTTTTTCTTTTCTTTTTTTTCAAATATAACAGAAAAGAAAGACATAAACAAAACATATACATACTGTTGTGATTCCGTCTGAGGCCCCTCAGGGAACGGCTGATCCTCTGCCAGCTTCCTGCTCAGAGGGGGAGGATGAGGAACAGGAGGTTCAGGCAGACGGGGAGGAGGAATCTCAGGCTGAGGGAGAGGGAGGACAGCCAGAGTCCCCCGAGGGGGAGCTCTCCCCAGCAAGCAGCCTGGATTCCTTAGATGAAAATGCACAAGCAATCATCAATCTCCGGCAGAGAAGAGCAACACAACGAAGGGGACAATTAGCCAGGTACTTTCAGCACTAAAGAGGCAACAGCTGGGTTTGGGTGTGGTGCTCTCTGGAAAGGCTGAAAAGGCAGACCCACCCTTCCTGGCTTGTGGAGTATTATCTTTGGGAGTCCTGGGACTTGGCTGTGATCTTTGGCGTCTTGGAATTCTGGTTTGTGACTTTGAATACTGAAACCTTGGGGGGGAAAGGTGTGGGTCTTATTCTCTACAGTGGTGGGTGTGCCAGCAAGAAGTCTGCTGTATTGTCTGGCCATCAGGACTCTGCTGTGAAGTCTCATAGCCTGCCTGTTGGGAAGAACAGGTTTTTCTCTGTGTTTATTTTTCAAACTATAAAGTGCTTTTGCTTTTACCAGCGTGTCTGGCTGCTTTTTCCAGTTGGTGTTGAAGTCTGGGGGCACCCAGACAGAACACATACAACATTTGGGAAATGAAAGCTTCCCCACTTCTTTTTTGAATGTTCGATCAGAGAATTTTCCTTTTTCACTTAATATTAATTCTTTTATTTGACGTGTTGCTTTGCTTGAATTTTAATTATTTCTCCATTGTTCTTTCCTTTAGCCAATCGTAGAACTTCTCCCATATTTTATAATAATCTGAATCTTGTTTTCTCTCTAATTTTTTGGACATCCTATCCATCTCCGCACAGTCCAATATTTTTTTTAATTACTATATTTTCTTCTGGTGTTTTGTCTATTTTCTATTTCTGGGCATATGCTATCCTAGCAGCTGTTAATATGTGTATAGCTAAATATCTTACCTCTTTTTTCATTTTTTAATTAAAAATACCCAATAAATATAATTCTGGGTTTTTTTCAAATTCTTCCTTTGTTATTTATTTTAGCCAATCTGTTATTTTATTCCAATAATTTTTTGCTTGTACACATGTCCACTATTGATGATAGAATGTGCCTCTTTCTTTTTTACACTTTCAGCATAATGGGGAAGTTTTTTGAAACATTTTTGAGAGTCTTTCTGGTGGTAGATGCCACCTGTAAAACATTTTTAGTTGGTTTTCCTTGAATGCAGTCGATTTTGTCATCTGCCAATTATTGGTCCATAATTTTTCCCATTTTTCTAGTTCAAGTGTGTAACCAAAATTCATTCCCCAGCAAGAATTTATATATTTTGCCAATTAATTTTTCATCATCTTTTAGGAGTGTCCTGTCCAAATCACCCCTCCCCACCTGGAAACAATGTTCCCTTTTATCTTTTTGGTATGCATCTTTTAATTGTAAATATGTCCACCAATCTATTAATTTGCCGTTTTGTTCCAATTCTTCCTTTGTTTTTATATTTGTTTGTTGATCTAACAGTTCTTTATATCTAATTGTATTTTGGGGCCTGATTAAACTTGGGTGATATGTTAATTCTATTGGCGAAGCCCATTCTGGTACCTTAGTATATTGTTTTTTTATTATCTTCCATGTTTGGATAAGATAATTTCTTAGTATATGTTTTTTAAAATATTTATGTGTTTTGTCTCTTTCGTACCAGAGATAGGCATGCCAACCTAATAATAGATCATGACCTTCTATAGTCAGTATGCATTTATTCTCTAGCATAATCCATTCTTTAATCCACGTTAATGATGTTTTATAGTAATATAATTTAAAATTTGTTAGTCCCAAACCCCCGCTTTCTTTCACATATTGTAGTGTCTTTAATTTAATTCTTGATTTTTTTTACCTAACCATATATAATTTAATATTATTTTATCCAATTCTTTGAAGAAATTTTTATCTGGATTTATTGGGATTGTTTGAAAGAGGTAGAGGAGCTTGGGCAGGACACTCATTTTAATCAAGTTGATTCTACCTACTAATGAAAGTTGTAAACTTCGCCAATTTTTTAGGTCCACTTTAATTTGATTCATTAAACTTGTATAGTTATTTTCTTTTAGTGTCGCTGTTTTAGCTGTAAGCCAAATTCCCAAGTATTTAACTTTTTTAACTGCTTGCATATTAGTAATCTGTTCCAAATGTTTTATTTGTTTTTTTGTACAATTTTTAGTTATAATTTTTGTTTTTTGTTTATTTATTTTAAGTCCTGCTACTTCGCCAAAATCTTCAATTTGTTTGATCAGTTTTGGTGCAGTCATCAATGGTTCTTCAATTATAAATACCAAATCATCTGCAAAGGCTTGGACTTTGTAGATTTCTTTTCTTATTCTTAGGCCTTTTATTTCTTCATTTTCTCTTATTTTTACTAATAATGTTTCCATTGTTAATATAAACAGAAGTGGAGAAATAAGACATCCCTGTCTTACTCTTTTCTCAATTGCAAATTTTTCTGTCTGCTCTCCATTAATTATAATTCTAGCATTTTGTTTAGAATATATTGTATTTATTAAATTTATAAAGTTTTGGCCAAATTTCATCATTTCTATTTGTGTTATAAATGTCTAATTTACATTATCTAAAGCCTTCTAGGCATCAAGGAAAACCAATGCCATCTGTTTCTCAGGGTGTTCCTCATAATATTCTAATACATTTGTTATTATCCTCAAATTGTCTCTAATTTGCCTCTTGGGGAGAAAACCATTTTGGTCTCAATGTATTAATTGATTCAAATTTTTTTTTAACCTTGTTGCATAAATTGTAATAAATATCTTATAGTCTGTGTTTAATAGAGATATGGGTCTATAATTATGGATTTTCTCTTTTTCTGTTTCTGTTTTGGATATAAGTGATATTAACGCTTCTGACCATGTTTGGGGTATCTTTGCGTCTTGGGCTATTTGATTGTAGATTTCCAGCATATTATTTTCTAATATTTTTATTTCTTGTTTGTATAGTTCTACTGGTATACCATCCATGCCTGTTGCTTTATTATTTTTTTGTTGTTTTATCGCTTCCTGCAATTTGACTAAGGTAATTGGTCTATATAATTCTTGTTGTTGCTCTTCTGTTAATGTTTTCATATTTGATAATTCGATATACTTTTCTATTTCTTCCTTTTTTACTTCTTCATGCGTGTATAGTTTCTTATAAAATTGTACTGCTATTCTTTTCTTTTCGTCTTTATCATATTTTATATTGCCTTGTTCATCTTCCAGTCTGTCTATAATTTTTCTTTCTTTTTGTTTTCTTAATTTATGTGCTAGCTATCTATCTGTTTTGTTGGCTTGCTCAAAATATAATTGTTTGGCTGCTCTAATTTTATCTTCTATTTCTTCCTGATGTAAGAGGTTAATTGCATGTCTAATTTGGTCTTTTTTCTCCTTAGTTTTTTTACTTTTTGGATTTAGTTGTAATTCTGTTTCTATTTGTTTTAATTCTTGTTCCAATTTTTCCTGTTTAATTTTTTTTGTTTATGTTTCATTGCCATTTATGATGTTGTTAGACCTCATATATAAGCCTTTGTCGTATCCCAGAGTGTTTGTGGTGTAATGTCTTCAATTTTGTTTATTTCAAAAAAATATTTGTAATTCTTTCTCTAACATTTCAATGTATTGCTTTTCCTTTATTATTTTTCTATCCATGATCCATTTTATTTGTTTTTTGTTATTTTCCTTTCTCCAAATTAGTGATATTGAATTATGATCCGCCCAGGTATTTGATTCTATTTCTATTTTTATAATTTTTATATGTTGCCCATACCATGTCTATACGAGACCAACTCTGATGTGGATTTGAATAGTATGTATATTGTTTATCTTTATCATGTTTTTCTCTCCAAGAGTCTTTCAAATTTAGCTCTTTAACTATATCCCAAAAGGTTTTGGGGAGATTTTTCTTTTTTTTAATTTTTCTATTCCCTTTGTAATCTAATTTCTTACCTGATACCGCATTAAAATCTCCTAGCAAAATTATATTTTCCAAATCTAATTCAATACTTTTTTCATGTAGTTTTTTATAAAATTCAAATTGATTCTCATTCGGTGCATAAATTACTATTAATGTTAGGGGTTTCTGATTCTTTTCCAATTCTATTATTAAAATTCTACCTTCCATATGTTTATATATTTCTTTAGAATTAATCATTTTTTTCACATATATTGCTACCCCCCCTTTTTTTGTCTGCTAGAGAAACATGAAGTGTCCCTAATTTCTTATTCTCTAATAGATCTACATTTTGTTTACGTATGTGTAATTCTTGCAAAGTAATCACGTCCATTTTAAATTTTTTTAGTTTTGTAAATATTAATCTTCTTTTATTAGGATTATTGAGTCAATTTACATTGATCGTTATTATTCCTATATCTTCTGACATTAATTATTGGTAGTATTTCCGGTTCCTTGTTTCTCCTAGATTTCTCTCCCATTGTTCCTCCTTTTGTTCCTGTCTTCTTCCTTCCACCCTTAGTCTCTCTCTTTCTTCAAGTGATTCTTCCTCCTCCCGACTTGTTGTCTCCAATTCCTCTCTACTACCCCTACTTTCTTTACTGACTTGTTCTTCACAAAGTAAATCATTTTCTTCGCAGAATTGTCTTGCTTCCTCTAGTGTGTTTAGTCTAACTTTCTTTTCAAGATATCATCATCCTTTCAGGTAGAAGCCACCTAAACATTACATTCCTATGGATCAGTTTTCTCACCAAAAAGTGATATTGTTTTCTGATTTCACGAATCCTATGTGGCACTTGTTTCAGAATTATTATTTCTTTCCCTCTATAGGCTATCGATTGGCTGCGGGACCATTTATATATTTTATCTCTAGTTATCTGTCTGGTAAATTTAATATGTACTTCCCATGGTAGATGGTGCCTTGTATAGTTCGTATGTACACAATATAATTCGTCTATTTCCCGTGCCATCTTTTGTTGATCTTTATGTAGGATTTTTGCTAAAATTTCTTTCATTTTTTCGCCTCCATTCTCGTCTTTCTCTTCGATTATATTTTGAAATCATAAACTGTACGAGGAGTGGTCTAATTCCAGTTGTGCAATAGATTGGTCCATATTTTTGGTTGGCATCTCACTTTTCTCTTCTATCCTTTCTACCTTCTTTTCTACCTTTTCTACCTTCTCTTCTATTACCTTTATTTTTTGTACATTTTCCTTTAATGTTTGTTGCACATCTACTATTCTTTCATCAATTCCCTTGATCTTTTCTTTCACTTCTCCCATTTCTGTCTTTAATTCTTCATGTTGTTTTTTAGCTTCTTCTCTGTTGCCTTCTAGTGCTTTTGTCATTGTATCTTGTAGTTGTATTATCATGTCTTGTATTGATTGCAGGCTAGTTGCAGAGCCTGGTTTATCTTTTGTTAACATAGTATCTAATGTCTTTTGATGTATTGGTGAATCTATGTTTTGCTTTTTGGTGGTCTTCATTGTTGTAGTTATACTAGTCATACTTAATGAGCTTCTTAAGTTTTTCCACAATATCATAAACTTATAGTCAAAATTATGCCTTACTTATAGATGTTAATCAATATTAAATAATTACACAATTTTATCAATTCCCTCAAACTTATATATTTAATCTTTACTTATAACGTTAAATTACTTGCAATTTCAGTATAAGGAAAAGAGAAAGAAAAGAACAGAGAAGAAGGAAAAGTAAGGGAAATATAGGCTACAATATTGAATTTATAAGTTTTCTTTTAGATGAGTAGATATTTAATACAGTTGCATATAATTAATTGATATTAATAGGTAATCAATATACAATAAACGATCTTAACTTATTTCACTATTTACTTATTGCAGTACTAACTACTTTAACTAATGTAACTTTTTACTAAATATAATATAATGAATATAATATATAATATTTTCCTAAAGGTAATAGTTATAAGTAATATATTTTACAGGAAAAAAAAACAATTTATAAGGAATTTCAGGACAAATTTAATCTAAAAAGGAAGAGATTTAGAGGGGTTAAAATTCAAGCCGGGAGGAAGGAAGAGAATATTTAATTGTTCATATCAGAAATACAAAAAATAAGTATTCAAAAGGAAAACGAATAGAGAAGGAAAGGAAAAGGAAAGAAGAACGAAAGAATCCAAAAGAAGAATGAGAATGAATAAAAAGATAGAAGTGGGAAAGTGGAAGAGGGGGGGAAAAAGAATAAAAAGGGGAAATAAAAAACAATACAAAAATAAAAATTAAGGGCAAATATTACAATGTCCAAAAATTAACTAGTCGCTGGGTAAAATAAGTAAAGTCCAGTTCATAGAATGACAAAAATAAAAATCAAAATGAAAAAATTATATATAAAATTTTTGTATGTATAAAAATATTCCAAAAAAGGCGAAACAAGGAAAAAGGAAAAAAGGAAAAAAGAAGGAAAAAAGGAGGGGGGAGGAAATTCTTAATATATTTCGGTCTTTAACTAGTCCACGGAAAAAACAAAAACTTAAATGGCGAGACAAAGAGAGAAGGAGGAACAATTAAAAAGAAAAAACTATCCAATCCGGAGAAAAGAGGGAAAAAGAAAAAAAAAGAAATTCTTGATATCTTTGTCTGTCAAAAAACTTCTATATTTTTAGCATTTTACCGAAACCCGATCTCTCTTTCTTCCGCTATTCCAATAACTTTCGTTTTCTGCCCAGTCAGTCTCTTGATGTAATTACGTTGCAATGGCGTCCGCAATCAGTAGCTTCCTGTATACTTTCCCTTTCTTCTTTCTAGTTTCCGTTTCTTGCTATGAGTATTTAGTCTCCCCCTCGATAAATCTGCAAGATACTAGATCTTCTTTCTTTATTTTATTTACTTATAGTCCACGGAGGGGGAGAGAAGAAAAAATAAAGGCAAAAAGAACAAGAATAACAAAAAAAAATGGAAAGCTGGATGATTAATGTGTTGACAGTTTTCCAGCATGCGATTTAAATCTCTTATGTCTTTTTCTGGATTTTATCAATTGCGGTCACTCCAATTTCTCTATTCTTTTTTGCCTTTAGTATTAAGAGTTTAAACAGTACCTGGGGTTACTCGATCCTTGTGGAATCTCGATTATTTTATGATGTATCTTGTTTTCTCTGATCTACTTTCTGTCACTCTTCGTTTTCCTGCTATGTGGGCGCTGCTGCTTCGGCTGGCCATCGGAGCGCCGGTTCTTTTCTAATGACGTTTTGGGGTTTATTCCTCGCGCCCCCCCCCCCCGGGCAATGGGGTGTTGCCCTGTGGGCTACAGATACTCCCCTTCAAAAATCAAGACCCTCCGAGCCCGATCGTACCGAAAAAGCGGTACTTCAAAGGAAAAAAGGAAAGTGTACCAGCGGAGCCCTACTCTGACACTTCCTAACGCAGTCGCGTCACCACTGGAAGCCAAGAGGGGAGGTTTTCTATAGGGTAGTTAACACTTAGTTAAGGTAGGGAATAAGGGTACTTGGGCATGGCCCTTAAAAAACAAAAGGCCTTGCCTCTCACCCCAGAGCCGTCTGCCCAGCTGCAAAAGGTTTTATGGCCCTCGGTCAGGGCCCGGCTGGCTAGTGAAGAGACCCAGAATAGAGCCAGGACGGCGGTGGGTAGGCCCCAGGAACCACTGGCGGGTGATTCACTTTTACCTGCTCATTCCTGGTCCAGGGTGAGCATCTGGACGAGCTGGACGAGCCAGGTGGCAGTCCATTTATGGGCTGGGAGGAGTGGCTCCTTCGGCTCTGGCAGCTCTTGGTAGACCCCCGAGTAACACAGAGGCCCAGACCGGGCAGGAGTCATCTCTGGCTTCGGCATCGGGAGCAGTCTCCACGGGACCTTTTTCAGGGGCACCTGGAGCCATGGTGTCATGTGAGATGGTCATGCAGAATCACTACACACTGCCCCTCCCATTGCCTGGACAGGGTTTTATACCCCCGGCTTTGGGGAGCAGTGCCACTGCCTATACCAGGATTTGCCCTGCCCTTACCTGTAATCAGGTTTGGGCTACACCAGCTGCTTCAGCCGCAGTAACCCAGGCCTCCACGGCACCCACAGCCCCTCCGTCCAGAGCTGGTGAGAGGGCCGTGGCAGCAGTTACTGCGCCAGATCCCTTGGCTTCCATTCGTGCCGCTGCCATCCCTTGGGGGTTGCCTTCCCCCCTCTTAGGCTTTCGCCTGCACCCCTCTGTTAGGGAGCGAATTTGGAAGGGAGAATATGTGGATTTGTTCTCCCTTTTTAATCGTGAAGTGCCTAAGAAGGACAAAGACGAAGAGCCGAAGACTGACCAGCCTAAAAAGGTCAAGATGGATAGGCGCTTCAGCTTATGGCTGTACACCTATTTGACCTATATGTTGGTGGTCATTGAGAGGGAGCTTTTTCGGGCTGCCTCCATGATTAAGTATATTGATCTCATTACCCAGGCTCACTACGAGTATGGGGGTACTGCATGGTTGCAGTATGATGAGTCTTTCTGGATGTGTGTGGCAATTGAATGCACCTTGCCATGGGACATAGTGGTCCCTGATTTGTGGTTCCATGCCACACAGCTTGCACGGGCAGGAGGCAGCGAGTGCACTGACAGTGGCCACTATATGAAGGCCAAGCCGGTTGCAACTCCAGCAGTACGTACTGGGTTTGGGGCGGGGGCGAGGGTCGCTCCCCAGTGTCATGATTTTGCAGCCAGGGAGACTTGTTTTTGCCCCTCATGCAGGTTTAGACATGCATGTGGGAATTGTGGGGGCTCCGACGCCACCCACGCTTGCCCTAAGCCCAAGGGCCCCAAGAATGGGAAGGACAGGTCTGGACCGTCCAAACGTCAGCCTTCTCCTGGGGGGAAAGGGCCCCAGTCCAGTTAGGCTTGAAGTGGTAGAAGCTATGTTGAGGGATTACCACCTACGCAGAAGCACGGCTGCGATTCTGCAGGGTTTCCGGGATGAGTTTCGGATACCCTATTTTGGACCTAGGAGGGCCTTCATGTCCAGCAACCTTAAGTCGGTGGTTGGATATGAGAATATTGTTAGATCCAAGATCCAGAAGGAGGTGGCCGAGGGCAGGGTTTTGGGCCCTTTTGCTTGCCCACCTTTGCTTGCCCTCTGGGTTTCACCTTTGGGGGTGGTCCCCAAGAAGGCCTGTGGTGAATTTCGGTTGATTCACCACTTGTCCTTCCCCAAAGGGGAGTCAGTGAATGATTACATTCCTGACGAGCTTTGTTCGGTCCACTACGCGTCTTTTGACGCGGCAGTTGCAATGGTTAGGAAGTGTGGTGTGGGAGCCTTGATGGGCAAATGCGACATCAAGTCTGCCCATACACCCGGATGATTTTGACCTCCTGGGTTTCCACTTTGAGAGTGGCTATTATGTGGACCAAGCATTGCCTATGGCCTGATCGGTATCTTGCTCCCTGTTCAAGAGCTTTAGTACCTTTCTGGAGTGGGCTCTCAGAGCCAATCCAGGTCAGGTTCGGTAATTCACTACCTTGATGATTTCTTGATGGCCGGGCTGGCGCATTCCAAGCAGTGTTTGGCTCTGATGTCGGTATTTGGAGCCCTTTGCGCTCACTTGGGGGTTCCTTTGGCCCCTGAAAAGACCGAAGGCCCTGCCACCAGGATTACCTTCCTAGGTATCGAATTAGATTCTGTTGCACAATCTTGTAGATTGCCATTAGAGAAGCGTCTTAAGATCCAAGGTAGAATAGACCAGGTTTTAGTGAGCCGTAAAGTCACCCTTCACCAACTCCAGGAGTTGGCTGGGTTGCTTAATTTTGCCTGCTGGGTGGTGACCTCCAGCAGGGCCTTTTCGCGTTGTTTATATACAGCAATGAAGGGGCTTCGCTT
This sequence comes from Erythrolamprus reginae, assembly GCF_031021105.1. Classification (NCBI taxonomy): domain Eukaryota; kingdom Metazoa; phylum Chordata; class Lepidosauria; order Squamata; family Dipsadidae; genus Erythrolamprus; species Erythrolamprus reginae. The sequence continues at coordinate 164,749 of NW_027248500.1, forward strand.
GCCCCATCATTGGACGTGTCTGCATGCTGGGGTCAGGAATGACTTTAATGGTCTCTCCTTCTGGAGGCAGGAGCTTCTTTTGGAAGCTGAGTTGCAATTGTGTTCGGATGCCGCAGAGACTCGTGTGTTCGGAGTGATTTTGGGAGACCAGTGGTGCTATTCCATGTGGCCTCCTGAGTTGAGGGCCTCTTCTATTGTTAAGGATTTGACATTTTTAGAATTCTTCCCCCTAGTGGTGGCTTTAGAGTTCTGGGGGGAACAATTTTGGGACAAGACTGTACATTTCTGGTGTGACAACCTTGCTGTTGTCCATGTTGTGAATGCTCTATCTTCTAAGAATGACAGGGTTATGCGGCTTGATCGCCGTTTCGTGCGCAGGTCTTTGTCCTTAAATGAGTTGTTTTTTGGCCTCTCATGTCCCTGGGCTTGAAAACGAGATGGCTGATGCCTTGTCCCGTGGTCAGTTGTCCAGGTTCCGAATGCTGGCACCGGGGGCTTGCGCGGCAACAGAGGCTTTCCCTCGCCATTTGTGGAGCCTAGGCGGGCTCCAGAGCAGTGGAGGATCGAGACAGACATGGCCATGACGCCTCTCACTAGTGCCCAGTACACAGAGGCCATACCAAAACTCAGATAAGGAGTTTTGGGAATTTCGCCAGTCTAACGGCTATTTACACAACTGGCCCATCCCTGTCGATCACCTGATAGAATTCTGTGTCCTGCTTAAGCAGCGCAGTCTATCGGTCAAAACTATTAGGAGTAGGCTTGCAGGCTTGGCGTTTCTCTCCAAGACCCATGGGTTTTCTGATTCATCCGGGGATTTTCGTATACAAAAAATGCTAGAAGGGTGGGTCAGAGAGCAACCCGGGCCCTCAGTAGACTGTAGACAGGCACTGACTTTACAACAGCTCTCCAACATTAACAGAATTTGGATTGAGCTGTGTGCCTCTGTCTATGAAGCCCACCTTTTTCAGGCAGTGGCTAGTGTGGTTTTTTGGGGCCTTACGGGTTAGTGAGGCTTTAGCCTCCTCTCGTGGAGACAGGTCACTGCGGGCCTTACAGTTTGCGGACCTTCGGTTCGAAGGCACCAGTGTCTCTCTTCTGGTTAGGCAGTCCAAAACAGACCAATTAGGAAGGGGGTCTCAGATAATCTTAGCAGCAGCCGCTGACACGGCTGTCTGTCCAGTGGCTGCCCTTTCCTTGTATTGTAATCTGCGAGGAACGGGACAAGGGTATCCTTTTAGCCATCAAGATAGCTCTCTGCTCACTCAGTATCAATTTTGGGCGATTATGACCAGGGCGTTAGTTGCGACTGGCCTTGACCCTGCCTGGTATGGGACGCACTTGTTCCATATATGGGCTGCCACCAGTGCAGCAGTTGCTGGCTTCCCAGGTTCTCGAATCTGGGAGATTGGTCGCTGGAGGTCGGTGGCCTATCTAACTTATGTTCGGCCTGCTGGTTCTGATAATCAGGCCTCCATGTGCGTTAACCTTTCTCTGCCCTCTTTTGGATAGCCCTCATGTGGAGAAACTGACGGCGTTGCTGTGCGGCCACAGTGTGATGTTTTGGGCTGGCCACTCTGCAGCAAGGTCCACCGTGGGGACCCAGCTATCCTCAAGCCGTTGGGTCAACATCACCTGGCTCGGATGAAGAGGCCTGCGGTGGGAGGGGCTCCTCTCTTTGCTCCTGGGCGGGCGCCACAGCATGGTGGCACCCAGGTGGTTGGTCTTGCACCTTGGGGGCAATGGCCTTTGTGTTCTGGGTGGCCTGGCAGTGATCTGTCAGGCCCGCAAGGACCTGCAGGCTCTTCATCTTGCTTGGCCGGCCACGCAAGTGGTCTGGTCTGAAATCCTTCCCCGGATTTTTTGGAGGGATGCCATCTCCCCGAGGGCCATTCATAGGGTCAGGCGTAAGGTCAATAAGGCCATTGGCAAGTTGGTTAGAGAGTTGGGTGGGGTACTCATTTCCCATCCCACTATTACAATTGATCAGCCATGGCTTTATCGTGCCAACGGCGTTCCCCTGTCAGAAAAGGGGAATGCCATCTTTTTACAGGACCAGCAGAGATCCCTGTGTGAGCTGGCGCAGGTAGGGGGGAGTCAGGGGGATCTGCCCCCCCTCCCTCCCCCCTCCCTGCCCCCCCTCCCTGGCATCTGCAGTAGTGGGTTGCTACCGGTGCGCCTGGTGCAGATGCACCGGTAGTGGCCAGATGGTGATGTCACAAAGATGTGATGGTCGGTTGCCAGTCCTTGGGCACCGCCATGTTATTTTTTAAATTTTAAAAATATCCTTCCGAGCATGCACAGAAGCTGGCACTGTACTTAAGTTCACCATCTGTTTTTTGGCTTTGGTTTTTTTGCCATGTGGTGCATGAGGAAGCGAACTGGCAGTGAGGTAGGTTAGAGCCCCCAATCCCCCCTGTCCCCAGTCAGAGTTCTCCTAAAGGCTCTGGGGAGGGGGAGATAGAGGGCAGCCCAGCAACTTTGCAGGATCATTTGAATCCTCCTATCCTCAGCCAATGTCTTCAAAAGACTGAGAGGGGGGAGGGGGAGACAAAGGGCAATCTGGCAATCTTCATGGGAGGGAGGTGAGGAAAGGCAAAGAATGAGAAGGAAATGAATCACAGATAATAAGAATGACCACTAACAGTGGTGTAATAATAATAGATGAGAGTGATGCCATCTGCTTTGCCCTGGTAGTGATAGCAATACTATCCAATTTCCCTAGTTAATTTATTCATGAATGAAATAATCATTTTTCAAAAAAGAAGTTAAAAGGTTCACATATTGTTTTGTTTTTAGCAGGTGCATTATACTTAGTGTAGGCAGCATTTTAGGTGAGTTGATTCCATTGTGGGAAAGGAAAGGAAGAGGAGGAAAGGAGAGGAGGAAAGGAAACGAAAAGGGGAGGGGAGGAAAGGAAAGTTAAGGGAAGGGGAAAGAAGAGAAGGAGAGGAGGGGAGGAAATAAAAGAAATGGAACAGGGGAAAAGAAAAGAAACGAAAGGGGGAGGGGAGAAAAAAGAAATGAAAGGAGGAAAGGAAAGTTAAGGGAAAGGGGAAGGGAGGGGAGGAAAGGAATGGAACAAGGGAAAAGAAATGAAAGGAAAGGGGGAGGGGAGGGGAGGAAAGGGAAGGGAAGGGAGAGGAGGAAAGGAATTTAAGAGGGGAAAAGGAAAGAATGGAAAGAAAAGGAAAGGGGGAGTGGAGGGACTTCAGCTACAGCTCTGGAATATGGGACTGACTTTTCCACCAATACAGCAATCACTGTCAGTTTGCCTTTCTTTGTTTTCCTTCAGATTGACCAAGCTTCTTGAGAGAAAAAATACAAAAGTGGAAATACACCCAAAGGCTGTGTGTTTGAAACAGGTACTTTCTCTTGGGCCTCCCACCCAGAGGCCACAAAGAAGTAGACAGGTAGGCTGAAAGGTGGCTGAGGCCCCCGCCCCCATAATAAGTGGTCCGTGGGATTTAAAATTATGAATTTGTTAGTCCCTGAGTTCCACAAGTTTGGAAACTCCTGGTCTATCACACTCTTGGGCAAAGCATGTGAGCCATTTCCTTCTTTCAGTGGTCCATGAAAGTACAGTCAAACCTCGTCTTACGAACCTAATTGGTTCCAGGGGGAGGTTCGTAAGACGAAAGATTCGTAAGACGAAACATTGTTTCCCATAGGAAACAATGTAAAGTCAATTAATCCGTGCAACCAAAAAAAAACAACCGCAAAAAAACCGCTGCCGCCCGGCTGTCACCTTTTAAACAGCCTGGGGGCTTCTCAGCGACCTCCCGAACGCCGAACGCCAAACCCGAACTTCCGGGTTTGGCGTTCGGGAGGCCACCGAGAAGCCCCCAGGCTGTTTTAAAAGGTGACAGCCATGCGGCGGGGCTTCCCAGCAGTCTCCAAACGCCGAACAAGGAAGTTCGGGTTTGGGGTTCGGCTTTGGGAAGCTGCTGGGAAGCCGCCCGGCTGTTTTAAAAGGTCACAGCCGGGCTGGGGGGCTTCCCAGCAACCTCCCGAACCCCGAACTTTTGCCGAACTTCCGGGTTCGGGGTTCGGGAGGTTGCTGGGAAGCCCCCCAGCCCGGCTGTGACCTTTTAAAACAGCCGGGCGGCTTCCCAGCAGCTTCCCGAAGCCGAACGCCAAACCCGAACTTCCGTGTTCGGCGTTCGGAGACTGCTGGGAAGCCACGCAGCTATTTTAAAAGGTGACAGCCGCGCTGGGGGGCTTCCCAGCAACCTCCCGAACCCCAAACCCGGAAGTTCGGCAAAAGTTCGGGGTTCGGGAGGTTGCTGGGAAGCCCCCCAGCCCGGCTGTGACCTTTTAAAACAGCCGGGCGGCTTCCCAGCAGCTTCCCGAAGCCGAACGCCAAACCCGAACTTCCGCGTTCGGCGTTTGGAGACTGCTGGGAAGCCGCACGGCTGTTTTAAAAGGTGACAGCCGGGCTGGGGGGCTTCCCAGCAACCTCCCGAACCGAACCCGGGGTTCAGAAAATTTTTGCCTCTTCTTATGAACTTTTTTCGAGTTGCGAACCGGCGTTCGGGAGGCTGCTGGGAAGCCCCGCCGCCCGGCTGTCACCTTTTAAAACAGCCGCGCGGCTTCCCAGCAGTCTCCGAACGCCGGTTCGTAACTCGAAAAAAGTTCGTAAGAAGAGGCAAAATTTTTCTGAACCCCGGGTTCGTATCACGAGTTGTTCGTAAGACGAGGGATTCGTATTTTGAGGTACCACTGTACATCTGTAGATAATAAAGTTGAAAAAAAGTAAACAACATTTTTACAGATCTACAGATACCTTGAGGCTGAGTGTGTCAAGGAGTTGCTGAGAAGGGAGAGGTGACGTGAATGACATTGAGTTGGCCATACCTACCCAGTAGCATGACCAGCAAGCCACTCCCACCTGATCACATGACTGGCAAGGCACTCCCACCCAGTCAAATGACAGCAAGCCATACCCACAAAATAAACTACGCCTACAGAGCGGGAAAAAAAATTAGGAATCCTGCCCTGGGAATCTGGGTAGCACACAAGCTAAACATCCCAAGCAAAATACCTAGCAAACCAAGAAGAAAAAGCAGGAGTCATCTACAATATACAATGTAAGAACTGCACAGACCACTATGTAGGACAAACAGGAAGAAGACTGGCAGAACACATCCATGAACACCAACTGGCAGTCAGAGGCATGACAAAAAAAATCTTTAATTTCCCAACATATAGACAGATTTAACCATAGTTTTGATTGGGAAAATATGATAATCCTAGACGAGGCCAAATGCCAGGGAATCCAAAAATGACAGGGAATTTGTAGAAGCCTAATAATCTGACAAATCAGCTATCATCAGACACATAGGCATGTACAACATCTATACTGTAGACCAGGGATAGGGAATGTTGGCTTTTCTATGACTTGTGTACTTCAACTCCCAGAATTCCTGAGCCAATCATGTTAGTTCAGGAATTCTGGGAGTTGAAGTCCACATGTCATTGAAAAGCCAATGTTCCTAACCCCTGCTGTAGACCATACAAAGGGGGCAATCAACCATCCCAAGAGAAAAAGACTCCAGCACTTCTTCACCAGTAATTGGCACTCATATCCATCACCTTGGGGGGGAACTTTTGACCCCCTCAGAGAGGGTCTGCAACTTGGGAGTCCTCCTTGACCCACAGCTGAGATTAGAACATCATCTCTTAGCTGTGGGGAGGGGGACGTTTGCACAGGTCCGCCTGGTGCACCAGTTGCCGCCCTATCTGGACAGGGAGTCTCTTCTCACAGTTATTCATGCCTTCATCACCTCCCAGTTCGATTTCTGCAATGCTCTCTACATGGGGCTACTGTTAAAGAACATTCTGAGACTGCAGCTAGTCCAAAACACAACCACACGAGCAGCCTACTGAATATATCGATATATCACCATCATTCCATGAGCTGCATTGGCTATCAATTGGCCTCTGAATGCAATTTGAAGTGTTGGGATTACCTATAAAGCCCTACATGGCTTAGGACCAGACCGTCTCCTGCCTCATGTATCCCAATGGCTGGTCAGATCCCACAGACTTGACCTTTTCCAGGTCCCATCAACCAAGCAACGTCACCTGGTGGGGCCTAGGGGAAGGGCCTTCTCTGTGGTGGCTCCAATCCTTTGGAATCAACTCCCTCCAGAGATCTATATTGCCCCCACCCACCTGGCCTTTTGTAAGGTTTTAAAAACGCATCTTTGCCAGCAGGCCAGGGGTCGTTGAGCATTGATACCTGCTCCGGGTGAACACTATGGTTTTGCTGAGACGAATGTTGGTTGAATGATTTATATGTTTTGGGTTTTAAGAGTAGGTTTTAATTATTTGGATTCTTAAATGTAGTTTTTAGCATAGGATTTTAGATTGTTGATTTTGTATTTTTTATGCTTGATTAACTCCAAGGTCAACTTCAGACCATCAATCAAGTAAGCAATGCCTCAATCAAGAAACTGCCAAAGACCCATTAGTAAATAGCCCAACCAAAGAATCCCTAAGACCACCCCCATCCACACAGACAGGCAAAACACCAGAATGTAAACTGGCAGCAAACAGTACTCCTTGTTAGCACTGATGATGTTACCTAATTACGGTAATGAAACATCTGCAAGAAAGCAAGCAAGCTCAGAAAGCACCAAGGACCCCTCATTTCAATCATGAGCTACAAATATTCTCCTTTATTAGTAAAACATCTTTAAATTATTTTTAAAAATTAGATTTTAAGATAAACAAAGCAGGCTTTCCTTTAAAAACACTAAACAGATTTTTCTAGACAATAACAATTTTAAATTAAGAAATACCTGGCTGAAAATGTAGAGTAAAGTCATCATGTTCAGACAAATCTATTGTCATTTTAGCAAATGACTTTCCTTTGTTCTCAATAGAAAATGGAATTTTTTGAGTTGAATCCACATAAACGCCCGGAAAGATAAAAGAGCACTTTAAAGAGAGTAGCAAATAATCATTTGAGTGACCAAGATAATGGTAAGAAACAAAACTACAAACAATTCTATTGAGGATGCTCTAGAGATGTCTTCATTAGTGTTGGGTGAACCCATTGAAGTTCGTGTTCGGTGAGTTCAGCCAAACTTGGCGGCGGAGTTCGGGTAAGTTCGCCGAACCCGAACCCCAACACTTCTGGCCCCGCCCTCCCGTCTTCCGCCAAAGCTGCCCGTGGCCGCCTGTCTCCTTTTATTTCTTACAGAAAAGGCTCAGATGCTGCAGCCGCACCTTTTCCATAAAAAATAAAAAGAGACAGGCGGCTGCAGGCTGCCCTGGGCAATGGGCGCAATGGGGGGGAGAGCCACACCGCCTCCGAGCCCAAAATTTCTCCGCCTCGGGAATGGTGCTGCAAGCAAAAGGAGGTGGGGAATGCCATTTGCTTGCCGCCCAGGCTGGGATTCTGGGGGCGGGACTTTGACGTCACGGAGATTCCCTCCTGGCCCGTGGCTTTATTTCCTCAACTCTCCTGTTTCGGCCCCGGCCAGGAAGGAGTCTCCATGACATCAAAGCCCTGCCCCTGGAATCCCATCCTGGGTGGCAAGCAAATGGGATTCCCCGCCTCCTTTTGCTTGCAGCGCTATTCCCGAGGCGGGTAAATTTTGGGCTTGGAGGTGGTGTGGCTCTCCCCCTGTGCTCCCCAGTGTTCACCTTCCTCCGCCGCCACGAGCGCCTGGCTTCTCTTCCTCTTCTTAGAAGATGACAGCCGGGCGGCGGCGCAGAGGCTGGGAGAGTGGGGGGAATTCCCCTCTGCCTGCCACCCCCCCTCCCCTTTCCAAAGAGCACCGGGGTGGACTTCAATTCCCAGAGTTCCTCAGCCAGCCAACCTCACTTTAAGATTTTGTGGACTTCAACTCCCAGAGTTCCTCAGCCAGCTTCGCCGAGTCAGAGCCCTCCCTACCTCCACCTCCCACCCTACCTCCACCTCCCGCCCACCGCGGTGTTCGAGCAAACGCCGAACCTGAATGCGGACTTTTTTAAAAGTTCGGGTTCGGATTCAGTATGCCGAACACCGCAAAGTTCTGCACGGACCCAAACTATGCAAGTTCGGTTCGCCCAACACTAGTCTTCATACATATAAAGATATAGCAGTAAATATTATTGTGAATATGTGGCATTATAGGATAGCTTATGAAAAAGTCAAATAAATATGAAAGATGATGAATTTGCTTTAATAATTTGAAGACAGGTGCTTCCAACTAACAAACATATGTAGGAAACACACTACAATAATAGTGGGGGACTTCAATTACCCTGATATCAATCCTACACCAAGTGAGAAATCAAATAGGTTCCTAAACAACCTAGCTGACAACTTTGTTGTCCAAAAGATAGAGGAGGGAACTAGAAGGGCAACCATACTGTACTTAATAATTACAAACAGAGAAGAAGTAATAGGGGGAGTTGAAATAGCAGGAGCCTTGGGTGAGAGTGACCATGTCATACCAGAATTCAACATAACACAACCACAAGGAATAAAACATAATGATATCACAGTCTTAGATTTTAAAAGAGCTGATTTTTATAAACTCAGAGAGAACTTGGGAAATATCCCTTGGATAAAAATCCTAAAGGGGAAAACAACTCAAGAAACTTGGGCAACTCTGAAAAATATGATCAAAAAACCCCAGACCAGCACAATACTGTTGAGAAAGAAAAACAAGAAATCCAAGAATAAACCAACATGGCTGCACAAAGATATCTCTGACAAATTGAAAGATAAAAGGACATGTTAAAAAAAATGGAAAGAGAGACATACAACTAAGGCAAAATATCAGCAGATAGCCAAAATCTGCAACGACAATGTCTGAAAAGCAAGGGCTCAGAATGAAGAAAGACTTGCAATAAAAGTCAAATAAAAAAAGTTTCTTCCAACATATAACCCAAAAAAAAATTAAGGAAACAGATGGTCCACTAAAGAGAGAAGATGGCAAGGAAGTAACAGATAACAGAGGAAAAAAAAGCTGCTCAACTCATTCTTTGTATCGATAAAAAACAGACTAAAAGTTAAAATAAGCAAATAATAATAATAATAATAATAATAATAATAATAATGAGAGAGCACATCTCTGATTTTGATGAATATAAATCTTCAGGACCTGACGAATTACATCCAGAGTTCTAAAGGAGCTGGCAGAGGTCATCTCAGAACTATTGAACCACATTCAGGATTTTCAAAAATCCTGAGAAAATCCTGAAACCGGGGAACTACTTGTGGACATAATATACTTAAGACTTCAGCAAGGCATTCAACAAAATAACCTATTTCTTTGTAAAGTAGAAAAAAAGTGGGATAAATAGCTTCACCACCAGATGGATTTGCAACTGACCGATAAACCGTATTTAATGAGTAGTCCTTAATGGGTCTAAGTCTACATGGAGAGAAGTAAGCAGTGGGGTACCACAAAGTTCCATCTTAGGCTCAGTATTCTGCAATATCTTCATAAATGACTTAGATGAGGGATTAGAAGGAGAATTTACCAAATTTGCAGACAACACTAAGCTGGCAGCAATAGCTAACACCATAGATAGGCTCAAGATCCAGAAGGATCTTGACAGACTTGAGCACTAGATCCTATCTAACAAAATGATATTCAATGTAGAAAAAGGTAAAGTCCTACACTTAGGTAAGAAAAACTAAAATTACACATATAAACTGGATGAAACCAAGCTTAATAGCAGTGACTGTGAAAGGGATCTTGGCGTCTTAGTGGACAACCAGCTAAATATGAGCCAGTAGTGTGCAATGGTAGCCAAAAAAGTCAGTTCAATCCTAAATTGCATTAACAGAGGGATACAATCAATATCAAAGTAGTACTAATACCACGTTAATAAAACCCTAGTAAGACCACACCTAAAGTACTGCATGCAGTTATGGTCACCACAATACAAAAAAGATGTTGAGAGTCTAGAAAAAGTGCAGAGGAGAGTAACCAGGATGATTAGGGACTGGAGACTAAAACATATGAAGAATGGTTACATGAACTGGGTGTGGCTAGTCTAGTGAAGAGAAGGACCAGGAGAGACATGATAGCAGTGTTCCAATATTTGAAGGGCTGCTACATAGAGGGGTCAAGCTATTTTCCAAAGCACTTGAAGGCCAAGGAATAATAGATGGAAACTGACCAAGGAGAGATTCAACCTTAACAAGGTGGAACTTTCTGACAGTGAGAACAATCAATGGAATAGCTTGTCTTTGGAAGTTGTGGGAGCTTTATCACTTGAAACTTTCAAAAAGAGATTGGACTGCTATTTGTCAGAAATGGTGTAGGGTGAGCGGAGCGGGAGATTGGACTAGATGACCTATAATAGTGATGGCAAACCTTTTTTCCCTCGGGTGCCAAAAGTGCATGCCCACAAATTACTGTGCCTGCGCAAGTGCCCATACCCATAATTCAATGCCTGGAGGGCGAAAATTGCCTCCTCTGCCCCCTGGAGGCCCTCTGGAGGCCAGAAACAGCCCATTTCCCAACTTCTTGTGGGCCCAGTAGGCCTGTTATTCACCCTTCCCAGGCTCTAGTGGATTCCCTGGAGCCTGGGGAGGGCAAAAATGCTCTCCCCCATCCCTCTGGAGGCCCTCCAGAAGCCAAAAATGCCCTCTCAGAGACTGTGTGAGCCAAAAACCAGGTGGCTCGTGTGCACAGGCATCCTAGAGATGAGCTAGGGCAACGGCTCGTGTGCCAGCAGATATGGTTCAGTGTGCCATCTGTAGCACCTGTGCCATAGGCTCGCCATCACTGACCTATAAGGTCCCTTCCAACTCTATTAATATGTAATTAATCCACAATATACCTCCTGCATATTACAAAAAACTTTTTCAAAGAATTTACATCACTATAAGGATCATGATAAAGATGTGTTATTATCTTAAAGAATAGTTTAACATGAGCTAAGAAATAACAATCTTAAACATGATCAGGACCTAATAGACATTCTAGAAACAGAATGTGAACAATTAAGTCTTAGTGGAGCTATCAACTACTATTTTCTTATTTTTGTGAAAGGGATGTGTTATTATTTAGTAGAGTTACTTTACATTTCATAATACAATTTTCTGGTTTACTGAGAGAGACCAAAAATATTGATTTCTTTAATGACATTATCTCAGGGAAACGTATTTGAAATTGAGGACATGTCTATACATACAGATCCTTCTGCAATACAAAGCATTTTAAATTTTATCATACCTTTCATTAAAATGAATGGGACTTCCCTATGAATAAATGCATAATATTTAATACTACAAATATTAGAACCTAAAAGTTGCACAAAATGTTGCATATTTACCATACTGATGTGTATATCAGGAACCTCTACTGATCCACCAATCCTAAGTTCCAACGATTTTGCATTGCGTATTTCTACCTAAATAATGAGGAGGGCAAAAATGATTTCCTAATTTCTTATTTTCAGTTTCATTTCCACTTTATTTACTTGTTCTTTGCATTTCCTGTTGAGATTCTTATTGGCAACTTTGTAGTATTCAGTTCTCTTTCTATGCTCAAATCTTTGCAATGATACTGGTACTTCAGTACTCAGCATTATTTGGTTCTGGGAGGCACAATAGATACTAAAAACTATGAGTGCCAAATAAACCAGGTGACTTGCCATGTGACCCTTTGTTTTGGCCAGAAAAACTTACTATCCCTTTTCCTATGTCAATGGCCTTTCCAGGATGGCCAACTTACTGCCTGACTTCTATGGCCATCCCCTTCTTCCTTTTACAGAATGCTGAATACCAAAGAATCCATGAGTACTGGAACATTTTCTCAACAAATTCAACATGTTTTAAAGTGGTTGAATACTAAGTTCCACTGTAGTGTGAGAAGTTTCAGATGAATCTCACAGAAGCAAAAATCTATCAATATTACTGCTGCCAGTTTATCCCTTTAGAAAACAGAATATTAATATACATTTTATGTTGTTACAGAAACTGAGCTAATCATGATTAATCATAGGTTTCACAGAGTAAAACATTAAAATATGCATGCATTTTGAAAACAATATTTATTATCCAAATTAATAAAAGCTTTTGAACAACAGTTCTAATACCTCTACTCTGCTGTCAAATTTCATTAATGCATTGGGTCGGAAATAAATTTTAATTTCAGTGCAGCCTCCCACAGGAATTACACCCTGAAAAGGAGTTATAATCATTCCAGGAATTGGATTGACATCAAGGACCTGTCAATAAAAGCAAGTACAGTATCATAAAAGTCATTTTCCCCACTATCTTAGAAGTATTCTTCTACCAAACATCCATTGTAAACTACATTGTACACACTCCAAAGTCTGTTGGGAATATATCTTACCTGGAAATATGCATGGTTATGTCCCAAATTTTGAAGAATAGCTGTTCTGTAAGTGGTTAAATGAAGAGGAGCATTATTAAAGGTAATCCGTTGCTCCTTAAACTGAACACTGGTAGGGCCAAGCTAATATTGGGCAAAAAGAAAAATGAATTGTATCAAATGATCATTTATCTGTAGACAGATTTTCTTTCAATTCACAGAAGCTAGGTGATAATGTGAATACACATTAAAAACTGTTTTCTTTTTTAGAAATTATAATTATAATAAAACAGAATTATATCTTCATTGCATTACAGTTTGGAAGCCGCGCGGCTGTTTTAAAACGTCGCCGCCGGCATGTCCCGAAGCCAAACGAACCCGGGTGGCCGGGCAAGCAGCGAGCGAACGGCGGGTGGCCGGGTGAAGGGCGGGCGCGTGGGCAGGCAGGCGGCAGACAAGCGGCGGGCACGGCAGCAGCGAGGAGTTTGCGTGGGCGGCGGGGAAACCCCAATCTTCGGCTCCTCGCTGCTGCGGCGGAAGTAAAAACACCATCTGCGCATGCGCAGATGGTGTTTTTACTTCCGCAGCGCTACTTCGCTAAAACCCGATCATTGCTAGGGGTCCTGGAACGGAACCCTCGCAATGATCGGGGGATCACTGTATATATAAAAACATTAAATAAATCCTGTTGTGGTTGGCTCTGGGCCAGCTCCTGCCCCAAGGACTGTGGAGGTGGAGGTGGGTGAATCCTCCCAGTGTCAGAGGCCAGTTTTACTGCCGACTGCTGCAGACAGCGAAGCGTCGGAAGCAGGGAGTGACTGTGAAATGGAATCCTCAGAGGGGTTCATGGCAGACAGCCCATTAGGGAGTAATTCATCATCCTTATTATCCTCACTGGATTCAGACAAAGAGACATTCATTGACGTATGCAGCCACAGGGCAATGACTAGGAAAGAGCAGCTGTGTAAATACTACAGGAGATAAAGGAGTTTCACCTGTGTTTGGGTGTGGTTCAACTAATTGGGGCTGCCATTAAATTGGCAGCGTTTTGGTCTCAGAGTGTGGAAGTGTATCCGTTCGGTGAAAGAGGAAGTGGCTTTCGTCTCAGGATTCTCCAAGGACTCTCTTTGCATTGATATCAGAACTCTTTGCATTGATATTAGAAAACATTGGAAGGAGAGTGGCTGTGACGTCTTCACAGCTGCTTGTTAATTGCTTTGTGTTTGTTTATTGTTTTTCGCCACATTCAAGTCTGTTGTTTTGAAGGTGAGCCCTTTGACTACCAAAAGGGTGTTTGGCTTCTATTTTACTTTAGATAAAAACAGTGTTCTTGACTTTTCACGTGTGTGTGTCTGACTTTCTACCTTTCCACTTAATTGGAGGCTCATGCTGTGAGCCCAGCAAAACACATCCTAGCATTCTTAAAAATATATTTAATCATTGTTCTGCGGGGATAATGCAATGGTCATAACTTTAAGGCGAGGTCATAAATAACTTTTTCTAAGGCCATCGTAACTTTGAACCATTATTAAATTAATTGTTAAGTTGAGGACTATCTGTACTTGCATGTTCCACTGTGGCAAACATTTCTCCTGATAAGCTCTGAATTTAGTGAAGAGAGAATGTTTCTTTAACAATTACTGGTTCATCCTTAATATATTGGCATTGTTTATTTCTTTACAATTATACATATTAAAAATATAGGTATCATTACTACATATAGAAGAAATGCTAACTATATCTGTAAAAATTATACTAATACCTTTGCGAAACATTTTAATCTAAGTGTTTTTCCTTCATGCACACATAAGTCAAATTCTCCAGTTGCTGAAGAGGAGAAACTTGGATGCCAAACAATTTCACATTCAAGATCTTTACTTGCTTCTACTATACCTAAATATAAAAGGAGAGAAAATAATACTAAACTGTTAAAAATATAACTACTGTATTATGAAAGGTGAATAGTAATTTAAAAATTAATTTTAATGCATTTCACAAAATTAGTTTATAAAGTTGTCCATATTGATTAGAGCTGTATTTTTATTCAATCTGAAATATCCCAAATTTAATTTATTGAATTTCAAATAATTATCTAGCGTAGGTAGATAATAACAGCCAGTATGTGCTGTTTCCTATATCCATGCCATCCTTAAATAAAGATCTGCTACACGGAAAATCTAATTTTAACTGAGCTGAGTAGGGAAAAACAATGGTTTTCCTTTCCCATTCAAATTTCAGCATACACAAACACAGAAAATATATTTATAAAGATATGATTACTAATCATTGAGATAATGTACTGTTAGACAACTAAACATTACAAAACAACACACAACATGTATCCAGATTAGGGTGAACTTTTTATAATCATTTTATAAGTCATTTTTCATTTGTCTTGATTTATTATTCTCCATAATTTTTACCAATCCAACACATGAAAATATTATTAATAAGAAATACAGTACTAGTATTACACATACCGAAGTTTAATCATTTAATACTGTAAATCTTCAATAAATGAACAACTTCAGCAACCCTTAACTACTATGAGCATCAATAATATAAATGTTCAATTCTTCTCCAAAAGGTCTTTAATATGAATCCCCCCCCCCACACACACACACAATCTCATCATAATTTAAAAGACAGGCTTGTAATAAATATGGACGATTAATAGCAGCTATGCTGGCTAAGAAAAAGACATAACTATAGATAACTATAAATATTTTAAACAGCAAAATTTTAACCATGCAACGTACTTTCAAGAAAAAATAACTGTTATTTGTCCCCTCATATTTAAGTTCATATTCTCTCATTACATATTTGATTGAAAATTGCTCTTTGATTGAAAAAAAGAACACTTTGTACATTACCCTTTTCTGGACAGATGGAAAACCCCATTCCTTTATCAGTGATGACAGGCTTCCAAGTAAATTGTGCAGGATAGTTTTTTCGATTATATAGAGTAACTGTTGTCCTAAATCCAGTTTTTGCCAGAAAGCTAAAAGCAGGATTTAAAGTCAATTCATTTGTAGATAGTTCCAAGGAAACTGGCACAATTTTTGCTATCACTAAAATATGTCCAACGTGGTGTTGGTTTATTGAATACATGAAAGACCTGTAACACACAAAAAAAATATTCATCAGCCACTTCATTTGGGAAAAGAGAAAACAGAATAACAGAGTTGGAAGTGAGCTTGAAGGTCTTCTAGTCCTTTAGAAACCCTACACCACTTCAAATTATCCAATATCTCCTTTAAAACTTCCAGTTTTAGGAGTATTCACAATTTCAGGAGGCAAGTTGTTCCATTGATTAATTGTTCTGTCAGGAAATTTCTCCTTAGTTCTAGGTTGCTTCTCTCCTTGATTAGTTTCCACCCATTGCTGAGACCACTGGAAAATTCCAGGGCTGCAGGAGGACTGTTAAAAACAAAGTCTTTGAAAGAAGATAAATCAATTTTCTATGTTACCAAAGAAATCCTACATAGACAATCCATGTAGTCACAGGGCAAAAGATCTTTCCTTACCCAGCAGTCCCTTTGCTCCATCATATTTCTATCCAATTTGGATCCAATTTTCTTTTATTTTCCTTCCCCATTGCAATTGCCTCCCTCTCTTATCCCATTTTTCCCTTCTTTTGTTATTATTTTTGCTAGAAGTAGAGAGGAAAATGGATGGATATTTCTGGGTATACGTGTGGGTTTTGTCTGAGAGAAAGAATGGTTAGTTTATGTAGATAGAAATCAATTTTGAAAGTGGAATATCTTAAAGGCAGTTATTTTAAATTAGTAGTTATTTATTCTATTAAATTAATATAAATTCATTTATTGTCTTGACTGCATTTCTTTGGAGTGTGACTTTTGGCACACATGCACAACTTTGGTATATATGCACACCTACACATTACACCCATATATTAGTACATTTTGAGTTGGAGAAGAAACTTCAACACTAATTTCACCTGGAATTCCATTCTGACAAGGCAGGAAATTGTTCACCCCAAATACAGTAATACCTCATGATACGAACTTAATTGGTGCAAGGAGGAGGTTCGTAAGATGAAAGGTTCGTAAGATGAAACATTGTTTCCCATAGGAAACAATGTAAAGTCAATTAATCCGTGCAACCAAAAAAACCCACGCAAATAACCGACTTTCGGCGACTGCTGGGAAGCAGCGCGGCTGTTTTAAAAGGTGACAGCCGGCCTGGGGGGCTTCCCAGCACCCCCCCGAACCTGGGTTCGGGGTTCAGGGGGTGCTGGCAAGCCCCCCAGGCCGGCTGCGACCTTTTAAAACAGCTGCGCCGCTTCCCAGCTGTCTCCTGAAGCCGAACGCGGAAGTTCGGCTTTAGTGTTCGGCTTCGGGAGACAGCTGGGAAGCGGTGCGGCTGTTTTAAAAGGTCGCAGCCGGCCTGGGGGGCTTCCCAGCACCCTCCCGAACCCCGAACCTGGGTTCGGGGGGGTGCTGGCAAGCCCCCCAGGCCGGCTGCGACCTTTTAAAACAGCTGCGCCGCTTCCCAGTAGCTTCCCGAAGCCGAACGCTAAAGCCGAACTTCCACGTTCGGCTTCGGGAGACAGTTGGGAAGCGGCGCGGCTGTTTTAAAAGGTGACAGCCGGGCTGGGGGGCTTCCCAGCAACCTCCTGAACCGAACCCGGGGTTCAGAAAAATTTTGCCTCTTCTTACGAACTTTGTTCGAGTTACGAACCGGCATTCAGGAGGCTTCTGGGAAGCCCCGCCGCCCGGCTGTCACCTTTTAAAACAGCCGCGCGGCTTCCCAGCAGTCTCCGAACGCCGGTTCGTAACTCGAAAAAAGTTCGTAAGAAGAGGCAAAATTTTTCTGAACCCCGGGTTCGTATCACGAGTTGTTCGTAAGATGAGGGGTTCGTATCTTGAGGTACCACTGTAATTCATTATCTTCCTCCCTACTTCCCTATCCTCATGCATACACATACGGGAAGCCTGTAGTGATTTAAATTTAAATATTTCCTTTTTTGGTAAAGATGATACTTGCACTATCTTGAAGATTTCTGATAATTTTTGACATTTGTAAAAACGTTTTTTCTTACATTGATCTACTTAAAAACCAACTGAGTGGTATTTTTTCCATAAATATAATGGACATTCTAGTATAATGTCTGAATATTGCGTAGGTTTAAAATTTCTAACCTAAGAATTTGATTTTGGTTTATCATTTATTTTTTTAAAAATTGTGCTTACAATTTTAGAGTTGGAACCGATAATTATTTTTCTTCAATTTATATATGATTATTATGACATTGTGGACCTTATTGTTGCTGGTGCAACAACACATAGTCAAATACTTCCTAAGAAACATCATTATCGTGCCATCTTCCTTAGGGCCATTATAGGTGCACCAAGGTGTGTGTTCAATATAATATTAAGGCTAGAAACAGAAGTGTCAAATGTTAAATCTTAAGCATGATTCAGAATAATTAACCTGAGTTAGTGTATTATTAATTTTCAGTGGTTTACTACCACTGTTATTACTAGATAAATACAAAGACTTGGCAACTTTCGCCAGACCCATCCTCGAATGCAGCTCATCTGTTTGGAACCCATTTCGCATCTCAGACATTAACACCCTTGAAAATGTTCAAAGATACTTCACAAGAAGAGCCCTTCATTCCTCCACTCGAAACAGAATATCCTACAAAACTAGACTTACAATCCTGGGTCTTGAAAGCTTAGAACTACGACGCCTTAAGCATGATCTAAGTATTGCCCACAAGATCATATGTTGCAATGTCCTGCCTGTCAAAGACTACTTCAGCTTCAACCACAACAACACAAGAGCACACAACAGATTCAAGCTCAATATTAACCGCTCCAAACTTGACTGTAAAAAATATGACTTTAGTAATCGGGTTGTCGAAGCATGGAAGTCCTTACCAGACTCTATAGTATCATCCCATAACCCCCAACATTTTACCCTTAGACTATCCACGGTTGACCTCTCCAGATTCCTAAGAGGTCAGAGAGGGGCGTACATAAGCGCACTAGAGTGCTTTCCGTCCCCTGTCGTATAGTCTCTCCTATATCTCATATTTCTTCTCTACTATATACTCTATAACCTTCATTGTGTATTATTGTGCATTGGACAAAATAAATAAATAAAAATAAATAAATAAACTAACCTGGAAAAAAATTTAGACACATGTATTCTCATTTGAATTTCTACATCACACAGGATATGAGGATATTGTTAATATAGTCAAATCAAGGGTAGTCAAAATAGAATCCTACAAAGATCTTCAAGTCACAGAAAGTCCCTCCTAAACCTCTTGCTAAATAGCTATATAATTTAACCTTTTATAAACACAAGTGGGCTTTCTTTAATGCACACATTAATTCATTGTAAGAGTCTGATAATATGGATAAATAGAAATAGAATATATAGCAAATATTCTTCTAAACTGTTCTCTTTATGAGCATTTCTTAAGAAATTGGGTAGGAAAGCTATACAAGTCCCCCCCCCCATGGCTTATCTAATGTGACAATAGTTTCTGCTCAGAAACTATCCAAAATTATAACACAATTATAAACAATAGGCAATAGTAGGTCACTATAGCTAGAAACATAGAAACATAGAAGACTGACGGCAGTAAAAGACCTCATGGTCCATCTAGTCTGCCCTTTTACTATTTCCTGTATTTTATCTTACAATGGATGTATGTTTATCCCAGGCATGTTTAAATTCGGTTACTGTGGATTTGCCAACCACGTCTGCTGGAAGTTTGTTCCAAGGATCTACTACTCTTTCAGTAAAATAATATTTTCTCATGTTGCCTTTGATCTTTCCCCCAACTAGAGATAGTTTTAGATTAGCTTTAGCTTTTTTAGATTTTAAACTGACTTGTTATTGGTATTTTATTTAGCTACCAGTTCTTCAGTGGGTCTTGGTTTTCAGGTACAATCAGTTCCTATCAAATAGCTTGGATATTATATCACGTAGCGTTTATGCAAATCCAAATAATGTATCCTTTTGTAATTGACAGATGGAAATATTATTATTATTGCCATGCCATCAGGCAGCACCAATGATAAAATTATGCCATTAGATATATTTAATTTAGGAATATTGAAATTAACATAGACTTGCTAAGCTCTTATACTGTCTCTAAACATAATTCTTTTAATTTAATTTGGATAGGACAACATATATGAAATCTCACAAAATAATACTTAATTTTAATTACCCTTTTACAACTGCTTTCTAACAAGACTCCTATCTACCCTTCACCTCCTAGGGTTATTACTGAATAATTATTTTTCTTCATGACCAAACAACTACATAGAGATAGTTTTTAAAATTTTACTTTTTAAAGTTTCCTAATGTGTCCATCTCAAATACCACAGAAATAGAGGTTTTCACAAAAGGTGCTATGACATGCACCAAAGGATTGGTGTATTGCAGTTCTTCACTTTTAATTTCTATTTGTATCCATATATTCACAGGTAGGTTGTTTATGATATGCAATTTTCTGGTAGTTGTAGAATGCACACAGACTTCTCCAAAGTCAATAGTGGAAGGACCTAGAAGGAATAAAAAAGGCAATACAGTTTTTATAGCGAAGGGGAATATATTGTATTTATAAAATCATAACACACACCTATATAAACACAATATATATATACCGTATATACTCAAATATAAATCAAGTTTTCAGCACCAAAAATGTGCTGAAAAATCCGACCTAGACTTATACTCGAGTTACTGATAGTGGTCGGGTGCTGTGATGGTCCGAGTGCCTGCAGGGATTCCAGTTCAGAGCAGAGGGCGCCCTTGGAAGACCGGCAGGCATTGGTGGCTCGGCCAAGCAGGCTGTGCAGGGGTGGGGCAGATGCTGCCTCTCCCAGCTGAAGCAAAGGCAGGCGCTCCCGAAGTGCTCGGTGAAAGTGCTCTGGCAGTCGCTTCACTGAGAGCGCTTTCGCTGAACATGTCAGTAGCACCTGGCCTGCCCCTCCTGCAGTCCTTCACTGAGAGCGCTTTCACCGAGGCTGCAGGAGGGGTGGGCCAGGCGCTACCAAAGTGCTCGGCGAAAGCACTCTCAGCAAAGGAGCTGCAGGAGGGTTGGGCCAAGTGCTATCGAAGTGCTTGACGAAAGCACTCTCAGAAAAAGGGCTGCAGGAGGGGCGGGCCAGGCGCTCCCGAAGTGCTTGGCGAAAGCGCTCTCAGCGAAGGGGCTGCAGGAGGGGCGGGCCAGGCGCTACCGAAATGCTCAGAAAAAGCCCTCTCGCAGCCTCTTCGCTGAGCACTTTGATAGTGCTTGCCCTGCCCCTCCTGCAGCCACTTCGCTGACAGCGCTTGGCAAAAGCACTCTCAGCGAAGGGGCTGCAGGAGGGGCGGGCCATGTGCAACCGAAGCGCTCAATGAAAGCCCTCTCACAGCCCCTTCACGTCCACACCCCAGGCACCCACCACCGCCGAATCACGACCTGGCGGTGGGAGGGGTGGGGGCTCCAAGTAGGCAGCAATCGCAAAGGAAGTCAATTGTGTCTGTGGAGGCACCTCCCCCACCCTCTCTGGGATTCCTTGCTGCAATCCCAGCCACTCAGCTTTTAAAAAAACTGAACTGCTGGGATTGCAGCAAGGAACTTTTCCAAAAGAAAATTACTGGAGCGGGAGGTGGAGGGGGGTCCTCTGAAATGGCAGGAGCAAGGGGCGGATGGGAGCATGTGGTCCTCACCAGCCACCCATCTATCAGGACTTCAGTTTCTGTCTGTTCCACACCAAGACTCCTGCCAGGTGAAAAATCTTTTGCTATGGATCCCACTGAAGAAATTTTTAGAGAATACTCAAAATGATTCTTCATTTGCTTTGTAACCTTAAATAAAAACTAGTACAGTATTGACTGTTTAATTTACCCGCCGGGGGGGGGGGGAGATGCTAGGAAGAAAGAAGGAAGAAAGACAGAAAGACAGACAGAAAAGAAAGACAGACAGACAGGAAAGAAAGGAAGGAAGAGAGAGAAAGAAAGAGAGAGAGAGAGAGAGAGAGAGAGAAAGAAAGAAAGAAAGAAAGAAAGATGTTAGGAAGGAAGACAGGAAAAAAAAGAAAGATGGTAGGAAGGAAGGAATGCAGATAGAAAAAGATGGTAGGAAGGAAGAGAGAGAAAAAGGAAGATGGTAGGTAGGAAGGAATGAAGGAAGGAGGACAGACAAAAAGGAAAGGAGGGAGGGAAGGGACGGAAGAAGGAAACAAAAAGGAAGTAAGACAGGCAGACAGAAAAAGAAAGGGGGGAGGGAAGAAGGAAAGAAGAAGGAGAGAGAGAGAGAGAGAGAGAAAGAAAGAAAGAAAGAAAGACATATGACTACAATTGAGCCAAAAATTTTGGTTGTTAAGCAAAAGTGTTAAGTGAGAATCACCACATTTTATTCAATCCATGACATTTCCTAGCTCTAACAGTGATGTGCAAGCTAGGGAAGTACCGGTACATCTGAAGGCATGTGTAATGTTCTAGTTATGGTTAAATGTGTGGCAGAAAGTGGATTCTGGGTTTGTTTTTCATATCACAGTAAGTGAGGTTGAATGTATATAATTTTACAAGACACCCCCCCCCCCCTCTCTCTCTGTATATGCACATACAGTTTATATAGTAGATAATGCACGGTATATTTTTGTGTGTCTGTGTGTAACATGTTTCTACACATATGGCACATATATATATATACATAGAATTAAATAGTCTACTTTGGATGTTCTGTAATAGTAAAAAGAGAGGGAAAATGTATCACTTTGAGGCAAGGAGAGGCCAGGTACCCTACATTTTTAAAAACTGAAAACATGACAATACAATTGCAATGGTAGTTTTCCTTTCTCTTTCTGTGTATAGGAGACTAATAACAACAGATTTGCTCAAAAATATCCAGTGTGTACAAGTTAGGAGGAAAATGTAATTCTTTTTTGGCAAACATACAAAAATACTACATACAATCAAGAAACCTTTCTACAAGTCAAGTCCTCAAAGTAAGTTGGCTTGAAAGAAAAAAGGAGCAATAGTCTCAGGAGCACTTACAGGTGAAACTCGAAAAATTAGAATATCATGCAAAAGTTCATTTATTTCAGTAATGCAACTTAAAACATGAAATGTAATATATAAGAGAGAATAATTTCCTCCAAAGCAAAATAGTTCAAGCCGTAATTTGTCATAATTGTGATGATTATGGCATACAGCTCATGAAAACCCCAAATCCACAATTTCATAAAATTAGAATATTACATGTAATCAATAAAACAAGGATTGTACATAGAACAATATTGGATCTCTGAAAAGTATAACCATGTATATGTACTCTAAACTCTGTTTTTGTCCCTTTTGCAGCAATTACTGCCTCAATGCGGCATGGCATGGAAGCTATCAGGCTGTGGCACTGCTGAGGTGTTATAGAAGACCAGGATGCCTCAATAGTAGCCTTCAGCTCTTCTTAATATGCTCTGCATGGGGCTTAAAAAGTATTGTGTCAGGAGCACTTATAGGTGAAACTCAAAAAATTAGAATATCGTGCAAAAGTTCATTTATTTCAGTAATGCAACTTAAAAGGTGAAATGTAATATGAAAGAGACTCATTTCATGCAAAGCAAAATCGATCAAGTTGTGATTTCTCATAATTGTGATGACTATGGTGACAGGGTCAGCCTTCTCCAGATCCCATCGGCCAAGCAGTGCCGATTGGCAGGGCCATGTGGGAGGAGCTTCTCTGTGTCAGCTCCAACTCTGTGGAACCATCTACCCCCAAGGACTTGTACTGTCCCCACTCTCATGGCCTTCCGAAAGGCTGCGAAAACATGGCTCTGTCAGCAGGCTTAGAGGCTGCTGATGAACAACTAGCCCGGCCCAAGAGATATGAATGTTTGTTGAAATAATATAGTATTTTGGGTTTCTTTTTAACTGTTTTATACTGTTTTACTATGTTGTTTATTATTGCTTATGTTGTATTGTATTATATTATTTATGACTGTACGCCGCCCAGAGTCCGCAAGAAGTTGGGCAGCTTAAAAGTTAATTAAATTAAATTAAATTCTGCACTGTTCAGCCTCATGTTTCTCATCTTTCCCTTGGCAATGCCCCATAGATTCTATATGAGGTTCAGGACAGGTGAGTTTGCTGGCCAATCAAGCATAGTAATCCCATGGTCACTAAACCAGGGTTTTGGTGCTTTTGATCATGTGGGCAGGTACCAGATCCTGCGGGAAAATGAAGTCAGCATCCCCTAAAGCTCATCTGCAGAAGGAAGCATGAAGTGCTTCTAAATCTCCAGGTAGACAGCTGCATTGACCCTGGACTTAACAAAGCACAGTGAACCAACACCAGCAGATGACAAGGCTCCCCAAATTAACACAGACTGTAGAAACTTTTGCATCTCATTTGGAAACTAAGGACCCAGAGTATGGAGGAAGAATGGAGAGGCACACACTGCAAGATGCTTGAAGTCCGATGTGTAATGAGTCTCTCATATATTACATTTCACCTTTAAGTTGCATTACTGAAATAAATGAACTTTTGCATAATATTCTAATTTTTTGAGTTTTACCTGTATATGTTTTGCTAGAATTATTCCATCTTTGCCAATTTTCTATTTGCCCATGCCAGTGATGGTGAGCCTTTTTTGCCTCATGTGCCAAAAGAGCATGCTTGCATGCTATCGCACATGTGCGAGTGCCCACACACATAATTCAATGCACGGGGAGGGTGAAAACACCTTCCCCAGCTCCCCGGAGGACCTCTGAAGGCCAGAAACGGCCTGTTTCCCAACTTCTGATGGGCTCAGTGGGCTCATGTTTCAACCCCCCTCCCAGGCTCCAAAGGTTTCCCTGGAACTGGGGAAGGGTAAAAATGCCCTCTCCAATCCCCCCAGAGGCTCTCTGGAAGCAAAAAACGCCCTCTCAGAGCCTCTGTGCAAGCCAAAAATCAGCTGGCCGGCGCACACGGACATTGGAGCTGAGCTAGGGCAACAGCTCGTGTGCCAACAGATATGGTTCTGCGTGCCACCTGTACCATAGATTCACCATCACTGGCCTATACAATAGTTGATAATTTAACATAGAAAAATATGTGTTATCAAATCACTATCTTACCAATGACTATCTGGTGAAGCTGTTTTGGTGTCAAAATTAGACTGCAATCTTCGATTTCTTGCTGAGACAATGTTTCAGGATTAAGACAACCATCCACCTATTTTTTAAAAACCCAAACAAATCCCATACTATTAAAAGAGTTTAATTTGTTTAGACACAAAAGTATCGCATCTTTTTTCTTCATTTGTGAACCAGTAGGGAAGGTAAGTGAATTTCATACCTGGAAAGTGGGGGCGGGGCAGGGAATGGGGAAGAGAGAGGGAGGGAAGGAGGGAGGGAGAGAAAGAGAGAAAAAGAGAAAGAAAAAACAAGAGACAGCAACAGAGAAAGAAAAGAGAGGAAGAAAGAGGAAGAAAAAAAGAGAGAGAGAGACAGACACAGACAGAGAAAGTGATATAGACAAAGAACAAGAGGAGAAAGAATGTGAGGGGGGGTGAACAGCACACCTGAGGCTGGGTGTGGCAAGAGTGGCCTGGAAGGGGAGGAGTGCCCTAGGGAGTTATACCTGGTGGGATCCAGAAGAAGGGTCTTCCCTGTGGTGGCCCCCTCTCTCTGGAACATCCTTCCCCAGAGAAGGCATTGAAGACATGGTTCTGCCAATGGGCCTGGGGAACCCAGGGTGGAATGGAGCACATTAAATGGCTCGTGTGAGGTGCTATCACTGGGGCACAGAGTGATTTTATTATATTAACTTATTATATGTCTCTTTTATTGGTTTTATTGCTTTATATAAGGTTCTACATTCATTCTGTAAGTCTCATTGAGTCGCCATGTGCAATTAGGCAGCAATACAAATTTCCTAAATAAAATTTTAATTTTTTTTTTAAGTTGTGAAGCAAGTGATCAATATTCAGGCTGCTCATTGCTTCCTCAGACCATGCTCAAATAGTATACTCTTGCTCAGGAATATATTAATTCCTATTTACTTTCTCATGCCAACAACCTTTATTTTTACATTCCTCCTATGAATCTACATTCTTCACCTTCTTCTTAAATTCAATCCATAAATTGTTGCCCTATTTATATTTGGAGGGAGGGCCTATTTGTTCCCATGTAATATTCTTTCACTTAAATATCTCTCCTTCACATATACACCTCCATTTACTAACATTTAAATTAAGATAAACAATACTGGATCGAGATAAATGTGTCATGCAGAAAAAATATACCACTGCAATTATTAGAAATCAATGTATATTTATAAACATGCATTATTTAGTCTAACTACTGGATAGCAATTTCTTCAACTGCTTTCACCTGACATTCTCCCGCTATCCCCAGCTCATGACAAAAATAGATCATGCTGTCTGAAATTATTATTATTATTATTTATTAGATTTGTATGCCGCCCTTATCCGCAGACTCGGGGCGGCTCACAACAGTAATAACAACAGTATACAATGTAACAAATCTAATATTAAAAGAAAGTACAGTGGTACCTCGAGATACGAGTTTAATTCGTTCCGGACCTGTGCTCTTAAGTCGAGCAGCTCTTATCTCGAACGACTTTTCCCCATAGGAATTAATGTAAATAATTTTAATTGGTTCCAGCCCTCAAAAAATTCACAAAGTTAGTCTAAATTATGCAAAAATACATGTTTTTAATGAAGAAATGTACATGTACATATAAATGAATAATGAAGTTTCTTTCACTTAACTTGTAAACTTTCTTAAACTTTTAAATTTACATATGTACACAGTAGCCTAATCATCTGTTTTTGCCTTTTTGGCTGCACTTTCACTTGGAGCAGCTCTTTTTGTAAAAAATGTGTCCAATGACATCTGCTTTTGCCTGCTTTTCAAAATGTTGCGAAAGTGAGTCAATGAGGTGTCATTGAAAAGTGCTGCTGAACGACTCGTGGCTACTTTCTCTGGGTGATTTTTTTCCACAAAACTGACAACGTTCTCCCATTGCGCTAGCATCGCTTTTATCTCACTGGTAGGAATGGCTTTCTGTGGTTCCTGCATCTCTTCCTCACTGCTGCTCATCTCTTGGGTCAGATCCGTCTGTTGCATCTCATGGAGCGCCTTCAGGTCCTCTGTAGAGAGCGGTTCTTCATGCTCTTCGACAAGCTCATTGATGTCACCCTCGTCTACCTCCAGACCCATACACTTACCGAGTGACACAATCTCCTCCAATGGGGTGTCAGTCTCGGTGATGTCCTCGGTCTTACCCTCGGGCTCAGCAGAGTCCCTTGGTGCAACAGCAGCAGGCCACAACTTCTTCCACGCCGAGTTCAGGTTTCGCCTTGACACTTCTTGCCAGGCAGGGTCAATGATGTTAAGGCAAGAAACGATGTTAAAATGATCCTTCCAAAACTCACGCAGTGTCAAGTTGGTGTTCTCTGTTACATCGAAACATCGGCGGAACAGATGCTTCGTGTACAGCTTCTTGAAGTTAGCTATGACCTGCTGATCCATTGGTTGCAGGATTGAAGTCGTGTTGGGTGGGAGAAAGACAACCTTCACAAATTGAAATTCTTCAAGGATGTCGTCTTGAAGAGCAGGTGGGTGGCCTGGAGCATTGTCGAGCAGCAGTAAGGCTTGTAGGGGGAGTTCATTAGCCAGAAGATATTCCTTCACCGTAGGACCAAAAGCAAGATTTACCCAGTCCACAAAGAACTGCCTCGTTACCCATGCTCTTGCATTGGAGCGCCACAGGACATGGAGTCTTTCCTTTAGGATTTTGTGCGTCTTGAACGCGCGAGGATTCTCCGAATGGTACACGAGAAGTGGCTTCACTTTACAGTCACCCGACGCGTTTGCACACAATGCAAGGGTTAGACGGTCCTTCATGGGCTTATGTCCTGGCAGGCTCTTTTCCTCGGCAGTAATGAAAGTCCTACGGGGCATTTTCTTCCAAAACAGCCCAGTCTCATCACAGTTAAAGATCTGTTGAGAGCCATAGCCTTCTTGTTCAACCAGGCTAGCAAAATGCACAACAAACTCCTCCGCTGCCTTGATGTCTGCACTCGCTGCCTCCCCATGCCGAACCACTGAGTGAATGCCACTTCTTTTTCTGAACCTGTCAAACCACCCATGGCTTGCCTTGAACTCATCTGGATCTCCCGACGAGGATGGTTCATTGCTCTTCAGATCGGCGAATATCGCACGAGCCTTCTCGCTGATGACCGCCTCTGTTATTGTATCTCCGGCCAGCTCCTTTTCTTTTATCCAAATTAGCAATAACCTCTCCATCTCTTCATGAACAGACGTCCTGAGTTGGGAAATTATAGTCGCACCTTTTGCTGGTTTAACACCTTTAAGGATGTCCTTCTGCTTCAGGATTGTACAGATGGTGGATGTGCTGCGTTGGAACTTCCTCGCAAGGTCAACAACACGAGTCCCTTTTTCGTGCAAATTAATGATCTCCTGCTTCGCTTCTATGGATATCATCATCTTCTTCTTCTTCTCAGCGGCCTTTTTTGGAGCCATCCTTGCTCTAAACACCGACACCACCGAGACAACTGGAAGCCAACTAGGAAGTTCGGCTCCTATCCCGAATTTGCCTGCAAGCAGAAAAATTAAAATCAGCCAAGTAAGAAAGTTTTAATGCCAACACTTAGAAGGTCCTATTGGTCAGCACTTTGGCCCACAAGCCTATTTGCTCCTTCTGGGGGAAGCCTCTGACCATCCTTTGATAGGACTAGAATTAGAGAAAGTGGATGTAGAAATCCTATTTATTCTATGGTCTCAGAAATGGAGTGCAGAATGAATAAATCATTAAAGCTGATGTTTCTTCTGACCTTGCTAGGCCAAGTCAGGAAATGTAGACATTACAAGAACTTATTGTTATTAATAAGATGATAAGCTGAGAGCTTTCCTTCCCTTCCTCTTTTTACCCAAAACAATCAACATGGCAAACTTTCAACTTCTCTGCCACCCAATCCTGTAGGACAGAGGTCCCCAACCTTTTTTGCACCAGGGACCGGCTTTAAGCTAGACCAGTTTTCCATGGCCCGGTGGTGGTGGGGAGCTAGCTGTCAGCGGCGCCGTAAAAGGGGCGATCAAGAGAGGAATGGGTGAATGAATGGACGGAGGGTGGGTGGGAAGGAAGGAAGGAAAGAGGGAAGGGACAGGAACAGAGGAAGGAAGCAAGCAAACTTATGAAAGGGGAGAGTAAGAGAGGAAGGAGTGAAAGAAGGGAATGAGGGAGGAAAGAAGAGAGGAAGGAAAAGGAAAGCAAGAAATGGAGGGAGGAAAGGAAGGAAGGAAGGAAGGAGAGAAAGAAAGAGAAAGCAAGAAAGCAAGAGAAAGAAGAATGAAAGAGCAAGAGAGAAAAAGAAAGAGAGAAAGAAAGAAAGAAAGAGAAAGAAAGAAAGAAGAATGAAAGAGAAAGAGAGAAAAAGAAAGAGAGAAAGAAAGAAAGCAAGAGAAAGAAAGAAGAAAGCAAGAGAAAGAAAGAAGAATGAAAGAGAAAGAAAGAAGAATGAAAGAGAGAAAAAGAAAGAGAAAGAAAGAAAGAAAGAGAAAGAAAGAAAGAGCAAGAGAGAAAAAGAAAGAGAGAAAGAAAGAAAGAAAGAGAAAGAAAGAAGAATGAAAGAGAAAGAGAGAAAAAGAAAGAGAGAAAGAAAGAAGAATGAAAGAGAGAAAAAGAAAGAGAGAAAGAAAGAAAGAAAGAGAAAGAAAGAAGAATGAAAGAGAAAGAGAGAAAAAGAAAGAAGAATGAAAGAAGAATGAAAGAGAGAAAAAGAAAGAGAGAAAGAAAGAAAGCAAGAGAAAGAAAGAAGAATGAAAGAGAAAGAGAGAAAAAGAAAGAGAGAAAGAAAGAAGAATGAAAGAGAGAAAAAGAAAGAGAGAAAGAAAGAAAGAAAGCAAGAGAAAGAAAGAAGAATGAAAGAGAAAGAGAGAAAAAGAAAGAAGAATGAAAGAGAGAAAAAGAAAGAGAGAAAGAAAGAAAGCAAGAGAAAGAAAGAAAAAAGAAAGAGAAAGAAAGAAGAATGAAAGAGAAAGAAAGAAGAATGAAAGAGAAAGAAAGAAGAATGAAAGAGAAAGAGAGAAAAAGAAAGAAGAATGAAAGAAGAATGAAAGAGAGAAAAAGAAGAATGAAAGAGAAAGAAAGCAAGAGAAAGAAAGAAGAATGAAAGAGAAAGAAAGAAGAATGAAAGAGAAAGAAAGAAGAATGAAAGAGAAAGAAAGAAGAATGAAAGAGAAAGAAAGAAGAATGAAAGAGAAAGAAAGAAGAATGAAAGAGAAAGAAAGAAGAATGAAAGAGAAAGAAAGAAGAATGAATAAAGAGAGAAAGAAAGGCAACTTCAAAGAAAGGCTCACTGAGCATCTCTCACTCTCTCTCTCTTTCTCTCCCCCCTCTCCCTTTCCCTCCCTCTTTCTCTTCCTTCCTTCCCTTCTTTCTCTCTCTCCAGCCCTCGCCCTCTGACTTCCCTCCCTTGCTGCTGAAGGGACGAGCGTGGGCACGAACGCGCGCGCGGGCTGCTAGAAGAAGGGTTTTTTTTGCTATTTTTCCCCCCGCCTCTCGCAGCGAAAGTGCGCCGGGTTTTTTTGCTTATTTTTTCTTGCTTATTTTTTCCCGCCTCTTGCAGCGAAAGTGCGCCGGGTTTTTTTGCTTATTTTTTCTTGCTTATTTTTTCCCGCCTCTCGCAGCGAAAGTGCCCCGGGTTTTTTTGCTTATTTTTTCTTGCTTATTTTTTCCCGCCTCTCGCAGCGAAAGTGCCCCGGGTTTTTTTGCTTATTTTTTCTTGCTTATTTTTTCCCGCCTCTCGCAGCGAAAGTGCCCCGGGTTTTTTTGCTTATTTTTTCTTGCTTATTTTTTCCCGCCTCTCGCAGCGAAAGTGCCCCGGTTTTTTTTTGCTCCCCCCCGCCCGCCTCTCGCAGCGAGTGCTCGTCCGTCCGGTTTTTTTGCCCCCCCCCCGCCCGCCTCTCGCAGCGAGTGCTCGTCCGTCCGGTTTTTTTGTCCCCCCGCCCGCCTCTCGCAGCGAGTGGTCATCCGTCCGGTTTTTTTGCCCCCCCCGCCCGCCTCTCACAGCGAGTGCTCGTCCGTCCGATTCCCCCCCCCCCCGCCCGCCTCTCGCAGCGAGTGCTCGTCCGTCCGGTTTTTTGGCCCCCCCCCCGCCTCTCGCAGCGAGTGCTCGTCCGTCCGGTTTTTTTGCCCCCCCGCCCGCCTCTCGCAGCGAGTGCTCGTCCGTCCGGTTTTTTTGCCCCCCCGCCCGCCTCTCGCAGCGAGTGCTCGTCCGTCCGATTTTTTTGCCCCCCCCCACCCGCCTCTCGCAGCGAGTGCTCGTCCGTCCGGTTTTTTTGCCCCCCCCCCGCCCGCCTCTCGCAGCGAGTGCTCGTCCGTCCGGTTTTTTTGCCCCCCCCCGCCCGCCTCTCGCAGCGAGTGCTTGTCCGTCCGGTTTTTTTGCCCCCCCCACCCGCCTCTCGCAGCGAGTGCTCGTCCGTCCGGTTTTTTTGCTCCCCCCCCCGCCCGCTTCTGCACCCCCAGCAGAAGCCAAGGATTCACCAAGAGCTGGATACTGAGAAGAGCCGGGCTGGTTTGCTTTGCTTCCGAGCTGATGCAGAGCCGAATAAAGCGTCACGCCCCCCTGACGCTTTTGGCGGCAAAAGAGCCCAGCATCACTTCGGAAGCCGCCGAAAGCGTCAGAGGGGCGTGACGCTTTATTCGGCTCTGCATCAGCTCGGAAGCAAAGCAAGCCAGCCCGGCTCTTCTCGGCTCGTATCCCAAATGTGAGCTCGGGAGTCGAGCAAAAATTTCTCTACTCTCCCAGCTCGTATCTCGAGTAGCTCGTAAGTAGAGCTGCTCGTATGTCGGGGTTCCACTGTATCTAAAAATGCATTATTTAAAAATCATCCAACACAAGCAACATAAACTATATAAGTCTGAGGGAGATTTCTCAATTTCCCCATGCCTGGCGATATAGGTGGGTCTTGAGCAACTTACAAAAGGCAAGGAGGGTGGGGGCAGTTATGATCTCTGGGGTGGAGTTGATTCCATAGGGCCGGGGCTGCCACAGAGAAGACTCTTCCCCTGGGACCCGCAAGATGACATTGTTTAGTTGACGGGACCGGGAGAAGGCCGCTGGGATTTGTGCAGCAGAAGACAATCCCAGAGATATTCTGCTCCGATGTCATGTAGGGCTTTATAGGTCATTACAAACACTTTGAATTGTGACAGGAAACTGATTGGCAGCCAATGCAAACCACGGAGTGTTGGAGAGACGTGGGTGAACCTGGGTAACCCCACAATGGTTCTTGCGGCCGCATTCTATAGGATCTCAAGTTTCCGAACACTTTTCAAAGGTAGCCCCATGTAGAGAGCATTGCACTAATCGAATCTCAAGGTGATGAGGGTGTGAGCGACTGTGAGCAATGACTCCCTGTCCAAATAGGGCTGCAACTGGTGTACCAGGCGAACCTGTGCAAACGCCCTCCTCGCCACAGCCAAAAGATGATGTTCCAATGTCAGCTGTGGATTGAGGAGGATGCCCAAGTTGCGGACCCTCTCCGAGGGGGGCAGTAATTCCCCGCCCAGGGTAATGGACGGACAGATGGAATTGTCCTTGGGAGACAAAACCCACTGCCACTCCATCTTGTCCAGGTTCAGTTTGACACCTATCCAGACCCCAATAGTCTCCAGGCACTGGCACATCATTTTCACTGCTTCGCTGACTGGACATGAGGTGGAGATGTACAACTGGGTATCATCAGCATACTGATGATACTTCACCCCATACCCTTAGATGATCTCACCCAGTGGTTTCATGTAGATATTAAATAGCAGGGGGGAGAAGACCAACCCCTGAGGCACCCCACAAGGGAGAGACCTAGAGGTCGACCTCTGACCCCCCACTAACACCGACTGCGACCGACCGGAGAGGTAGGAGGAGAACCACTGTAGAACAGTGCCTCCCACTCCCAACCCCTCAAGCCGGCGCAGAAGGATACCATGGTCGATGGTATCGAAAGCCGCTGAGAGGTCAAGAAGCACCAGGACAGAGGACAAGTCCCTGTCCCGGGCCCGCAGAGATCATCCATCAACGTGACCAAAGTAGTTTCCGTGCTGTAGCCGGGCCGCTGGAGTTGGAGTGCCACCACCTTCTCAACAACCTTCCCCAGTTGGAGACTGGATGGTAGTTATTAAGCACAGCTGGGTCCAGGGAAGGCTTCTTGAGGAGGGGTGCACAAGTGCCTCCTTGTAGGGAGCCAGAAAGGACCCCCGCTCAAAGAGGTGTTGACAATCTTCTGGACCCAGCTCCGCGTCACCTCTCTGTTGGCCGAAACCAGCCAAGAGGGACACAGATCCAGTAAATAGGTGGCGGAACTCACAGCTCCAATGGCCTTGTCCACTTCATCAGGTGTCACCAGGTCAAACTCCTCTCAGACAGATGGACATGGATGGGCCCCAGTCACCTCGACTGACTTGTCAGCTGACTCTGCTACCCAATCGGAGTCAAGGTCCATCCGGATCCGAGCAACTTTATCAGTGAAAAATGTGTTAAAATACTTGGCACTACTTTGTAAGGGCTCCCCAGCCCCCCCCTCATTAAGAAGAGAGTGGGTCAACCTAAACAGAGCAGCCGGGCAAGATTCCTCTGATGTAATCAAGGTGGCACGATACGCACATCTTGCCACCATGAGCACCACTTTGTAAGTCTTAATATGAGCTCTTACAAGTGTTCGGTTGGATTCAGATTTACTTTTCCTTCATCGCTTCTCTAGATGTCTCTTTTGGCATTTCAACTCCCGGAGTTCCTTGGTAAACCAATGAGCCCTCCAGGATCTAGTGCCACAGAGAGGTCACAATGGCGCAATTCGGTCAAGAGCCTCTGTCACAGCCCTATTTCAGGACATGGCAAGAGACTCTGCCAAGCTGTGGACAAGTGAATCTGGTAGAACCCCAAGCGCCCTCTGAAAGCCCTCTGGGTCCATCAGGCGCCTGGGGTGGAACAACCTAGTCGGTTCCGCCTCCCTGCGGGGGAGGATTGGAGCCAGGAAATCAAGCTGCAATAGAAAATGGTCAGACCATGACAAAGGCAACACTTCTAAGCCCCTTAATCTCAGACCATTACTTAGTTGCTCTGAGATGAATACCATGTCAGGTGCGTGGCCCCCTCATGAGTCGGACCTGAAACTACTTGTCAGGTCCATGGCTGTCAAGGTGGCCATGAACTCCTGTGCTAACCCAGAGGAACTGCCAAGTAACGGTAGATTGAAATCCCCCAGAACAATAAGTCTGGGGAACTCCACCGCCAACCTGGGTCCAGAGCTGGGTCCAGGAGATTGTCAACACTTCTTTGAGGTGGGGTCCTTTCTGGCTCCCTACAAGGAGGCACTTGTGTGCCCCCTCCTCAAGAAGCCTTCCCTGGACCCAGCCATGCAGCTGGGAGGCAGGTACATGAGCAACAAGCCCACATGAACCCCTAAGTCCAACTTCACAAGGAGTGACTCATAACCCGCGATCTCGGGAGCAACGAGTCTATGTAGGCAAAGGTTCTTCTTGGCTATAATAGCCACTCCTCTCCCCTTCCCTGGGGTCAAGGCTGATGCCATACCTGAAACCAGGCTGGGCAGATTTCTGAGAGAGGAACTCCTCCCTCTGGGCCCAGCCAGGTTTCAGTCACACATGCCAGGTCGGCCTCCTCATCCAGGATCAAATTCCGGATGAGGAGAGCTTTATTTACCACCGACCTGGCATTGAGGAGCAGCAGCTTGAGCCCAGGGCCTGGATTACACTCGTCACCAGTACCCTGGGTTGAGGTCATGGAGCTGGAACAAGGGATCACTTTCAGGCAGCGATCCCTTCTTCCCCCAGAATGGCTTGCCCCATGGCTCCTGCCATATCTGCCTCTCCCTAGCACAACCAAAATTTTCTGGCCCTCTGCCACCCCAGAGATAGGCTCCCCCAACTCTCCTGTCCCTCCATAACCAGGTGAGCTAAACGTCCCACCTACACTATATGCATTTATTTCATTACCCCCCTTCATACCATTAATTCCAATTATTACATATAGCCATCATTAAACACCACCCCTAATAATTTAGGTAAAAAGAGTAAAAAACATTTTTAAAAGCATTAAAAATAGGAATAAATATAAATATAAAATATAGGAAAAAAGTGTTGTGTCCTGAGGACAATCAGGGTTTGTAATTACCCATAATTGGGGTGTGGAACAATTCTGCAAGCTGATTGGCTAGCTAAGTTAGGTAGGGCTGGGTTACACAGATATAAGCAGCCAGTCTGACCAGCCCGGTGTTCGTTCTTCTTGTATACCTGTTACCGTTTTTAACCTGCAATAAAGAACTGTCAACTGCTCCCGGGTCTGGGTTTTGTCTGTATGCGGATCTAACATTTGGCGACGAGGAAAAAAGCGTTTTATGGACTTAAGGTAACCAGGATTCCTGCTTAGCCACCACTGCTTTTTTTCTTCTTCTTCTTCGGGTTACTTCCTCTTTTTTTTTTTTTGGCTCCGTTGTTGTTGAGCCATTTGGATATTGCTATTGCTGATTTTGCTACAAACCATCTGCGTTGGGGGTTTGAGAGAGCTTATTCTAAGCCTGAATGCCGTTACTGCCACTACTGGAGAAGAAGACCCCAAGTTTTTAGCTGTTTTGGCCGGGAAACCTCTCCGAGCAGCCATTTTGTTGCCGCCCACGCTGCTGCTGCTGCTACCGCCCAGGTCCCAGCTGTATTTGACGGCCCGGGCGGGGGAACCCTCCCGAATCACTTGTTCCTGCTTCCATGGTTGCCGGAAATCTCGTGGAGCCGTCTGCCTGCCGCCGAGGGACTCAGCTGTCTGGCAGCCCTGGAAGAATCGTGTTTTCCCCTTCGCTTTTTTATCCTTCTTTTTTTTTTCTTCTTGAAGCCACCTGTGTTGTGCTGTTGTTGCTGCCAAAAGCCACCTGTGTGTACTGGAGGATTGGTTATTAATATGGCGAGCCAAAGTTCGTTTCTTGTGCCTTTTGACCCATTTGACCCTAGTAGTGATACGTGGGAAAGCTTTTTGGACCATTTTGAATGTTATCTAAAAGTACAAGATCTTAGGGAATTATCAGAAGCTCACCGCATTGCTTGTGATAAATGCTTGTGATAAAACCGTGTTTCGTATGGCACGCGCTCTTGTAGCACCACAGGTGGTTTACCAAGTTCCATGGGAAGAGCTGATGGACAAACTTAAAAAACATTACGCTCCAGCTTCATCCTTCATTTTATGTCGCTTCCA
The DNA here is from genome assembly GCF_031021105.1 of Erythrolamprus reginae. Taxonomy (NCBI): domain Eukaryota; kingdom Metazoa; phylum Chordata; class Lepidosauria; order Squamata; family Dipsadidae; genus Erythrolamprus; species Erythrolamprus reginae. The sequence continues at coordinate 200,314 of NW_027248500.1, forward strand.
TTTTAGACGCCGTATCCAAACTGAGGGAGAATCAATCACCCAATATGTGGCTGCCCTCCGTGACGCAGCAAGAGACTGTGACTTTGAAAATTTGGAACGCTCTCTATTAGAACAGTTGGTTTGTGGGGTGCGAGACCTCCAGCTGCAGTGCCGCCTCTTGGCCCACTCTAAACTTACACTAGCTATAGCTATTGACGATGCCTGCGCTGCAGAGACGTCACTTCATTCTTCCGCAGACATACAACGACGTATCCCGGAAACGGGAAAATCTCTTCCACAAACAAGCATCTATGCAACAACTTACCCCCTTATGGACAACGCAAACTGTGGCGAAACAGTTGCGCGCCTTCATACCACCACCAACCGCCATCGTACATCAAACCTTGGAGCCAAGCAGAGGACTACATCGGTGTAACGATCAAATTACCCACCGTACTCTAGCTGTGGAGACCCACACCTTCGCTCTTCATGTCAGTTCTGCACTGCAACCTGCTACAGCTGCGGAAGAGCGGGTTATCTATCTAGAGTCTGTCGTTCAACACCTAACCAAACCGCCAGGCGTGCTACACCCTCATGTCACATGCAACAACATCTGTCGGGACGACGAGGTGATTGTTTCGCCACAAAAGCGGATCAATAATTGTTCGACGGGGAGGAAGAAGTATTTCTAGCAGCTGGAGGTGGGACGAAAAAAATTTCCATGGTTGTAACTATTGAAGGGTCATCCCTAGAAATGGAAGTAGACACTGGGTCCGCCAGGAGTTTGGTTTCCTGGGACATACTTGCCTACCTGATTGTGGACCCATCTAAAGTTAAGTTGGGCCCAACAAGTGTGAAACTGAGGGATTATCAAGGAAACCTAATTCCAACCAAAGGGGAGGGAAAATTCCATGTGAAAAAGGGGACATTTTCTTGGATTCTCCCATTAATAATTGTAACTAACCCTCTACCATCGTTATTGGGGAGGGACTGGTTTACCAAATTAGGGTTGTCCGTATCAGGAATTCATTCAGTAACCTCTGACATATATTCATGTATATTTGATGAGTTCTCGGATGTATTTAGCAATAGTTTGGGCTGCTATGTGGGAACACCAATATCCCTTAATTTGGATCCAAAAGTGGCCCCTATTAGATTAAAACCTAGACGAGTGCCTTTCGCGCTACGAAAAAAGGTAGATGCAGAGTTGGACAAGCTTATCCAGCAAGGGGTTTTAGAGGCCACCAATTACGCTAAATGGGAAACACCACTAGTAATCCCTGTTAAACCTGATGGATCTCTCCGCTTATGTGGAGATTACAAGGCAACACTAAATCATGCCCTCAATTTTAATCCTTACCCGGTACCGGTGGTACAGCAACTATTACACTCCCTGGGTCAGGGGTCGGGTTTTGCCAAATTGGATATGGCGCAAGCGTACCAACAGTTCCCGGTGGATGATGCCACCGCGGAAGCTCAAACATTGGTCACCCATCGGGGCGCATTCCGTTGTCGCCGCCTCCAGTTTGGCGTGAGTGTGGCTCCTGGCCTTTTTCAGAACATCATTGAGAAGCTGTTATATGGATTACTTGGGGTAACTCCTTACTTTGATGACATTTTTATATCAGCCACAACAACAACAACTTCTTACACGGGTTAGGGGCATTCTATCGCGTTTTAGGAAGGCAGGCTTGCGACTAAAACGTAGTAAATGTCGAATAGGAGTTCCCCGAGTTGATTTTTTAGGTTATACTATTGATGCTGCCGGCATTCATCCAACACAGGCCAAGATATCAGCCATTAAACAGGCACCTGCCAATAAGCCTGAATTACAGGCCTTTTTAGGCCTTCTTAACTTTTATAACACCTTCTTGCCACACAAGGCAACGATAGCAGAACTCTTACATTGACTATTGGGAAACGATGGGCCATGGGTTTGGGGAGATGTGGAACAGGCTTCGTTTAAAGCAGTTAAGGACCTATTGACGTCTGACGCAGTCCTTATTCAATATAATGACCAGTGGCCATTGGTACTCGCGGCAGATGCTTCGCCCTATGGTATAGGTGCCATGCTTAGCCATCAATTACCTAATGGCTCACAGGCCCCCGTGGCATATTTCTCACGGACCTTGTCCAACACCGAGAGAAATTATAGTCAGACAGACAAGGAGGCCTTGGCCCTTGTTGCATCAGTTAAAAGGTTTCACGATTATTTATATGGCAGACCTTTTGTCTTGCAAACAGATCATAAACCGTTATTGGGTATTTTAGCGGGCACTAAGGAATCCCCTCAATTTACATCTCCCAGGATGACCAGGTGGACGGAATTTTTAGCGGCCTATAATTATCAATTGCAATATCGGCCTGGGAAGAACATGGCACACGCAGATGCCCTTAGCCGTTGTCCTTTACCAGTGCCGGTTATGGACCCGTCACCAACATCACAGGTCCTCCTGATAGAGGAACTTAGTAATTCATTGTCTGCAGCCGATATAGCAGCCCACTCCTCTACAGATAATACTATTTCCCAAATTATTGATTGGGTGAAACGGGGGTGGCCCACGGGAGCCATACCCAGTAAATTTATACCATTCCAGACAAGGCAGAGTGAGTTATCTAAGAATAGAGGGTGTTTGTTGTGGGGATCAAGAGTCATTGTTCCCCCGTCCTTACAGGACACAGTCTTAAGCCTCCTCCATGAATGCCATCCAGGCATTGTCCAGATGAAGGCCTTGGCTCGTAGTTATGTCTGGTGGCCGGGGTTAGACCAAGCCATTCAGACGTGGGTAGAGCGCTGTAGGGAGTGTCAGAACTCCAGACCTATGCCACCGGAAACACGCCCAAGCAGTGGGAATTACCTAGAAGACCATGGTCTAGGGTCCATCTTGACCTGGCCGGCCCTTTCCATGGGCATCAATTTATGGTATTGGTAGATGCTTATTCAGGCTGGGTCGAAGTAGATATCTTACAGTCTACAACATCGGAGAGTGTAACTAATATTCTATCTCGACACTTCTCCACACATGGGTTACCCGATCAGTTAGTGACCGATAATGGACCGCAGTTTACATCTGCACAATTCCAAGTATTTTTAGCTACCTTAGGAATTAGGCAAACTTTAACAGCCCCTTGGCATCCGAGAAGTAACGGCCGGGCGGAGAGGGCTGTGCAGTCCACAAAAGAGGCCTTAGGCCATCTTACAGGACTGGATTGGAAAAGTAAGGTGTGCCTCTATTTAATTACTCAACATTCAACTCCCCGCCCCACCACAGGCAGGAGCCTGGCAGAGGCACTTATGGGCTGGCGTTTGCATACGAGACTAGATCGGATCCATCCTACATATACTCCTAACATAGATAAGGAACCACCAAAATGTACGAGAGTATTTGCCCAAGGAGACCCAGTATATGCTCGGAGTTATGGGTGGGGAGAACATCATTGGGAGCCAGGTTGGGTCTTTGATATAACTGGACCTTATTCTTATAGGGTCCAGCTAGGGGACGGACGGATCTGGCACCGGCACATAGATCAACTACGTCGTCGAATGTTACAAGCCGTTACACCAGTATCACAAGCACCACCCGTCCAACCAACCGGCTCTACATTACCCGACCACATAGAGATCACTCCCTCCATGGAAAATCAACATCTAGGACCATTACAGAAATCATCACATCAGGAAAGCCACACAGAAGTAGAATTACAATCCTTGCCTATAGAAACAGAGTCACCAGTTTCCCCACCAGAGGTCGAACCCCGCCGTTCTCTAAGGTCACACAAACGACCTGCATATTTAGAGGATTTTGTGTGTACCTATTAGGTGGGAAGGGGTGTTGTGTCCTGAGGACAATCAGGGTTTGTAATTACCCATAATTGGGGTGTGGAACAATTCTGCAAGCTGATTGGCTAGCTAAGTTAGGTAGGGCTGGGTTACACAGATATAAGCAGCCAGTCTGACCAGCCCGGTGTTCGTTCTTCTTGTATACCTGTTACCGTTTTTAACCTGCAATAAAGAACTGTCAACTGCTCCCGGGTCTGGGTTTTATCTGTATGCGGATCTAACAAAAAGCAATTAGTCAGCACTTCTTTAAGTAATCAAAAGAAAGATGGTTCCAGTTAAGTTCTGAAAGAGTCCAGCGTGAGTGTCCAAGTAACCAAATGTCAAAGTCTCTGGGTAAGAATAGTCACTATAGTGCTGGCCGCTGCCACTGACCAACACTCCCAGTCTGTGTCCATCTGGTTTGATTGTTATTACCTCAGACTTCTCTGTCTTTTTGTCCCTCCTAGCTCCTACCAGTCACCCAGTCAACCTCCAATGTCTGCTATTCATCCCGAGCAGCATTTTCAATTCTCCACGCTCTGTGTTGTCTGTAGCTCCGCACAATCTCCTCAAAAGTTCTAGACTGTTGTGGTATAGCTTGTTATATTCCCTCAGCCTCGGCCTCGATCTCCTTCTCTTCTTTCAATGTTATCTTTTCCTACGGTAATGGCCGTTCTGGCTCCAGTCTTGCGCACCAGCCCCCGTTCCGATAGTCCTTCCGACATCAGGCGCCCCCACCATTCAGCACCACAGCGTCCCAGGACCGTCTGGCTCAGTGGTGAAAAACTGGCTGTCTAGTTCAGTTCTTACAATCCCCCTCTTCAGTTCTTACAATCCCCCGATAGATGGCAAGCGGCAGGCAGCTCTATTCTAATTAGCACCTGCCTTTTTCTGAGCCCCAACTGATTAGCTCGTGATATTCCTACGGCAAAAAATAGTCAAAAAACTCCACGGGCATCAGGGATCTTCCTGAGAGGAATTCTCCTCTTTCCGGGATTCCAAATCTCCTGTCTTCTTAGATGTAAATACAGAAGGAGGCAGGTAGCAGGAAGCGGTAGGCAATAGGCGGCTCTATTCAACTAGCGGCCGCCATTTTCCGAGCCCCAGCTGACTTATCTGCAATGTCTCCACAGCAAAGAATGAGCAAAAAACACCACCGAGCAGCAGGGCCTCAGGATCTTCTCACCTTTCCGGATTATGAATAGACCGCTGAGTTAAGTACAGAAATCTCCTATATTTTGATGTTTTTTCACTGTAGTCCGGTGGAGCAGTAGTTCCCTCCCTCCTTCTTGCTGCCTCACCGGAACTGGAAGTGTTGCTGGGATTCATGCGGCACCCAATCAGGTCTCCTGGGCACAGTATTTTGCTGGATTCAATTTTTCACTATGCTACCTCCCGGGGGGGGGGGACAGGACTTTATGGCAGACACTTTATCTAGGTTGTCCCAATACAACAGCGCCAGATAGGAGGCAGTCCAATCTGTCATCCCCGTTAGGCAGCTGGCGTGCCCAGTGGTCACCCAGAAACAGAAGGAAAGAAAAGCTGAGGTCTTGGTGGATCTTAAATCTTGGATCGTGGAGTCCTTAAAAACTGATTAGTGGTTCATAGCCTATTAAATAGATGCACTATTCAGGATGAACTGGCTTAGGTGGTATCTAAACTCTATGTCCCAGCCCTTGCAAGGGAGGAGGTCTTGGAGAAAACCCAGGATTCCAAGGTGGCAGGACACTTTGGATTTGTAAAAACCTTGCACTTAGTGAAGAGGCAGTTTTCATGGCTCTCATTGAAAAACAAATATTGAAGCTTATGTTGCTAGCTGCTCCATCTGTGTAGCAGTTAAATAACCAGCAGGGCCTTTTACAGACTGTGGCGAAGCCTGGGGCACCATGGAAGAAAATATCTGTGGATTTTATTGTTGAGTTGCCTGAGAGTGGGGTAATACTGTTATCTGGGCAATTTCTGACCTTTTCTCCAAACAGGTTCATTTTGTACCGTGCCCAAAGATTCCATCAGCTAAAACCCTGGCTAAGTTGTTTATTCAACATGTGTACAGGCTCCACGGGGTGCCTGAACGGATAATCTTTTGATTGGGGGGTATAATTTACTTCTGCTTTTTGGAAAGAGTTCCTAACTTTGATAGGCTCCATCAAGGGGTTAAGCTCCCACCCCCACCCCCAGACCAATGGGGCACGTGAGAAAACTAATTATGTGCTAGAGCAGTATCTCTGGTATTATATAAATTATCAGCAAGATAATTGGAATGATGTGCTACCATTCAACAGGTGGCCTATAATAACTGTGCACAGTAGCATCCCATTTAGGGTTGTATACGGGCATGATTTTGTACCCATCCTTGAATTACCACAGGAAGAGTCCCAAATCCTTCCATTAAAGGAGTGGATTGAATACTGCAGTTAAATTGGCCTGTGGTTCATAAAGCCCTAGATGAGACTCACCAGGCTCATAAAACCCAAGCAGATAAGAAAAGAGTTAAGACCAAGCAATACCAAGTAGGGAATAGAGTTTTCCTATCTAGAAGGTTCCTGCAGATGACACAGAAATCCAAGCAATTGAGTCCTAAATATGTAGGTCCGTTCCCCATTGTAAAGATCACCAACCTAGTAGCAGTGCAACTGGATCTACCAAAAACCCTGAGAAGGATTCACCCAGTATTTCATGTGAGCCTTTTAAAACCAGTGGTTAGATCCCACAGAATCGGCCCTTTAGCCCTCCCTGGCCGCCCACCCCACCCCGTTCCACTACTTGTTGAGGGGGAACAGCATTTTGACATCAAGGAAATCCTAGGCTCTAAGAGGCATAGAGGAAGGTTGCAATATTTAATTGCTTGGAAACATTTTCCTGCCACATATGCTGAGTGGATAAATGAAAAGGGTTTGAAAGCCCCAAAATTGATTGGCCTTTTCCATTCTAAGTATCCTGACAAACCTTGAACTTTCATTTATTGTATGTTTATATTTGAAGTGATGTAGGGTCTGCATGGGTGTTAGGGTCTTGATGGGTGCTAACAGGCTCATCGTTTGGGTTCTACCTGCCACAGCTGTTAGGGTCTGGATGGGTGCTAACAGTCTCAAACTAAATCTTGACAAGACGGAGTGGCTGTGGATTCTGCTTCCCAAGGACACTTCCATTACCTTGGGGGGGGATCTTTGACCCCCCTCAGAGAGGGTCTGCAACTTGGGCATCCTCCTTGATCCACAGCTGACATTGGACCATCATCTTTCGGCTATGGCGAGGGGGGTATTCGCCCAGGTTCACCTAGTGCACCAGTTGTGGCCCTATCTGGACAGGGAGTCTCTACTCACAGTCACTCATGCCCTTATCACCTTGAGGTTCGATTACTGCAATGCTCTCTACATGGGGCTACCTTTGAAGAGTGTTCGGAAACTTCAAATCGTCCAGAATGCAGCCACGTGAGCGATTATAGGCCCTCCAACGCATACCCATATTTCTCCAGTATTCTGCAGATTGCATTGGCTGCCAATTGGTTTCCGGATGCAATTCAAAGTGTTGGTTATGACCTATAAAGCCCTACATGGCATCGGACCAGATTACCTCCCGGACTGCCTTCTGCTGCATGAGTCCCAGCAACTGGTTAGATCCCACAGAATCGGCCTTCACCAGGTCCCGTCAACTAGACAACATCACTTAGTGAGACCTAGGGGAAGAGCCTTCTCTGTGGGGGGCCCGGCCCCCTGGAATCAGCTCCCCCCAGAGATTCACACTGCCCCCACCCTCCTCACCCTCCATAAAAGTTTAAAGACCTATCTGTGCTGCCAGTCTTGGGGCCATTAGACCCTAGTCCCCTGGCCAACAAGTGTAGTATGTCTTGCTGAGTCAATGGGAATGAATGATTTTAAATGTTATTAGAGTTTTTAAAGTTTTTTAGCTATATTAATTGGATTTTTAGATATGTGTATTGTATATTGTTTTGATATGTTGTAAGCCACCCCAAGTCCTTGGAGAGGGGCGGCATACAAATCCAATAAATAAATATTGGTATTACTGTTGTTCTATTATTTCCTGGGACTAATATCCTTGTTGTAGAGGGAGCTCTGCATTTTTTCTTCTTCTTGACCTGCTTGCCTTGGCTTCCTTAGTAACTGTGGGAGGGGGAGAAAAAATTGGATTTTGGGAAAGATGGAAATGCACTGTAGGTTACCCTGTTTGAAGTTTCAAATATTGTTAAGGGAGTGTTATTCTCATCATTCTCTCCCTGGTGAAAGTATTCTTTCTCTATCAAATGGAGTTGGAGTTTTACTTTCCTGGGCTCTGAAGGGAAACGCATCTGACATGCAGAGACAGTGGAGGTGCAATACAGGTGTCTTGTGTTCCTGGCACATAAGACTGACAGTGAAGAGGACATGGGTTCAGAGACTGAAGAACAACCAGGGCCTTCTGCAACTCCTGAGATGAGTGACTCAGGAGAAGCAGAGGAGCCTTTTTGATGCTAGGATTCTCAGGGTCTCTAGAAGGCATGAGTGGTTACTCAGAAGGAGGTTTACTCATGAGTAGCACTGCTGACTAATGGGCCATGCCCTCAGGGTATTTAAGATGGTGTAACATGCTGCTTCTGCACAGACAACAACATGGTTCAATCTAGCATCTAGTTTCCAGTTGTTGTTTCGTCAGCCAGTGATTCAAAGAGACACATTCTTGGCTTTCAGAGGAGCTCTGGGCTTCCAGCTAACTTCGGAACGTCTCTGCTTCTGAATATTATTGTCATGTTTATTTCTTTCTCGGACTCTAGCCAGAAGACTTTATAATCCTTACGGCAAAGCTTTTAAAGGCCTTTAACTGTAAATACTTCTCATACATACTAAAATATTTTAATATTTAAACCCGATGGTGTGCATCTGATTTCCGGGGGGTTTAGTGCTAGAACAAAACAGTTTCTAAAAATTCAAAGCTTATTAAAAAGAGGGGAGGTTAAATACTTTAAATATCAACATGCCAAATTGCAGAAAATGAATCATAGAGATACCCAATTTAGAAATAGAAGCATAGAAACATAGAATATTGATGGTAGAAAAAGACTTCATGGTCCATCTGGTCTGCCCTTATACTATTTCCTGTATTTTATCTTAGGATGGATATATGTTTATCCCAAGCATGTTTAAATTCAGTTGCTGTGGCTTTACCAACCACATCTGCTGGAAGTTTGTTCCAAGCATCTACTACTTTTCCAGTAAAAAAATATTTTCTCACGTTACTTCTAATCTTTACCCCAACTAACCTCAGATTGTGCCCCCTTGTTCTTGTGTTCACTTTCCTATTAAAAATACTTCTCTCCTGAACATTATTTAACCCTGCAGTTCTCTTCAAAAACAGTATACACTTGTGCTCTTTCCGGGTCTATTTGACCCGGACCAAAAATTGCTTATTTTAGGTACTTATATTTGGTCTTTTTGAAAGCTTTTTTCACTTGGAAACTAGTTCAAACATTTCTGCACACAATGACATGAAAATTGAACTGAAAAATATTAATGCTTATTGGTTTATTTTGCACATGAAAGCCTGCTCCCCACCCCCCGTTTTTGTGAATCTTTTTTCAATTTATAGATAGTTTTGCCTGCAAAATGCATTCTATTTTACTAAAGTTGGTGTGGGATTGGTAGCTTGAACATTTCTGAACATAATATGAAAATTGAACGGAAAAAATTGATGCTTATTGGTTTATTTTGCTCATAAAATGGCCTCCTCCACCCCCACCCCCATGCTTATACTCAAGTAGGCATATACTAGAGTAGGCTTATACTCGAGTATAAGACCCTATGGTCTTATATTCGAAAATAAACAAATAAGAATAGATTTTTTTCAGTTCATTTATATTTTTCTTATGATCAGAAATGTTCAATTTTGTATATCAAACCTTTTGGGTAAAAATCCCTTAAAGATTTGTAGGCTAAAAAAAATATAAACTAATACGAAATGCTCAAAAATGGGGGCGGTTTTTTTTTTATCAAAATAAATCAACAAGCATCAATTGTTTCAGTTCAATTTTCATATCACTTTGTGCAGAAATGTTCAAACTAGTTTACCAGTGAAACAAGTTTTCAAAAAGACCACATTTAAGTACCTAAAAAAAATCTTTTTGGTCTAGGTCCTATACAACTCAAAACAGTACAAGTGAAAGTTTTTTTCCCAAAAAAAGATTTGCCCCCAGCCCCCCCCAAATATTTTTATGATGATCAGCAATGTTAAATTTAGTAAATCAATGCCTAAGATGTTAAAAATATTTCTAATTTGGAGCCTAAACATTTTTTAAAGTGAAAATGGTTGCAAGCAGCCGGGGGGGGGGGCTTATTTCTGATTTTAAAAACCCAATAAGCATCAGTGTCCAATCACACTTGGCCAATAAAGAATTCTATTCTATTGTTACTCTCTGCTAAGAATGTTTTCCAAGCCCTAAATCTTTGCAGGTTTTTTTCATTGCTCTAACTTGCTCCAAGTGTTTCCAGCTCTCACTGGCTTGCAAGCTCTTTCATTGTTACTCTCTCCCAAAAAGGTTTTTTTTAAAGCCCTAACTAGGGGATTAAAATAATGTGCTTCTTAATGGTAAGCAGATTCTTTTCCCAATTTTCCTTCTCAAAAACTAAGGTGTGTCTTATACTCCAAAAATACAGTATATTATAAACCAAGTATATTATGATAAGTTAAGAGTAAGAGACCATATTCATCAGTACTAAACGTACCTCTTTTTGTATAGATGTAGATTTGATTTCTGCTAGCTCTTTACTAGTTAACAATCTCTTTCTGTTTACACAAGCAGCTTCTTTCTCCATATTATCATATTTTAAAATCCTGAGCATAGGAGAATTTAGCCCTGATGCTGGCTTTAATCCTATGTCCACAGGATTATTAAGCATTCTGAAGATCCTATTATATCAGAAAAAATAAAGATAAGTCATATTTAACTATCCAGCCTAAATATTACATAGTTTTGCAGAACTTTAACTTCTTGGCTGGATTTTATTAACTGAATGTGTATGAAGGGAAAATTCTTACAAAAAGTGTCTTGCCAAACCGTTATTGAAAATTCTGATTGATATTCAGTTCACACACTACCTTTGAACTTTTTCTTCAAAAATAATTATTGCTTATTTTCCAAAGGCAACTTTCTATAAAGTGAGTATGAAAGTAAAATTCTTTTTAAAATGTTTATCAATGCTACTGAACAAATGTTTTCTTGCCTCACGTATAAGAAGAAATAATCATGTGAATCCTCTAGAAGTTCATGTAGAGTCTATGTCATTGTTTCCAAACCTTGGCAACTTGAAGATATTTGGACTTCAACTCCCAGAATTCTCCAGCCAGCAAACGCTGGCTGGGGAATTCTGGGAGCTGAAGTCCAGATATGTTCAAGTTGCCAAGGTTGAGAAACACTGGTCTATGTAATATCAAGCAATTCTATTGACTTGGTAGATGGAGATATTAAAATAGGGATTCCCTTATTTACAATTCTGTGTAGTTAACAGCACAACCAGGTTTGCCCAAACAGACGGCGGAAATTTGCTCCCACTTGCCAAACTGGTAGCAATGGCCAGCTGGCCATGCCCCTAAACTAACCCTCCAGTCGCCACTCCTTGTAAGCAGCTTGCAAAGAATCCTTTATGCATGCGCAGCGGGTCATTTCCGCATTGTGACAAAACATGCACTTCTGACGTGATACAAACCGATAGAGAAGGTAAATGGAACCCACCCCTGAGCACAACATCTCTGTTGCTAAGTGAGACATTTATTGTGAATTTTGCCCCATTTTACGTTTCTTGCCACATTTAAGTGAATCACTGCAGTAGTTAAGTTAGTAACAGAGTTGTTAAATGAATCTAACTTTCTCATTAACTGCTTCTGAAAAGGTTGCAAAAGGTAATCACCTGACCCTGGGACACTTCAATCATCATAAACATGAACCAGTTGCCAAACATTCAAATTTGTTCATGTGATTATGGGGATGCTGCAATGGACTTAAAGTGAAAAAAGTTATACATCACTTTTTTCAGTGTCTTTATAATTTAAAAACCTACAGAGGAAAACGAACTAGAACTTGTCAGAAACAGCTGCCTTGTGACTCATTATATATTATTCCTTGTTGTGGTTAGCTCTGGCCCAGCTCCTGCCCCAAGGAATGTGGAGGTGGATATGGAGGAGACATCCACATTCCGCAGGCCTGTTTTGCTCCCAGTAGAATCTGCCGACAAAGTCTCCTCTGACCAAGGAAGCGTGAGTAACAGAGAAGAGGGGAGTTTGGCAGACAACCCAGGAGGAGATCAGTCATCTGTATCATCCCTGGATTCTGAACAAGAATTAATGACACATCCACGCATGCCTAGAGTGATGTATAGGAGACAATATCTGAAGAGAAAATGAGGCCACCTGTGGCTGGGTGGGGCTGCTGTAATTAGTGCTACAGATAAAACTGCAGCCTGGTGTTTTAGCCTCATGGCAGTTTATCTGATTCATTGTTTCATCAAGATCATGGTTTTTGCTCTTCAGGATTGTGTGTGTGGACTCTCTGGACTTTAGAATTGGACTCAATTTCCCAGTTATTGGGTGAGCAATTGGACTGCATTTAACCTGTGCCTTGTGTGTACCAGAAAATCCCTTTGACATTTAAAAAGGGAGCTGTTTCTGTTTTTCTGTTTATAAAAACTTTTGGGTTTTCCTTTTATCGTGTGGTGTGTGTCTTCCTGGACTAATTAGCCTGTAATTACGGGCGGTTGAGACACGCCAGCAGAACAATTCCTTATGGGAAAAGTCTGTTTGGTACTCATTGTTTTTGCTACTTAACACACCTCTCAGAACCAATTAACAATGAGTACCAACGTACCACTGTATTTGGACTCTTCAACCTCTCCTCAAATCTTGGCAAAGCACCTGTAAAAAAGCACACACAAAGAAAGTCCCAGCAAAGAGGCTCTTGAGTCCCCCTCTCTCACCTCCTACTTCTCCTTTAATCCTCAGCAATCCCACTCACATCCATACATGATCCAGCAGGCTAACCCAATGTTGGAATTTATAATTTATGTTTGGTTTCTGCCTTTTAAAAAATAAATCAAGATCTCCTGGGGAATCCCTAGTGATCTTTTGGAAACGTTAGGATTTCCAAGAATCCCAGTTAAAAAACCCTGTCTTAAATGAATTCAGGAAAAGACACCGCTATTTTGAAAGTCTGCAGACTGTTTCTGCCTCTGAATTCTTTGAAGCGTTGTTTTCTAAATGCTTAATAGAATAAGTGGAGACTTAAAGTCATTCAAATAAGTAAAGGTATATAATAAATGTTTCAGTATTAAAGATTGGGTATTTCAGCTTGCAGCAACTTACTGAGCTTCTTTTTTTTTTAAACGGACTTTTCTGAAATTGTGAATGTAGTCTGCATAGTAGTCTTTATTCATTTGCTTTTCCAGTTCTTCATATGCTGTATAAGAGAACTCTGGATCTATGTAGCAATATCTGGGAGCTTTTGTGAAAATAGTCCTAAATCAGAACAATGATATACAACGTTATCACTACATGGAACATTTAAATATGCATTGAAGATACAAAATATTAGTCATTTTATACACACACACACACACACAAAAATAATAATTGGAATTTGATTTAATAAATATTAACAGATACATACCTGCACAAATAAAAATCACTAATAGAAGAAAATAGATTTCCAATATAATATTCGCCATGGCAAAACAAGCATATAAAATAAGAAACATAGTATGTTGCAAGATCATCATTATTTATATTACCTGTAATCCTTATGCCATTCAGCAGGTCTTATGCTGGCAGGACGATCATTAGGAAGAGCGACTAGTACATTGTTTAAATTCTTATTAATCCAGTGAGCATGTAATTGTGTCTTATCTGATTTAAGTAGTGCTATTGATGCAACATCACTTTGTTGATTTCCCTTATTAGCTATAAATATCCCAGGAGCATTGGAAATCAATGGTGTTAAACCTTGGGTCAAAATTTAAATAAAAAGTGAATTATATAGGACAAGCAAACCAAAATATAAATTATTGAATTTTATTCCATAAATTCTATAATACTTAATTCACAGTACCATTTTATTCAGTTAAGAATCATATCCTGACCTAACCTCTTATTTTCAGACTGAACAATTTTCAGGCTGAACTTTTTGAAATGAATTTCAGTAAAGCCTATTGGAGAAAACAATACAAAGAAACTAAATTGCATTATTAAAAGAGCTAAAGATATTGTACAGAACTTAAATATCAAAATGTACTATTAGTAATCAAATATACTAGTATATACTTGATGTCTATTTTATGAAAATATGTTTCAGAGTTTATGCATAAATTCCATTTATTATTCCTGAAACCAAGCAGACATAAAATACTAAAAAGAGATTTAACCAAATCGGTGTGTGTTCATGTGTTGTGTTTCTATAACGATCAAATGATAACTCAAAAATTAACCGAAGCAGAATGCTTCAATCTTTTCATAGGTGAGAGCAGATACTAATATATAAATATTAATTAATTAATTAATAGATAGCATTCAATAATTACAAAAATATGTCAAAGAGCTAGTATTATTTTACTTGAGTATACTAAAATTTGTGAAGCTCCTGTTGCAAAACATACTTTTCCATGTGGAATATTAAGATTCAAGACTAGATTATATATATATATATATATATTTATTATTATTATTATTATTATTTATATATATCTCTCTAACTGAGGGGATTGGATACTGTAGCCTAGAGGATAATTCTTTGCCTTACAAGACAAAGGTTGCAGGTTCAAGTCCCAGTGGGTATGGCTAGCTGATGAGGCCAAAATAAGGCCAAAATAGATCTATCCTAGTCTCCCTTAATTTTCAAATTCAGCAAAAAAACATGTGACATATATATATGTGTGTGTGTGTGTGTGTGTGTGTGTGTGTGTATGTTTTCGTAGATTTTCACGGGTACAGGTATGACGGTCTTGGTATATTCGGGTTTCTTCCCGTGTAGGATTTGGAAATTTCTGGTGACGTTTCGACGAGGTCTCACTCGTCATCTTCAGGCTGGTGTTTCTGTCCTTACCAAATTAATCTCCAGTACCAAATTAATTTCCAAAACAGAACACTACAGCAAAAGAATAATCATGGAAGCCATCGATATAGAAAAACATCCCCAAAATATGAACAAGCAGGATGATACCTCTTGCTTACCAGACATCTGGAAACCAGTCCTCAAACGTATCCCAGCCATAGAAACCAGACTCAGAACACACATTGTAAAACAATCAAGTAGCCTGCAAGTTCCAACTACTCAGGATATCACGTCTAATCTACAACCATTAACTAATCAGCATACCTCAGCTACATCAACGACCCCAATTGTTACCCCACTGACTCACCAGGAAGTTTCTACACAGCAGGCAATTGCTGAGCCATCAAACCACACCCAGCCACCAGTATTTATAGAAGGAAGGCAGCTCAGGTCTCGCAGTGTTCGCCTTAGAACAAGGACAGAAACACCAGCCTGAAGATGACGAGTGAGACCTCGTCGAAACGTCGCCAGAAATTTCCAAATCCTACACGGGAAGAAACCATATATATATATATATATATATGTAGATTGTTCTGAGTTCGGGTTTTGCCCTGTGTAATATTTTGCATGTTTATGCGACGTTTCGGCGAAATCACATTCACCATCATCAGGCTGAAGTTTCCAAGCTTCGTGCTGTTGTAAAATGGAATGTTTGCAACTGTTGCAAACATTCCATTTTACAACAGCACGAAGCTTGGAAACTTCAGCCTGATGATGGTGAATGTGATTTCGCCGAAACGTCGCATAAACATGCAAAATATTACACAGTGCAAAACCCGAACTCAGAACAATCTACATACATATACCCGTGAAAATTTACGAAAACAAATATATATATATATATATATATATATATATATATATATATATATATATATATATGTAGATTGTTCTGAGTTCGGGTTTTGCCCTGTGTAATGTTTTGCATGTCTATGCGACGTTTCGGCGAAATCACATTCACCATCATCAGGCTGGAGTTCCAATCTTTGTGTTTTTGCAAATGAATATTAGCAACTGACATTTCTTCTTAGCATGTAGTGTGGGGGTGGAGATTTGCTTTGAATGTAGCAAATATATATATATATATACACACACACGCACACACACACACACACACACACACATACATATATACATACACACATACACATACATACATACATAACATAAAACAACACTAATACATTTTTAAAAATAAAAGAAAAAAACATAAAGAACAAAAAGAAAAAACTAAGAAAAACAAACAGTATTTGGACGGATTTGCAGCATATTCTATAGCAGTGTTTTTCAACTAGTGTGTGACATGGTCAGGTGTGCCGCGAGCCTGGCCCGGTTGGAGCTTCCCTGGCGGTGACGGCAAGAGAGCTTTTGGGGCCCGGTGGGTGGGCGCCGGCCACTGTTGCCTCTAAGCTGCATGGGTGTGTGCCCGCACAGCCATTAGGAACCCCCCCGACACAGAAACCTTTGAAGTGGCGCAAAGCCATGCAGTCCCGAATCGCTCCCTTCTCCGGCCAGCAAAGCCGGCTGCCCAGGAAAGCGGAGGCGAAGGTGACAGCGGAGTCCGCGCTGGGGCCATGCGGGGCCGCTGATCCAGCGGGCCGCGGACCGGCAAGCTGCCCTCCACTCTCTCTCCGCTCTCTCTCTCTCTCTGTTGCCGGCGTGGTGTACAAGAGAGAAAGAAAGAGAGAGAGAAAGGAGGAGAGAGAGAAAGCAAGAGAGAAAGAGAGAGAGAAAGAGAAAGAGAAAGAGAGAGAAAGAGAGAAGGAAAGCAAGAGAGAGAAAGAGAGAGAGAGAGAAAGCAAGAGAAAGCAAGAGAAAGAGAGAAGGAAAGCAAGAGAGAGAGAAAGGAAGAGAGAGAAAGCAAGAGAGAGAGAGAAAGCAAGAAATAGAGAAAGAGAGAGAGAGGAAGAGAGAAAGAAAGCAAGAGAGAGAGAGAGAGAAAGAAAGAAAGAGAGAAAGAGAAGATTGACAAGAAACACATGAATGCCCAGAGGGAAATTAACCGTTTTAGAATGAAGTACCCTGATCAGCCCTAATGTTGGAATGTATATATTGGTGTTGTCTTGTTTTTGTTTTTTGGACTGAAGTCCCTGTTCCAGGGGGGGGGCAATGTCAACCTTCCCTATGCTGCTGCATTCTTTCGCTTGGTTGTCATAGATACAGGGAGGAGTAGAGATCATGGGGTGGGGGTTGGGAAGTGTGCAGGAGGAGAGTTAAGTTTCGATTTCCCAGGTGCCAGGAGGAGACCGTTAGATGGAAAATTCCTGAAGAGTATGGGAGGAGCAACATGTGCCATCTGATGCATCCGGACAATGAAGATTGGGCGAATGCCCAACAGGGGGTGAAAAGGGGGTTTGGATATGTGTGTAACGCGCCATTTTTCCTCAGACTTTTCTTTTCTTTCGATGCTTCAAGTTCTGATTTTGATAAATTCACTTTTGAACCTTTATAAAAGGACTCTGAGTTTTATTTGTCTGAATTCTGACTGGCAGCTTGACACATCCATTGGCTAAAACAGGTTCACTTAACCATCACTGGTTTGGCTTAACGACTGCCACAAAAAAACCCTGGTAGTTTTGGAGTAAATTATAGATATTAAGTTAAAAATTATTTGAACGTACACATTTGTTATATTGTTTAATATTACATTAATATTTTTGCCATCGTCAAGTGTTGATTTGAACAATCTGATATGACACTGATGTATGACAATCACAATAATCTTTTACTAGAAAATATAACTTTAGAGAGCTCCTAAACAAGAGGAATATCAAAAAGTGTTCATATAGGTAAACACTTTTTATTTCTATGAACAAAATTATAGTGAGTACACCTCCCTCTCAAATTAATTTCCAATCAATTTATGCTAACTCATAATAGCTTGCTGTAATACATATATACATATATACTGTATCTTCAAGACAGGACCAGAAAGGGCAGAAACAAAGAGTTTCCTGGAAGATTGAGAAAGGCATCTGGTCTTTCCATTTCCCCTATATCTTTTTTCTAAATAACTCGGGGTTTTAACACTTTTCACTTTTAGGTAAATAATGCATCTTTTAAAAATTTAATCTGAAGAAAATTGAACTAGCTATTCTTCTAGATTTCAAATAGAAATAAAACATCATGGTATATTTTTATTTCTTCTTCATAAAGACAACATTTCAAAAGTCTATCATTTCAGGTGAAAAATAGATCACTTCTATCTTGGAAAAATGTCAAAATTGTTTCTCAGAAAGAAATATATTTCTAAGTAAAAACTTAGCATTTTTAAATTATTAACATACCAGGGTTGGCTTTCAGCACACAAGTGGATACCGACTTGCAGAGGCCAGAAAAAACTAAATGTATTTGATGAAATGGTTTCATCTCTAAAACTGTAAAGTCATCTTTTTTTGCTACTGGTCCTATAATATCTACTTTCTGCCTCACTGTGAAGGATCCTATATGTCGTGGAATAAATGAAAATATCACATCCTGAAAAAAAACCCCCCACAAAAGTATTAAACACATTAAAAAGGACAACAAAAGTCAATGCAAGCTATAAAAAGTTCAATTTGTTACATTATGCTTAGTGTCACTTTTAAAAGTTTAATTTGATTTGTTTCTTATATTTTTAAAAATTAAAATCTATAAAAATTTTCTAATTGAAATAATGGAATGGAATTGAATGATATATTATTATGTTTTGTTTCACATATGAAATTGACATACAGTGATCCCCCGCTCGTTGCGAGGGTTCCGTTCCAGGAGCCCCCGCAACGAGCGGGTTTTCGCGAAGTAGCGATGCGGAAGTAAAAACACCATCTGCGCATGTGCAGACGGTGTTTTTACTCCCACAGCGCTAGCGAGGAGCCGAAGATTGGGGGCGGCACGGCTGTTTGCCGCCGGCATGGGGGGCTTCCTAGCAGCCCCCCAAACCCGGGTTGGGGGTCCGGGGGGCGCTGTCTCTCGGCGCTTTCGTGCTGAGTCCGGGAGCGAACTCGCTCCCCGACTCAGCTGGAAAGCGCCGAGAGACAGCGTGGACAGGCCCGTTCCTTGGCGCTGTCTCTCGGGGCTTTCGTGCTGAGTCCGGGAGCGAACTCGCTCCCCGACTCAGCTGGAAAGCGCCGAGAGACAGCATGGACAGGCCCGTTCCTTGGCGCTGTCTCTCGGGGCTTTCGTGCTGAGTCCGGGAGCGAACTCGCTCCCCGACTCGGCTGGAAAGCGCCGAGAGACAGCGTGGACAGGCCCGTTCCTTGGCGCTGTCTCTCGGGGCTTTCGTGCTGAGTCCGGGAGCGAACTCGCTCCCCGACTCAGCTGGAAAGCGCCAAGAGACAGCGTGGACAGGCCCGTTCCTTGGCGCTGTCTCTCGGCGCTTTCGAGCCGAGTCCGGGAGCGAACTCGCTCACGGACTCGGCTCGAAAGCGCCGAGAGAGAGCGTGGACAGGCCCGTTCCTTGGCGCTGTCTCTCGCCGCCTTCGAGCCGAGTCCGGGAGCGAACTCGCTCACGGACTCGGCTCGAAAGCGCCGAGAGAGAGCGTGGACATCGCCCGTATCTAGAAGAAGTTGCCACCCGAGTGCTCTTGCCCGGCGGGAGGCGAAGCATATGGGTGGGGGGGCTGTCAGGACACCCTCCCACCCCAGCACTTTGCATCCCGCCGGCAAAGAGCAATAAGGCAGCAGCTTCTGCCGGACACGGGCAATGGGCGGGACAGAGAAGCGGGAAGAATCAGGAGGTTCCTTTGGCGGCTGGAGGCTGCCTGGCACCCGCTGCAGCCAAAACAACAAAGCCAGGCAGCCCCCAGCTGCCAAAGGAGCCTCCTGATTCTCCCCGCTTCTCTGTCCCGCCCATTGCCCATGTCCGGCAGAAGCTGCCTCCCGTGCCGATGTTCCCCGCCAAGCCCAGTTCGGCTTCCCTGGCTGCTTGGCCGGAGGGGGGGGGGGCTCGGCCAAAAGGGGCTGGAGACGCAGCGATTTGCCTCCCGCCCCTCGCCCCTGTGCCACCGGCACGTCATCTTCCCTCCCAGACAAAAAGGCCGGCCTTTGGGGATGAAGGGGTGTGTTCAGCTCTGCGTCTCCAGCTCCTTTCGGCCGAGCCCCCCCCCGGCCAAGCAGCCAGGGAATCCGAGCCAGGCTTGGCAGGGAACATCGGCACGGGAGGCAGGAGACGATCGGGCGACCGGAGCAGCAGCCAGGGAAGCCGAGCCGCGGGCGGGACCAGGTGGGGGCTGGAATTTCTCCGCCAGGGCGAAGGGCGGGCGAGCGGGTGCTGGGGAGGGCTTCTCGCCCTCCCGACAGCAAGAGGGGGGAGCGAACGGCGTGGGCAGGCGAAGGGCGGGCGAGCGGCAGCGAGGAGTTTGCGTGGGCGGTGGGGAAACTCCTCGCTGACGCCAGCAAGAGGGGGAAGACCCAGGGAAGCCGCTGCCATCTACGCATGCGTGCCCGGCACGCATGCGTAGATGGTATTTTTGACTTCCGGGTTGAAAAATAGCGAAGTACCCTGTTCGCAATGGTTGGGGACGCAATAAACGGGGGATCACTGTACTACCAATTAAATATACAAATGGATAATGAAAAAGAGAAAATGAGATGCCAAACAAATAATGATGAAATAAAATGAGAGAAGTAAATTGGAAACTAGCTGCTTATTGTTTATATAAATTAATAAAATATTCTAAAAAATTGACCAGGAGACAAAGTAGAAGAGAGAGCATTACACTCAGCAGCTGAAGAAAATGTTTGAGAATGTGAATTAACACCAGCAAAATACAGCTTAGCAGGATGCAAAACAAGAAAATATAATTTAGAACTGAGTATTAACTTGTAATTGATGAAGTGTCTGAGAGATAAATATAAAGAAAATAATTGTGACTACTACATAGGAGAAAATAAGTTCCAATTCAAATATTGTGGACAGTAATGAGAGAAGAAACATATGGAAGCAATAAAATACCCAAAAAGTAATGAAGAGAAAAAGGATGTAATGTTTAGAATGGAAAATGGTGATGTCTGTGACAGATTGTGTTACATCCAAGCACAATCTAGAGCTCTCTGCTACCTTCTCTGCCCTGAAAAAGGGACAGCTTCTTTAAATGTACATTATGTTATGCAACACACTTCAACATAAAATAGCTTAAAAATTATATATTTATATATATATATATATAATGAAATATGTTAATACCTTTACAGACTTTCCTTTTATTTTACCCTTTTCAGGGCAAATATTATAATGTGCAATCTTATGAAAAACAAATATCACTGGAAGAACATCACATTGATTTTGGAGTGTGCAAACAAGATCTGTGTGTTCACCAATGTAACATTCTTTGAAACTAACAACTGGTCCTGGGGTGAATGTCAACATCACTGGAAGTCCTGAGCCTATCAATCCCAATTCAACACAGTGGGGATTCCCTGAAAAAGATATTGAGATGGAAGAACTATTGTATGTTGTGAAGAGAGTAACAATATATCAGTAAGTGTTTGTAGTACATACTGCTATAAAGGAGCAAATAATAACGCATTACAAATAGAAATATTGTTCTCTAATGCAACAAAAAAATTAAATAGACGCTAATACCATGTTTTCCCAAAAATAAACCCTACCCAGAAAATAAGCCGTAGCCTGATTTTTTAGCATACTCCTAATATAAATCTGACCCAAAAAATAAGCCCCAGTGAAGGGAGTGGGCATGAACAGTGTACAGTTGCTGCCTGTACAGTGCAGGTGAGTTGATTACTGTCTAAGTAGCAGGCAAAGGCAGAGATGTGTGGGGAGGCTCACAATCTGGATGCAGGCTGTGGGCAAGCCAAAAGTTGGTGGACTGGAGCAAGCGGTCACAGGAGGCCCATCTTTACATCTCAGTTTGCTTGCTACCCACATGGTACATCAGTATCACTACTCTTCTACCCCGCGCTTCTGCCTCCGTGTGCTGCCATTGCTACTGCTTGAAAATGAGCCTCCTACAGCCAACTGCCTGCTCTGGCCCATAGATTCTCAGCTTTCCCGTGGCCCCTCAGTGTGACTTGATCATCTGCCTCCCCCCATGACTCTGCCTCCATCTGCTACTTGGACAGGGAATCAACTCATCAGCACTGAGCAGGTTGCGCAGTCTCAGAATGCGCTGACCAAGGGACTGGCAGTCTGAAGCTGCTGCCAGATACCATCATTCCCCCCACTTCTTGTGTATGCACCAGGGTATACTGAAGCTGTGAGTGTGATATCGTGTTTCCCCAAAAATAAGCCCTAATTTTTGAGCCCCCAAAATATAAGACTGGGTCTTATTTTCAGGGAAACATGGTAACAACAAAAATCTGTTCTGCAAAAAACTGTTCACATAAATAATAAAGCATTCTTGAAATCAAATGGTTGCACTCAAATGGTAAACTATGGAGTGCTGCCTTAAGTGAAAGCTCCTGAAAAAAAGCCCAGGTATTACTAAATAAATCAAATGTAGGTGACTTTTTAATCCTCAACTAACAGAAATAATTAAATGAAGAAGAGGGGAGAGTTGGGAGTGAATGGATTAGTAGTACCTCAGTCTACCCTGTCAGATTAATCTTGACTATAGATAACAAGGAAATTGATATGTCATTTGTTTATATTAATGTCTAGCATCCTCACATAGTACGAAATGGGATCCTTCTATAAGTATTTAAGAACTCATCAAAGCAAAAAGGATAGCCATAATCTTGTTTCATTTGTATATGTAGGCATAAGGAACAAAAACAAAAACTAGGGTGATTAGCTTAGTGTGATGTCTGGAGATGGAGTTACAGTTAGCAAGCCGGAGGTCTTCAAAAAAAAAATCTACCTTAAAATGACTTAACAAATCTATCATATTTGAATAAAATGATCAATATTTCTAAATTCAGTTATAACATTCAATTCTAAATTCAGTTGTAAACATTAAACCTATGTTGACATGTTTATTCATTAAAATAAGTAACCAGGTTGCATAATAGCTCATTAATACTTAATGAGTTTCCTGGTTAAATTGGCATTGAACTTACCTGAATGGTCTTCTCGATGCACTGCGAGGAGAGTCCAATGTGGGTTGTTCTTCAGCCTCATTGGCAGGGAGTGAGTTAAAAATTAGCATAATTATTACATTCCGCCCACTAGCTGCCCTATTAGGTCAGTCAATAAAAATGAAGGAATAGTGTAATACAACGCAATTTTATTAACTTCAACCAATTAACTAACAAGGAGAAAGCGCCCCTGGGCCAAATAGGCTGGGCGGGTTTGGACTCTCCTTGCAGTGCATTGAGAAGACCGTTCAGGTAAGTTCAACGGTCCTTCTCCACTGCACTGCTCAGAGAGTCCAATGTGGGATATACCCAAGCAAACTGAATCAGGGCAGGACAAGCTGGACCAGGGGCGCCAGAGCACAAACCCTTTGCAGCACTCTACATCTGAATGCTGCCTCTGCTGAGGCAAAAGAGTCTAAATGGTAGTGTCGTATAAAAGTTGTAGGGGTAGACCAAGTTGCTGCTCGACAAATATCTTCAATTGCGGCCTGTGTGTTCCAAGCGGCAGTGGTAGACGCACTCCTAGTGGAGTGAGCTGTGATTCAGTTCGGTAAAAGAGTGGAACTCGTCTTGTATGCTTCTATGATGCAGGAACGGATCCATCTGCTGATTGTCTTGGACAAAACTTTGATACCCATGGATGATGGAAGAAAGGAAACAAATAATGCTTCTGATTTTTTGAAAGACTCAGTACAGTGTACATAGATCCTTAATGCTCTACGCCAGCAGTCCCCAAACTATGGCCCACGGGACGGATGCGGCCCACTGAGGCCATTTATCTGGACTGCAACAGCGCACGAGATTTTATCAATAGAAATAATATGCTCTCGAATCACCTGTCCACTCACCGCAGTCTGCTGCTGAGCGAGGAGGAGGTGGAGAGCCAAGGAGCGGGGAGGAAAGTGGCCCTGCAATTGGCCCCTTTCTTTGCCACCTTTAGGGAGAGAAACTGTTGCTGCCCTATGGGAGAGCAGCAACAGTGCCTCTCCCTAAAGGCGAGAAAGAAAGGGGCCAATTGCAGGCCTGCTTTCCTCCCCACCCCTTGGCTCTCCACCTCCTCCTCCTCCTCTCCACTTCCTCCTCCACAGTGAGTGGACGGGAGATTCAAGAACACGCCCCCCCCCGAATTTGCCCAAATGGAGGAGGCGCCGACGACTTCAAGGAACCAACAACCAGTCCTTCTCGGCGCTGTGTTGCTGCAGCCTCCAAGGCCACCACCTCCGTTCGGGCGAAGAGATCTCCTCGGTGGGCGGCCTTGGAGGCTGCAGCAATGCAGTGCCGAGAAGGACCGGCTGTTGGTCTTTGAAGCCTTCGCTGCCCACTACAGAGATCCCTTCACCCAAATGGAGGCGGCAGTGGTGGCAGTGACTTCAAGGGACAAACAGCCAGTCCTTCTCTGCACTGTGTTGCTGCAGCCTCCAAGGCCGCCCCAGCCGCCTCTGTTCGGGCGAAGGGATCTCCACAGTAATGCAGCGCTGAGAAGGACCAGCTGTTGGTCCCTTGAAGTCGCAGTCGCCACCTCCATTCACGCAAAGGGATCTCCGTGGTGGGCAGTGGAGGCTTCAAAGACCAACAGCCGGTCCTTCTGGGCACTGCATTGCTGCAGTAATGCAGCGCCGAGAAGGACCGGCTGTTGGTCCTTTGAAGCCGCCGCAGCTCACTGCGGAGATCCCTTTGCGTGAATGGAGGCGACAGCGGCGGCGGCGACTTCAAGGGACCAACAGCCGGTCCTTCTCAGCACTGTGTTGCTGCAGCCTCCAAGGCTGTCGCCGCTGCCTCCATTCGGGCGAAGGGATCTCTGTGGTGGGCGGCCTCAGCGGCTGCAGCAACACAACACCGAGAAGGACCGGCTGTTGGTCCCTCCGCCGTCGCCTCCATTCAGGCGAAGGGATCTCCGCGGTGGGTGGCCTCGGAGGCTGCAGCAACGCAGCGCCGAGAAGGACCGGCTGTTGGTCCCTCCGCCGTTGCCTCCATTCGGGCGAAGGGATCTCCGTGGTGGGCGGCCTCGGAGGCTGCAGCAACACAGCGCTGAGAAGGTCACCCACCACGGAGATCCCTTTGCCCAAATGGAGGTGACGATGATGGCTCTGCTGCTATGCCTGGGTTGTCATAACGATGAAACATCGTAAGTCAGGGACGATGTAACATGGGGACTACCTGTAATTGGAGAGAGAGAGAAAGCCATTGCTGGAGAGAGAGAGAGGGACAGAGAGAAAGAGAGAGAAAGAGAGAGAGAGAGAAAGGAAGAGGGATAGAAAGTGAGAGAGAAAAAAGAGTGAGAGATAGAGAGGGAGAGAGAGAGAAAGAGAGAAAGAAAGAGGGAGAGATAGAAAGAGTGTGAGGGAGAGATAGAGAGTGAGAGAAAGAAAAAGAGAGGGGGGACAGAGAGAAAGAGAGAGAGAGAAAGAAAGAGAGAGAGGGGAGACAGAGAGAAAGAAAGAGAGGGAGAGAGAAAGGAAGAGGGAGAGATAGAAAGTGAGAGAGAAAAAAGAGGGAGAGATAGAGAGGGAGGGAGAGAGAAAGCGAGAGAAAGAAAGAGGGAGAGATAGAAAGAGTGTGAGGGATAGAGAAAGAAAGAGAGAGGGGGGACAGAGAGAAAGAAAGAGAGAGAGGGAGAGAGAGAGAAATAGAGAAAGAAAGAGGGAGAGATAGAAAGAGTGTGAGGGAGAGATAGAGAGTGAGAGAAAGAAAGAGAGAGTGGGGGGACAGAGAGAAAGAGAGAGAAAGAAAGAGAGAGAGGGGAGACAGAGAGAAAGAAAGAGAGAGAGGGAGAGAGAAAGGAAGAGGGAGAGGTAGAAAGTGAGAGAGAAAAAAGAGGGAGAGATAGAGAGGGAGGGAGAGAGAAAGCGAGAGAAAGAAAGAGGGAGAGATAGAAAGAGTGTGAGGGATAGAGAGAGAAAGAGAGGGGGGACAGAGAGAAAGAAAGAGAGAGAGATAGAGAGGGAGAGAAAGAGAGAAAGAAAGAGGGAGAGATAGAAAGAGTGTGAGGGAGAGATAGAGAGTGAGAGAAAGAAAGAGAGAGTGGGGGGACAGAGAGAAAGAGAGAGAAAGAAAGAGAGAGAGGGGAGACAGAGAGAAAGAAAGAGAGAGAGGGAGAGAGAAAGGAAGAGGGAGAGATAGAAAGTGAGAGAGAAAAAAGAGGGAGAGAGAGGGAGGGAGAAAGAGAGAGAAAGAAAGAGGGAGAGATAGAAAGAGTGTGAGGGAGAGATAGAGAGGGAGAGAAAGAAAGAGAGAGAGAAAGAAAGAGAAAGAGGGAGAGATACAAAGAGGGAGAGATACAAAGAGAGTGAATGAGAGAAAGAGAGAAGAGAGAGAAAGAGTGGGACATAGAGAACGAGAGAGAGGGAGAGATAGAGAAGAAGAGAGAAAGGAAGAGGGAAAGATGGAAAGAGAGAGAAAAATGAGGAAGAGAAAAATGAGAAAATTGAGGGAAAGAACGAGGAAGAGGAAAATGTAACATGAGAGAGAAGGAAAAAAACAGAGAGGGAAGAGAGAAGTAGAGAGAAAGGAGGGAGGGAGAGAAGGAAGGAGAAATGGAGGGAGTTTGTTGATTTAAGTTTAAATTTACTTGTTAATAAAGAAGTATAAATTACTTTATTACTTAATTACTTTATTGCTTTTTCTTTATTTTAAATATTGCATTTGTTCCCATTTTGTTTCATAGGTTTTTTTAATACTCTCGCCCTCCAACAGTCTGAGGGACAGTGAACTTGCCCCCTGTGTAAAGTTTGGGGACCCCTGCTCTATGCACATCTACCTTGTGCCACCTCAACTCTGAGAGGCTGGTGAGAGATTGGTGAGAGATTGGACAAAGGGGGTCTGGATGTAGGACCGTGGTTATGGCCGCCACCTGCCTACATAAAGTGTTGGCTGTTAAGACTTTGTCAAGACCCTTTTGTAAGAAATCCAGGAGGTGAAGTACCGAGGCCAACTGGGGTTGTATCCCCCAAGTTGCGCAGAAGCGACTGTAGGCAGCCCAACTGGCTTGATATATGCGTGTTGTTGATGGTCGACAGGCTGCTTGGATTGTCTGGATGACCTTCTCAGGAAAATGTTGTTTCCTCATGTGGTCCCCTTCAATTGCCACATGGCAAGTCTCCAGCACAGAGGGTCTGGGTAGGTAATCGACCCCTGAGTCAGGGAAAGTCGGTGGTAAGGGATGATCCATGGTGGAGAGATTGATAGGTCCATAAGGTCCGCAAAGCATGGCCATCTGGGCCAGTACGGGGCAACCAACAGCACTTCTGCCTGTTCCAGAAGAATCTTGGAGACAACTTTGGGGATCAGACACACCAGAGGGAATGCATATAGTAGTCCTCTCGGCCAAGTGGAGAACATGGCATTGACCTGCTCTGCTCCCGGGGATGGAAAACGGGAGAAGAACTGTGGGACTTGTTTGTTGTAATGTGTTGCAAATAAATCCACTTGTGGATTGCCGTATCTGAGGACAATGTCCCTGAACGTCTCCGGATTTAGGCACCACTCCCCAGGGTCAAGAGTCGTTTGGTTTAGCCAGTCCACCTGTATGTTTGCTATTCCCAAAATATGTTTTGCGTGAATCGAAGCTAGATGTAGTTCTGCCCAGGTAAAGAGGTCGTGTGTCTCTTGCATTAAGCAGCCTAACCTTGTGCCTCCCTGATGATTCACGTGGGTGCGTGTCGCTACGTTGTCCATCAAAATGAAGACATGCTGACCCTCGACCAAGTTGGCGAAGCTCAGCAGTGCCTGAAACACTGCTCGAAGCTCCAGCAGGTTGATGTTGAAATTGATCAGCTCGTCTGTTGTCCACAGGCCCTGGGCAACCTGGGATACAGAATGTGCCCCCCAGCCCATGAGAATGGTGTCTGTGGTAATAGTCACCTCTTGATGGTAGAGGAAAGATAAGCCTCTGGTTACAGCCGGGGAGGTCCACCACGGGAAGGAACAGCGGACCACTGCTGTTAATGACACTCTCTGCCTGACTCATGCCCTCTGAAAGGGGAGTAGGAACCACTGTAGTGGTTGGGCATGGAGGCGTGCCCAAGGCACAATGTCTATACAGGAGATGAGCATTCCTAACAGTTGGGATAGGAATGCCAAGGGAACTCTGCGTTGGTGTTGTATGGAGCTCACCTGTCGTTCTGGTGATAGGTAGACCTTGCAGGTCGATGTGTCTATTATGGTACCCAGGTGAGATAAGCATCTGGTTGGCAGTAAATGGCTTTTGTCATAATTGATTGTGAATCCTCGCTTCTCCAGGGATTCTATGGTAAGAGCTAGGTCCTTCCGGGCCTGCTGTGGACTCCTGGACAGGATAATTATGTTGTCCAGATACACTAGCAGTCGAAGGGAATGAGTCCTGAGGCCAGCCATTAGTACATCCAAGAGCTTGGTGAACGTTCTTGGTGCCAATGACAGACCGAAAGGCATTGCCCAGTACTGGAAGTGTTGGTCGTGAATGCAGAAGCGGAGGAAGTGATGATGTCAAGGGTGAACCGGTACATGTAAATACGCTTCCTTTAGATCTACTGAAATCATCCAGTCCTGCTGTCAGATAGATGCCAGGATTGTGTGCAATGAATGCATCTTGAACCTCTGGTATCGGATGTATATATTTAGTTGTCTGAGGTTCAAGATTAAGCGGCATCCCCCAGAAGCTTTGGGAACCAGAAAGACTATGGAGTAGAACCCCTGTCCCTTCTGTGGTTCCGGTACTGGTTCTATTGCCCCAATGTCTAGTAAATGCTGGACCTCTTGGAAGAGAAGAGTCTGCTTCCATAGATCTGTCAAGATTGGGCATTGAATAAATCTGTTTGGAGGAAACTGTAAGAAATTTAACCATAGGCCTTGCGCCACAGTATCTAATGCCCAATCGTCGGTAGATATAGCCTCCCAATAGATGGTGAAGGACTACAGTCAACCACCAATGGGAATCTCGTGTGTGGAGTCACTTCTGCCTGCAGTACCCGCCTCTATTGGATCCCCTAAAGGATCTACGGGGCTGTTGGAATTGGCGGTCTCTATCCCCATAACTGGTTCTATCTGGTCTGTACGATGATTGTGGGTAAGCCCCCTGCCCATAGGTCCTGGCGACCGGGGGCGTGGTCGTGGAGGACTCTGTCCGAATGGGCTGTCTTCTAAAATAGGGAGCCCTACGTCTGTCCTGTCTCCTTGCTGATCTCGGTAACACCTTTTTCTTGTCTCTGTCTTTGATTAGTACAGTGTCCAAAGACTCACCAAAGAGTTTGGATCCTTGATAGGGTGCTGTGGCTAAGCTTCACTTTGATTTTGAATCTGCTTGCCAGGAACATAACAACAGCAAGCGACGAACTGACAGATTGGTTGCAAGTGCTCGGGATGAAAACCTTGCTGCCGCTAATGTGGCATCTGCAGAGAACTCTGTGGTTGCTATGAGCTTATTAACGTCCTGTCGCAAACGTATGTCCTCTGGGCTGAGTCTGGTGAGGATATCCTATAGCCACAGGATCGAGGCCCTATTGAAAAAAGATGCACCTGATGCTGCTCTTAGGGACCAAGCGGATAATTAGTGCAATTGCATTGGTTGCCGATCAATTTCCGGTCACAATTCAAAGTGTTGGTTATGACCTTTAAAGCCCTTCATAGCACTGGACCAGAATATCTCCGAGACCGCCTTCTGCCGCACGAATCCCAGCGACCGATTAGGTCCCACAGAGTGGGCCTTCTCCGGGTCCCATCAACTAAACAATGTTGGTTGGCGGGCCCCAGGGGAAGAGCCTTCTCTGTGGCGGCCCCGACTCTCTGGAACCAACTCCTCCAAGAGATTAGAACTGCTCCTACTCTCCTTGCCTTTCGTAAGCTCCTTAAAACCCACCTTTGTCGTCAGGCATGGGGGAACTGAGACATCTCCCCCGGGCATATACAATTTATGCATGGTATATTTGTGTGTATGTTTGCTTAGTAAATGTGGTTTTTTAAATATTTTAAACTATAATTTAGATTTGTCATGAATTGTTGTATTCTGTTGTGAGCCGCCCCGAGTCTGCGGAGAGGGGCGGCATACAAATCTAAATAATAAAATAAAATAAATAAATAAATTTCCTAGTCAGGTTTTCCGCCTTTCTATCGTCAGGCCTTAAGCCATCTACCATATCTGATGGCATACGCAGATATCAACGCAGTCACAGGTGTGTCTACTGAAGGATATGGAAGGAGGACCTCTAGGTCTGGGTCGAAAGAGTAGAACCTCCGGTCCAAGACTGAAGGTCCTAAGGCTGCAGTGGGCTGTTGCCAAGGCCTCTTTATGTTTTCTGAAAAGATGGGTGAAGAAGGAATGTGTTCTGAGTCTCTTTGTGGTTCATTAAAGAGTCTAGCTGCTGGTAGAATGCCCACAGACTGCCCTGCAGGTTTCTCTGTGGTCTCTAAAGCCACTGTCTGCTTTGCTTTATTTAGTAAGGTATGGAAAGTGATGATTTAAAAAGGCCTGTGAAGGAGGGCTGTTCAGGCAAATTGGTTTCATCCTCTGAAAGGTCATCTTCAGGATCTGTAGTCACCTCCCTCGGGCCCTGCTCCTCCTGAAAGAAGTCATGTAGGGATGGAGGTGATGCCGGTGCTGCCCAGAGTTCCTGGCGGCTGGTACGTGATGGCATTGGGGATGGGCGTTGTGTGCCTACAGCAATGCCCTGCGAGTAGGCTGAAACTATCATGTCCTACAGTGATGGGGAAATGGTCTGCCAATTGTCCATGGAGCCACGGAGGCCTGCTGCAGTTGGAGTGAAGGTGGCTACTGCAGGTTGTGTCTGAGATGGCTGGGGCCAAGGATGAGAAATTGGCCTGATTCACTCTGATCATTGTACCCCATCATGTGGCAAGGAAATCCTTGGTGGATGGTCTGGAGATAAGTCCCCTATTCTGGTTAAAGCAGTTCCCTTAAAGGGCACAGTTGGAGGGCCAGCTGAGGCTGGACTTTGCTGGTGAGGTGGGATGGTGCTAGCCGATGGACTAGGCCCAGACCTATTTCTGGCCACCTCCAGCTGGGCCTCAAGGGCCTTGATTTTCTTTTCTGCCTCCTTCAGTGCTGTTTAGATCTGAGAGCTCTTGCTCTTAGATTTAGAACTATGACCTCTTTCTTTTTCCTTGGAAACCAAGGAAGTAGCTGGTTCGCTAGTATATGTTTGTGGTATCTGAGACATTGTTAGGAACAATAACACTCAGAGCAATGATCAAGAGAAGCTCCTGCACGCTCGAACACACTCAACAAAATGGCTTTGTAAGCGTGCTTCAGTGTCTCATGCTAATCACATCAGCAGTTAGATGGTTTGTTATTGGCTAGAGCCTCGGCAAGAGGCCTAGCAACTAGCCCCTACTGCCCCGGTAACGCCTCCAAAATGGCAGGCGCTAGTTTGGGCAGGAACTCCCAGCTCCAAAATGGCGGTGTTTCCCTGTCACCGCAGCAAAGACAAGCCTGGGAACGCCCCCAAAATGGCGGGCACAACTTCAGGCAGGCTGGCAAGGCACTTCAAAGCTGTAATTTCAATCAGCGTTCTTTTCGCCGGTTTGGCTAATCGCGTCACCTCCAATGCCCATGGAAAGGAGCTGCCAAACAGCTGATGAGGCTTGCCGGGAGGGAGAGGCTCGGCAAGGAAATGATTACCTCCAAGAAAAATGGGGCCATCTATTTTGCAATGGTATCGTCGGAGCGCGGGGCAAGGGGAGGTCTGATCGCGGACGTCAGGGACCCCAAACCAGTGATTCCCGTTCTCAAGGCAATACTCCGGAGAGCAGTGGCCTCTCGGGGATTAAATAGGTGGGGAGCAATATCCTGGAGGGCAGTGGCTCACAAAGAAATCCAGATCGTGATCTCTCTTCTTCCTGTGAAAAAGGAGGAAAGAAAAGGAGAAAAATTAAACTTAGCATTAAAAAAAAACTTTAAATTATTCTCTACAGTGTGAAGAAAGAAAACAACTCATAGTCCCTACACTATGACTGAGTTTTTAAGACTCACCTAATAGGGCAGCTGGTGGGCAGGATGTAATAATTATGCTAATTTTTAACTCAGTCCCTGCCAATGAGGCTGAAGAGCAACCCACATTGGACTCTCTGAGCAGTGCAGTGGAGAATAATGGCCAATACAATATCTCTGACTCTTGTCATGAAGTATACATGAAGATTTATATTCTAGATTTAAGCAGTATCAAATAATAATTTCCAAATATAGTTCAAATGTTCAAGATTCTCAGTATCCTATAACAATTTATGTAGAACCTATAGTTTCAAACAATGATAAACAACTCTATATATACTCTATCGTTGTTATGCATTTTCAAATTTATTCTAGTGGAAATGTTCATAACATTCAACGGTACCTGAAAGCCAAAGTATGATGTTCAGCAGTCCATCTACAACCAGAATTTGTAATTTCAAAAATGCTAACAAAATAGAGGCTACTCAAAAGCTGCATAACTGATCAGAAATGTTACTTTGTGCATATGAATTAAAGTACTTACAAGAAATTCCATAGAATACAATAATAATTAACTATTTTTATCTAATGAATATATAAGTACAGTGATACCTCGTCTTACGAACTTAATTGGTTCTGGGAGGAGGTTCGTAAGGTGAAAGGTTCGTAAGGTGAAAAATGTTTCCCATAAGAAACAATGTAAAATGGATTAATGCGTGAAAGGAAAAAAAATCGCAAAAACGGCGCTCCGCTGGGCGCCACCGCCGGCTGTCACATTTTGAAACAGCCAGGCGCTTCTCGGCGTTCTCCTGAACGTTGAACCTGAAAAGTTCGGCAAAAGTTTGGGTTTGGGTTCGGGTTCAGGAGGCCGCCGAGAAGCGCCGCCGCCTAGTTGTCACCTTTTGAAACAGCCGGGGGGCTTCTCGGCGTTCTCCCGAAAGCCAAACCCAGAAGTTCAGCAAAAGTTCGGGTTCGGCTTTCGGGAGGGCAAGAAGTGCTGCCGCCCGGCTGTCACCTTTGCAGAAGAGCCATGGAGCTGTCGGCCGGTCAGGAGGCTCAAACAAAGGTGGGAAATCCCAATAGGGAATTCCATTCCTGGAGTCCCCATTTCACCCAGCCAGGAAGGACGTCTCCGTGATGTCAAAGCTCCGCCCATGGAATTCCCTATTGGGATTCCCCACCTCCGTTTGAGCCTCCCAACCGGCCAACAGCTCCGCGGCTCTTCTGCAAAGGTGACAGCTGGGCGGTGGCACTTCTCGGCGGCCTCCCAAACCCAAATGCCGAACCCGAACTTTTGCCGAACTTCTGGGTTCAGCGTTCACGGCGGCGGGTTCATAAGGCAAAAAAAGTTCGTAAGAAGAGGCACAAAAATCCCGAACCCTGGGTTCGTATCTCGAAAAGTTCGTAAGACGAGGGGTTCGTATCACGAGGTACTACTGTATAAATTTATATTTATAAATATATAAATAATTCAATGAGATCAGTATTAGAGCATTACAAACTTCAAAAAAAATTTACATATCCACATTAATTAATTATAAAAAGTGGAATATATTATTAAATGCTCATCAAGAAATTAATTTTATGTTTTTTCAACAATACATATATTGATCTCATTACTTTTTCTAGAAAATACATTTATTTTACACTTAATTCAGTATTTATCAATACCATACCTTGGATGGGTATTTCAGCACCAAGAATTGTGTGTAAGAAATCATCTTTGCTTCCTACAGCTTCAAATTTCAAAAAGATAGCATAATCTATTCGTGATGGTGTTCCGTCAAAGTCCCTATCAATTTGCAGCTGCCTGTAAAATTTGAAATTACATTTACATTTCTATCATTCAGATTACTGATTTCTAACTGCTGATATCGAGCTATATAGGAGAAAAAAGGGCATCAAATGCCATAATTTTAATTAAGCACAGGCTGTAAATTGAATTAATCCAAAATCAGGATATGTTAAAATTGAAATATTTTATGTAATTTCAACAGATCTTTTCATATTAAATATACTCATTTGTTAATCATAAGGCCACCTGCAGTAGTTATGTTAGGTGATTTTATTCACTATTCAGGATACTGGATATTTCAAAACTTTTTTGACATCTTTGACAACGACATCACTTTGATATTAAGATTTCAATCTATCAACTTCTAAATGATTGAACACATATGCATATAATATAGTATAGCCTACCCCTTTTTATAATTTCTGATGCTGTGATGCCTAATTATACTAATCTCTACTATACAATCCTTGAGCTTGTATAATTTGCATAAGTGCATAATTCAATAATTCTTTAACAATAAGAGCTATCACCTTAAGTAGCTCTTAAAAACTACTCTTAAATAGTTCTAAAAAACTTTCATCTTAATAAGAAATGAAAAAAACGATATCTTATTTTCCCACTATGACTTACAAGAATAAAAAGAACTCTCTGCTTCTTGAAAATGGAATTCACTAAAGCAGCGGAATCAAACTCAAGGCCCGGGTTGCTTAGATGTGGCCTGTGGAGCTGCCCTGAAAATAGCAAAGGACTGGCCCACAGTGCCTCTGGCAATCCCCCCCCCCAGCCCAATTTTGGCTGAAATGGAGGCCCTGGAGTCCTCTCCAGAACTGTTACAGGCTGAAATGGAGTCTATGTGGGTCAGATCCAGCCTTCCCTACCATATTTCCCATGGTTTACTGTACTTACTTTTTGAACTGCTCCAGAAGAGGCTGATACATATGGCAGAGAAGCCAAAGTCTTTTATTCTGAAGTTTTTGAAGCTGTAAGAAGGTAATATGTAAGGAAAACAGCTTTCCCCACCTGAATAAAAGACCGGCTTCTCAATGCTTGAAATCAAGAGAGGTGTGTGGTGGGGTGAAGCCAGTGCCAGAAGGGATGGAGGTTCTCTGCAATAGCTCTGCGGGGATCTCCGAATCTTAGCTGATCAGGGACCCCAAATTGGGGTCAGAGTCACTTGGGTGAGCAGTGAATAAGTGAAACACAGTGGGGACGTGCCGCAGGGGATTGTCGCAGACCCCCAAGGCAGCCCTGCCCTGCTTTGTGACCATCAGCTGTTCCGTGTAGGCAACAGAATTCTATTAGCTTTGGTGGCGAAACGGAAGCAGAATGGAGTCATCTGGGTGAGAATATTTTGAACTAGCTTTAGCAAATTAAAACCTTTTTAAAAGACTGGAAATAATTTATTTCCTTTTACTGTTTAAATTTGGACTATTTTTGGGAAAAAGTTGTAAAAAAGGGGGAGTGGAAATCCACTTCCAGATTTAAGCAGCTGGGAAAGATATCATAAATAAAAGATTCTATTTGGATTATTTTTTTAAAAACTTTTTGTCTGCCTACTATATTTTTAGTTTTCATTATTGAATTATAATGTTTCAATACTCTTTTGAAAATACTGCCCCCACCCTCCTCACCTTTCGTAAGAGTCTGAAGACTCATCTATGCCACCAGGCTTGGGGTCATTAGACACTACCCCCGGACCGGTGAATGTATGATCAGTTTGTTGATTGAATGGACATGAATGTACACTGCTCAAAGAAATAAAGGAAACACTCAAATAACACATCCTAGAACTGAATGAATGAAATATTTTCATTGAATACTTTGTTCTATACAAAGTTGAATGTGCTGACAATGAAAATGAAATTGATTGTCAATCAGTGTTGTTTCTGAAGTGGACAGTTTGACTTAACAGAAGTTTGATTTATATGAGTTATATTCTGTTGTTTAAGTGTTCCCTGTATTTTTTTTTGAGCAGTATATTTTTTTCCAGGCTTTTAGATTTTAACTTTAATTGATTGGATTTTGATGCATATTGTTGTTTATACGTTGTAAGCCATCCCGAGTCCTTGGAGACGGGTGGCATACTAATAATAACAATAACAATTATAATTATAATTATAATACTGTGTGGACACTGTTGCAAATACACAAACATAGAGACACCTAGTGTCCATCTTGGATACTTTTTGGTAGGGTTTTTTATATCTTTGCAGTGCAGCTGCAGACTACCTGAGAGCATTTTATTTTGCTATCAATGTACTATCAATTAATCTTGAGATGAAGAGGTCTGCTTGTTTGAAAACCTGAAAACAGACTGCTTATGATAGATAGTTAACAATTTTTTCTACCATCTAGTCATAGCCTTTTTAAGTTTTACAATAGATATTGTTTGTCTACAAGAAGTACATATTATAAACATGAAATTTTTACAATGTGAGAGACAGCAGAATTATATTAGAGCCTAATATATCAAAGTAAGAGAGGAGTAGTATTGTACATAGAGGAAAAAAATTACTTCAAGAAATATCTACAAGGATGAAGGTAGTAGGGTTCTAATGGTAGAAATAGTGATGAATAATAAGAAAGTTCTATTAGTAGCAATTTATGCACTTAATCAAGAGAAATTTTAGGCTTAACTACATCAGAAATTAATTGAATTGGGAGAGAGGAGTGGGGTCAAATGGCCATGGCAACAAGGAGCCTTTCCACTGTCTTGGAAAGGCTCCAAATCTCTACTGTTTGGGGGTTCTGGTCCTTTTGGACTAGACCAGATCCTTCCTGAAGGAAAGATGACACAGGAGACAATACCAGGGGTCTGGTAGGGGCCAGCATGCCCCACCAGATGAACTGGCTCAGTCTCGCACCGATGGTGGTGTGAAGCCGGCTAGGCAGCCATGCCTGAGCCAACACAGCCACAGAGACACCACAAAGCCGGGACGGGAAGACATGCAGTAATATCTGGAAACAGCTGGAGGAGTACTTACAGAGAGAAGATTTAAATCTGTTGCTGGTGAGTGAGAGTGGCCGAAAGGGATTTTGGATTTTTATTTTTTTATTTGATTTTCAGTGGAGCTAAAACTGCTGGAAATGGAACCGGAAGCAGATATTTGATGATGGGTCGAATACCCAAAGCTTCTGAAAGTAGCAAATTGTCCAAGATTGGATTTCTAAGATACTTAATTATTTATAAATTTGTCTTTTTAAATTGGGTACTTTAAATTCTCGTTGTTGTTGTACATACTCTTGGTCAGTTGGAGGATGATGAAGAAATTGAGGACTCTGATACAGATAGTATTTATGAGTTAGTGGTGGGTCCGGGGTTACAGGTAGTAGAACAGGTGGGAGGCCAGCCACAGGATGTGGCTATGAGTCCAGAATCTAGCGAGGAAGAATCAGATGTTCGATGGGTCAATCCTAAATTCAGAAGAGTCCAAAAACGTAAAGAACAGGTGTTTGGAAGAAGATATTAAGGGGAGGAATGGGTTAAATACTGTAGTGATGAAATTGGTACATCAGGGGGTCAGTGGGGAAGAAAGGTGGGCTAAAATTAAAGGTTTTTTCCGTTTGGCTTCCAAACAAGCAAATGCATTCTATGCTATTTTACAGTCATTTCTGCTGTTCGTGAAAATACAGAAGACAGCAGCACTGCAAAGAAGAGGAAGAGGACTAAGTTTTCCCACAAAGCTATAAATTATAAAAATTATAATTAAAATTATAATTAAAATTAAATGAATTGGAATTATTAATGATTTAATTTTATTTGAGTTCATTATCGAAAAGAAAATAAGAGATTAAAAATGTTAACATGGAATTATTGAATAAGGAAGAGAAAATTGAAATGGTTATGAATGAGAAAATTGAAAATGGTTATGATTTGTATGATTATAATGGATGAGAAAATTGAAAATGGCTATGATTACTTTGGATGATATCATTCTTAATATTTTTATTGACTATTTGAATTATACATTTACTATGTGATTTATAGTGATAAACAAAATAGGAGGAAAGGGAAAGGGGATATAATACAAGCTATGATTAAAAGAGGATTGATATGAGATAATAACTAGTATTGATTATTTATTTATTTGTTTGTTTTGTCCAATACACAATAATACAGAATGAGGGTTATAGAGGATATAATCAAGTAGAATGTATTAAAGGGGGAATAGAGGAGAAAATAAAGGAGTGAAATATAACTATGAGAGAATAGCAGAAAAAGATATAGATATAGAGGAGAAGATATATGAGATATAGGAGAGACAATAGGACAGGGGACGATAGACACTCTGGTGCACTTATGTACGCCCCTTACTGACCTCTTAGGAACTTGGTGAGGTCAACCATGGATAGTCTAAGGGTAAAGTGTTGGGGGTTGGGGATGATACTATAGAGTCCGGTAGTGAATTCCATGCTTTGACAACTCGATTACTAAATTCGTATTTTTTACAGTCAAGTTTAGAGCGGTTAATATTAAGCTTGTATCTGTTGTGGGCTCTTGTGTTGTTGTGGTTGAAGCTAAAGTAGTCTTTGACAGGCAGGACGTTGCAGCATATAATCTTGTGGGCAATACTTAGATCATGTTTGAGGTGTCTTAGTCCTAAACTTTCTAGACCCAGGATTATAAGTCTAGTTTCGTAGGATGTTCTGTTACGGGTAGAGGAGTGAAGAGCTCTTCTGGTGAAGTATTTCTGGACATTTCCGAGGGTATTAATGTCAGAAATGCGGTATGGGTTCCAAACAGATTAGCTATATTCTAGGATGGGTCTGGCGAAAGTTTTGTACGCTCTGGTAAGTAGTGTGAGATTGCCAGAGCAGTAGCTACGTAGGATTAGATTAACAACTCTTAAAGCCTTCTTGGCGATGTTGTTG
The DNA here is from genome assembly GCF_031021105.1 of Erythrolamprus reginae. Classification (NCBI taxonomy): domain Eukaryota; kingdom Metazoa; phylum Chordata; class Lepidosauria; order Squamata; family Dipsadidae; genus Erythrolamprus; species Erythrolamprus reginae. Next base: position 238,799 of record NW_027248500.1, read on the forward strand.
CAATGGGCTTTGGCACTTAAGTCTTTAGTTATTAGTACTCCGAGGTCCTTGACCGAGTGGGGATTATCTGTGATAATTTGTTGATTCAGTTTGTATTTGGAGTTTTGATTCTTTTTGCCGATGTGAAGGACAGAGCATTTGCTGGTTGAGATTTGGAGTTGCCACGTGTTAGACCAATTAGAAACACAGTCTAGGTCTTTTGGGAGAGAAGTTGTATTATCGTTGGTGTTGAAGAGTTTTACACCGTCTGCAAAGAGAACACAGTTGCTTGTAATGACATCGCAAAGGTCATTTATGTAAAGAATGAAGAGCGTTGGTCCCAGAACACTACCTTGGGGGACACCACTTTTAACAGGAACAGGGGTAGATATGGTGCTTCCTATATTAACCGCTTGTTGTCTTTTTGACAGGAATGCTGTAATCCATCTGTGGAGGGATCCTGAGATGCCGTAGGCTTTGAGTTTTAGAAGTAGTTTGTTGTGGACCACTGAATCGAAGGCTTTGCAGAAGTCAATATAAATTGCATCTATAGATTTTCCTTGATCAAGATGAGTTGTCCATATGTTTTTGCAGTGGAGGAGCTGCAGGTTGCAGGATAGTTTTTTTCTGAATCCAAATTGTTTGTTAGAGAGCAGATTATTAGTTTCTAGGTGGAAAGTAATTGATTGATTTATAATTGATTCTATGACTTTACATGGGACACAGCATAGTGATATTGGTCTGTAGTTATCGACAAGAGAGGGGTCTCCTTTTTTGAAGATGGGGATGACCATAGCTTTTGACCATAGTTTGGGCAGCGTGCTGGTTCTGAAGGGTTTTTTGAAGATTATGCTCGGTGGTTCAGCTACAGCAGAAGAGAGTTTTTTTAAGGAAGTATGCACAAAGGCCATCTGGTCTGACTGATAGAGAAGGTTTAAGGTCACGTAATGCTTTTTCAACTCGGTCTTCACTGAAGTCTATTTGGGTTAGGTCATTGAGAGAGTTTGTGGTGTGAGAGATGAATTTGGGGGATGAGCCATTGCTGTTGACAAAGACAGAGCCAAAGAATGAGTTCAGGAGGTTAGCTTTGGATGAATTGTCATGGCATTCTTTGTTGTTGGGTCTTTTGAGAGGTGGGATAGGTCTACAGTCCTTGAGTTTGTTGTTGACAAAGTTGTAGAAGGCTCGATTGGATTTGGAGCGTAGGCGGTTTTCCTCTTGTATGCTGTGGTAGTTGAGCCATTCTGCTTTTATTTGGTTGCATATGCTTTTATAACGGATTTTGAAGTTCGCTACTTGTCCCTTTTTATTTTTACGGAAGAAAGATTTTTTTTTTAGTTTGTAATTTTCTTATTGAGATGGGGATGTTATTTTTCTTGATTGAGGTAGATGTTAATGGTACGTAAAGTCTGATGATTATTTTCATCTCGAGCAAGAATGTGTTGTAGAGGCCATCCGTAGAGTTGCAGTTTGCGAATAAAGTTTGCCAGTTTAATGTTGAGAGATGGGTATCAATGAGTTTATAGTTCCTTTTTTGAAGTTAAATTTCGGTGTCACATTATTTGGGTGGATCTCGGTGTGGCTTAGGTTGAGGCTGAAGTTTATCATGCTGTGGTCACTGTTGGAGAAAGGTTCTATTATTTGTAAGCATATATTGTACTTTTGCTGTTGCAGAAGATGAGATCTAGACAGTTATCTACTCTAGTATTGTTAGTTACTAGTTGGTCAAGTCCCAGATTGGTGACGGTGTTATACATAGTAGAGTGGATAGGTTTCGTGCTACATTCATTTAATGCCCAGTTTATGGGTGGTAGGTTGAGGTCTCCGAGAAAGATGATGGGGTGTGGGCACCGGGTAGCCCACGTTAGTAGTTCTGATAATTTGTTTGCATGTGCAATGTCATAGTCCGGAGCTCTGTAGCATAGTAAGAAGCGAATTGTGGTATTTAGGGAAAGATCACAGACAATAGTTTCAGGGAGTAATAGATTCTGTGCAACTTTTATGTTTTTTAGGTTTAGAGATTTTTTGTAGAATATAGCTACCCCATCTCCTCTGTGGGATTCATGGTCATAACAAGAGACAAGATAGTTCCTTGTTGTAATAATGGAGTCTGAGTAGGATGCATTAAGCCATGTTTCACAAACAAAGATAATATCAAAGACTGAGGAGTTAAGAAGGAGGAGGAATTCTGATATTGGCTATATTTCTGGCATTTAATAATTTGCATTTGAGATTGATTTTGTGTTGGGAGTAGGATTTGGGTTGGTTAGAGGCAGTAAGGGGCGTGCTTTCCTAGTCTTTGTTTATGGTATGATAGTGTTGGGTATGATAGTGAAAGATAGATGGAGTAAGGAAAAGTAAATAGATTAGGGAAGATTATCACACTGAGTTCAATGGTGGAAGATATATAGAATAGTGAAAATACATAGATTAGGGAAACATATAGATTAGGGAAGGTTATCACACTGCAATTGGCAGTGAAAACCATTAGAATAGGGAAGATTATTACCCTGGGTATAACAATGATGCATAGATTAGGGAAGGTTGGGCAGTGGAATGTATAGATTAGGGAAGAGGAATGCAGCCTTTGTGGGAGAGGACGAAGGAATGCCGAGCCACTGCTGCAGGGGTGCCGAGGGGAGCCGAGAGAGAGAGCGCGGCACCGGAAAAACACCTAGCCGGTGCGGAGGATGGCGACGGGACCGGACAGAGGACGGAGGGTCGCAGCACCGGAGAGGAAGTGTTGAGAGGAATTGAGGGGAGTGAGAGGAATCGAGTCCCCGCTCAGATAGACTTCCAGCCTGACTCCGGAGGTGAGAGGTCCGGTGTCAAGATGGTGATGACTGGGAACAACGGAGACGACGTGGGGGCGAGAGACGGTGGAGGGGATGAAGCCCGATGGCGGGGAACAACTGCATACGCCGACGGAGATGTGATAAATGAGGATATCTAGGGGCAATAATTTTAGCCCCCCCCCCATATGGCACCAGTAGGTGAGAGCTACTGTGGCCAAGGGGAGACTATAATGAGGATTATGCTATCAATCTCCCTTCCCTCCCTTCCCCTCTCAACCTTAATTCCTGATCTGTTTGTACCATCACCGAAGAACTATGCCCCCTTGTGGATTGTGGATTAATTGAAGAACTATGCCACTTGTGGATTGACTTAAAAAGACAGCTATAAAGACAGGAGATTTAAGACCAAGACTCTTTAAACTAAACTAAACTAAATTTAAGACCTAAGACCTATGAAGACCAAAAGAACATCACACCTGGATTGATTGATTGCTGATGATTAAAGAATGTTTTAAGATCTGATTTTATACCACCAAAAATCAATTTATATATTTATACAATTTTTATCTTACATTTTATATATTTATAGATATTTTTTAATGTTTTAGTGTTTTAATTGCTATTAACTGCTATTTTACATTGTTATTAATTTAATTGATTTTTTAATATATTGGGGTTCCAAATTAATGGATGATTGGGATAAATATGCTTGTGGCTATGAGTGGAATGACTGGTATGATTGGGTTGGTGGGGGTGGGTGGGGTTATGGTATGGATGAGATGATTGATAGTAGTATGAATGATAGATTTGGCCCACCTGACGCTCGGGAGACAGGAGAGGAAGGGGCACCGATCTCTGGGGTGGCAGAGGGTCAGAGTATTCCAGTGTTGCTGGGGAGAGGCAGATATGGCGGGGGCCACAGAGTTAGCCGTTCCAGGGGAACGAGGGATCGTTGCTTAATAACGGTCCCTTGTTCTGGCTCTGTGAGCCCAATCTTGGGTACTGGTGATGAGTGTAACTCTGGCCCTGGGCTCAGGTTGCTGCTGCTTAATGCCAGGTCAGTGGTAAATAAAGCTCTCCTCATCCGGGATCTGATCCTGGATGAGGAGGCCGACCTGGCATGTATTACTGAAACCTGGCTGGGCCCGGAGGGAGGTGTTCCTCTCTCTGAAATTTGCCCAGCCGGGTTTCAGATATGGCATCAACCTCGACCCCAGGGAAGGGGGGGAGGAGTGGCTATTATAGCCAGGGAGAGCCTTCGCCTACGTAGACTCATTGCTCCGGAAATTGCGGGTTGCGAGTCTCTCGATGAAGTTGGACTTAGGGGTTCAGGTGGGCTTATTTCTCACGTACCTGCCTCCCAGCTGCGTGTCAAAAGCCCTGCCTGTGCTACTCGAGGAGGTAGCTGGGTTGGCGGTGGAGTTCCCCGGACTTATTGTCCTGGGGGACTTCAATCTGCCGTCACTCGGCGAAACCTCTGGGTTGGCACAGGAGTTCATGGCCACCATGACAGCCATGGACCTGACTCAAGTAGTTCAGGGTCCGACTCACGGGGGAGGGCACGCACCTGACATGGTATTTCTTCCTGAGCAATTGAGTAATGGTCTGAGACTAAGGGGCTTAGAAGCATTGCCTTTGTCATGGTCAGAACATTTCCTACTACGGCTTGACTTCCTGGCTCCAATCCTTCGCTGCAGGGAGGCGGAACCAATGAAGATGTTCCGCCCCAGACGCCTGATGGACCCAGAGGGCTTTCAGACGGTGCTTGGGGTTATTCCAGAGGCACTCGTCCACAGTTCGGCGGAGTCTCTTGCAGAGGCCTGGAACAGGGCTGCGGCGGAGGCTCTTGACCGGATTGCACCTTTGCGACCTCTCCGTGGCGCTAGACCCCGTAGAGCCCCATGGTTCAACGAGGAGCTCCGGGAGTTGAAACGCCAAAAGAGACGTCTAGAGAAGCGATGGAGGAAGAGTAGGTCTGAATCTGATCGAACACTTGTAAGAGCTGTTATTAAGACTTACAAAGTGGCGCTCAAGACGGCAAGATGCGCGTACCATGCCACCTTGATTGCATCAGCGGAATCCCGCCCGGCCGCTCTGTTTAGGGTGACCCGCTCCCTTCTTAACCAGGGGGGAGTTGGGGAGCCCTTGCAGAGTAGTGCCGAGGATTTTAACACGTTTTTCGCTGATAAAGTCGCTCAGATCCGGGCCGACCTCGATTCCAATTGTAAAACAGAGTCGACTGACAACGAGTCAGTTGAGGTGATTGGGGCACATACTTGTCCACCTGTCTGGGAAGAGTTTGATCTGGTGACACCTGATGAAGTGGACAAGGCCATTGGAGCTGTGAGTTCCGCCACCTGTTTACTGGATCCGTGTCCCCCCTGGTTGGTTTCGGCCAGCAGGGAGGTGACACTTAGCTGGGCCCAGGAGATTACCAACGCTTCCTTGGGGAGGGGAATCTTTCCAACACTCTATAAAGAAGCGCTTGTGCGCCCCCTCCTCAAGAGGCCTTCCCTGGACCCAGCCGTACTTAATAACTATCGTCCAGTCTCCAACCTTCCCTTTATGGGGAAGGTTGTTGAGAAGGTGGTGGCACTCCAGCTCCAACGGTCCTTGGAAGAAGCCGATTATCTAGGTCCCCGGCAGTCTGGTTTCAGGCCCGGTTACAGCACGGAAACTGCTTTGGTCGCGTTGATGAATGATCTCTGGCGGGCCCGGGACAGGGGTTTATCCTCTGTACTGGTGCTCCTTGACCTCTCAGCGGCTTTCGATACCATCGACCATGGTATCCTTCTGCACCGGCTGGAGGGGTTGGGGATGGGAGGCACTGTTCTCCAGTGGTTCTCCTCCTACCTCTCTGGCCGGTCGCAGTCGGTGTTAGTGGGGGGTCAGAGGTCGGCTCCGAGGTCTCTCCCTTGTGGGGTGCCTCAGGGGTCGGTCCTCTCCCCCCTGCTATTTAATATCTACATGAAACCGCTGGGTGAGATCATCCAAGGACATGGGGTGAGGTATCATCAATATGCTGATACCCAGCTTTACATCTCCACCCCATGCCCAGTCAACGAAGCAGTGGAAGTGATGTGCCAGTGCCTGGAGGCTGTTGGGGCCTGGATGGGTGTCAACAGACTCAAACTCAACCCGGATAAGACGGGAGTGGCTGTGGGTTTTGTCTCCCAAGGACAATCCCATCTGTCTGTCCATTACCCTGGGGGGGGAATTATTGACCCCCTCGGAGAGGGTCCGCAACTTGGGCGTCCTCCTCGATCCACAGCTCACATTAGAGAACCATCTTTCAGCTGTGGCGAGGGGGGCGTTTGCCCAGGTTCGCCTCATGCACCAGTTGCGGCCCTATCTGGACCGGGACTCATTGCTCACAGTCACTCATGCCCTCATCACCTCGAGGTTCGACTACTGTAATGCTCTCTACATGGGGCTACCTTTGAAAAGTGTTCGGAAACTCAAGATCGTGCAGAATGCAGCTGCGAGAGCAGTTATGGGCTTACCTAGGTATGCCCATGTTTCACCATCACTCCGCAGTCTGCATTGGCTGCCGATCAATTTCCGGTCACAATTCAAAGTGTTGGTTATGACCTTTAAAGCCCTTCATGGCACTGGACCAGAATATCTCTGGGACTGCCTCCTGCCGCACGAATCCCAGCGACCGATTAGGTTCCACAGAGTGGGCCTTCTCCGGGTCCCGTCAATTAAACAATGTCGGTTGGCGGGCCCCAGGGGAAGAGCCTTCTCTGTGGCGGCACTGGCCCTCTGGAACCAACTCCCCCCAGAGATTAGAACTGCCCCTACTCTTCCTGCCTTCCGTAAACTCCTTAAAACCCACCTTTGCAGTCAGGCATGGAGGAATTGAAACACCTCCCCCGGGCTTGTTCAATTTTTATGCATGGTATGCTTGTGTGTGTGTCTGTTAGTATATGGGGTTCTTTTAAATCTTTAAATATTTTAAAGCTATCTGAATTATTTATGATTTGTCATATCTTGTTGTGAGCCGCCCCGAGTCTTCGGAGGGGCGGCATACAAATCTAAATAATAAATAAAATAAATAAATAAAATATTACACTGAGAACGGCAATGGAAAATAAATAGATTAGGAGAAAATATTACTATATTGGGATTTTCAATGGATGATACTTTTCTTGAAAAAAAATAGAATATGATATATAACGATTATGAATTGTTAAATTAGAAATGATATATCGGTATAATGAAAGAAATGAAAGGAATGAAGCGAGTAGGAAATACATTTAAATTTTTTAATAACAACCCTTCCTCCTATGTTTATTGATATTGTTATAATCAGATTAAGGTATGATGTGAATAGTTATTTTTTCTTTCCTTCCTGTGATATAAAGAGAAGTAAATTTGGATATTTTTTTTTGTTAAGGGCAGCTACTATAAAATGAGGGTTTAAAAAGTAGGAATGAGCTAAGTAAGAATATAAGAAATGGACTGAAGCACAACGGCATAGTTTTGGTAGAAAAACAGCAAATAGCCAAGAGAAATTTAGATAGCTAATAGCATTTTGAATTCAAATGAAGGCGGAAAATAATCTCTGAAATCCGGATGATAGAATTTGAAAAGGAGGTAGCACAGGATGAATGATGTGTACCAGAATAAAATGGATAAATAATTAGGAAACTTTAAGAATTTGGCATTTAATATTATATTGTATTGTATTTTAATTTGAGGTATGTGAATTTGAATCTCTGTAAAATGTGAATAATAAAATATTTATACCCCTAAAAAAAGAAATCAATTGAGTTGGACTATGAGAATGTATGTATATTAGGAGATTTTAATGTGATTGCTCAAGTAGACATGGGCTATAAAACATTGAAAAAGAATAAGACTCTGAGGAAGAAATTACTTAAATCATTCTTTACCATGGTGGAGGAATTGAATATATTTGATGCATGGAGGCAGAAATTTCCAACCGAAAAACAGTATAATTTAATTGAATAAACACAAATTGAATTTAATAGAGAATGAAGAAATAGCAAGAAAAATAAAAAGCTCAAAGCAAAAGTTTTTTGAACAAGCTAATAAGCCCGGAAGATAGTTGGCATATAAAAAGAAAAAGAAAAAAAATGGATAAAGTACTTGGAAGTTGTCGATGGGAGTATTAAATACTGTGGAGAGGAAAAGAAGATAGCATGGACATTCTATAAAGATCTTTATAAACAGGAGAATATTGATGACATGAAAATTTAAAAATATTTGGAGGAAATGGATTTACCAAAAATTCCGGAAAAATATAAAAACATACTAGAGGAGAAAGTAACAAGGATGGAATTGACTACTGCAATCAAGAAACCAAAAAATGGTAAAGCACCTTGTCCAGAAGGACTACCTGCAGAAATGTACAAAATATTTGAAGAGACTTTCGGAACAGTGTTAGAAATTTACAATGAGTTGATTTTACAGGCTAAAATGCTGGATTCCTGGACAAAAGCACTCTTTACATTGATACCTAAAGAAAAAACTGATTTACAAAAATTAAAAATTACAGACCAATTTCACTGCTGAATGTGGATTATAAAATATTTGCTAAAATAATAGCAAATAGACTCAAAAAAATTCTCAATGACTTTATACATATTGATCAAAATGTTTTTTTACCAAACAGACAGATAAAAGACAATGTGTATGACTTTAAATACATTAGAATACTATGAACAACATCCTGGCAAACAAGTAGCGTATTCTTTTTTTAAATACCTTTATTAATTATTTATATATAAAAGACAAGCAAAATAGTCAAATATAAAGCCAGGCAAAATAAAGAGGGAAAAGAAAAGAAAAAAAAAGAAAAATGAGAGAAATGAGGGAGAAAAAAGGAGGGAGAGAAAAAAGAAAAAAAGGCAAAAGAAGAGAATAAGAGAAGAGAGAGACGGTCAACTAATCTGTTGACTATCATTATTTACACAGCCTTTAAATAGCATTGTTTGTCTTCCCTTTGCTCTTTGTTGTTAGTTAAAGAGAAGTATTATAGTCCTCGTAACTATTTTTCCATTTTGTACAAGTAGACAAGAGTTTAAGAGCAATGAGTTGTTTTTCTAATCCATTCTTGTCAATAGAATTGTAAGATTACATATCTATGTTTACATTCAATATTTCTTATAAATAGCGGGTGTATTTTATTAATTAAGTTTAACATTGTTGGTATTTTATGTGTTTTCCATAGTTGTGCATATATTAATCTAGTAACTGTAATTATATGTGTGATCAGATATCTATCTTCTTTTATCATTTTAAATTTGAAGATGCCCAGGATAAATAATTCCGGATTAAATGGTGTTTGTTTGTGAGAAATTTGCTCCAGGTAATTTTGGATTTTAGATCAGTAATTTTTAGTTTGGGGCACGTCTACCATAAATGATAGTATGTTCCGGTGCACTTTTTGCATTTCCAACACATTGCGGACATATTTGGAAACTGGTGAGATTTGGGATACTGTGTTCAGTTCTGGAGACCTCACCTACAAAAAGATATTGACAAAATTGAACGGGTCCAAAGACGGGCTACAAGAATGGTGGACGGTCTTAAGCATAAAATGTATCAGGAAAGACTTAATGAACTCAATCTGTATAGTCTGGAGGACAGAAGGAAAAGGGGGGACATGATTGAAACATTTAAATATATTAAAGGGTTAAATAAGGTTCAGGAGGGAAGTGTTTTTAATAGGAAAGTGAACACAAGAACAAGGAGACGCAATCTGAAGTTAATTGGGGGGAAGATCAAAAGCAACATGAGAAAATATTATTTTACTGAAAGAGTAGTAGATCCTTGGAACAAACTTCCAGCAGACGTGGTTGGTAAATCCACAGTAACTTAATTTTTATTTATTTATTTATTTATTTATTATTTATTTATTTTGTCCAATACACAATACATATTGAAGAGAATAGGCATGTAATATTATATGTAAAGAAAAAGATAGAATAAAAGATATCAAAATAGAGGTGAAGATATATGAAAGGAAGAAAAGATATATGATATACGAGTTAAGGAGAGACAATTGGACGGGGATGAAAGGCAAGGGATAAACATGCCTGGAATAAACATATATCCATCCTAAGATAAAATACAAAAATAGTATTAGGACTAGATGGATTATGAGATCTTTTTCTGCCGTCAGTCTTCTATGTTTCTATGTTTCTATTTTGGCCAGGCGGGGCGGGTCAAAGGCCACTGGCAATACATTTTATATATATTTTCTTTGTAAGAAGTGGATACAGATAGTTTGTAATTAATGTTCCATAATTGTCTCCATTCTGTCAGATTTATTATCTGTCCAAAATTTTGCGCCCAGGCTATCATATTTCTCTTTACTTCATCTTCCACTAATTTGTTTTGCAAAAGGCATTTGTAAAGCTTTGAAATTATTTTGTCTTTCAGTCCCAATACGAATTTTATCTTAATTATTTGCTTTCAAAACCCTTGTCCATTTTTGTCCTCATTGTATTTTGATCTATTCTGAAAATATTGCAGCCAATCTAACATAATTCCTTTCTCTAGTAAACTTTGTTTGGAAATGAGTTGGTTTTGTTCATTCAATAACTGATTACATGTTAATATTTTACCGTGATCAATTGCGTTGCGATATATTACAGCTTTGGACTGTGAGAACCATTTAGGTATCAGTACATAGTATTGTTTTTGGATTCTTTGCCATAGTTCTATTACATTTTTCCTGATATAATGTTGTTTGAAATGTGTCTGTGCTTTATTTGTACTGTGAAATAGGTAATGATGCCAGCCAAATTACAGGTTTTGGCCCTCAAGAGTTCTTCGATTTCTTAGTGTCACCCTGTCCTTTAACCAGCATAGAGATGCAGCTAGATGATATACAGCTCCCAATTTGGTACTCCAAGACTGTCACGCTGAATATTGACAGCCCCAGAGACATTCAGAGTCATTCAGTAATTAAATAATTAACTCTGTGTGTGTTTTATTAGCTCCTCCTTTTATGATGTAAAATCCTGCCACATCATTATAGCTCACATCCGTCTTTATGCCTTTCTCCATTTTGATATAGTCAGTCCTGTTAGCAGCCTTAATGTGAAGATGTATTTTTCATTTGTCTCACATGACATATTTAATTTTCTACTTTTATAATAAAAAGAAACCAAGTTTTGAAAAACAAATGCTTACTCTCTCAATCCATCACCTCCGGGATGATTTAAGATTCTAATGGATTTTAATTACCCTCATCCTGACATGGCAGCAGAGGTCAGTTAGTAATATCTATTAAATCTAAAAGCAACAAATCTCTGTAATGCCTGCCAAGCGTAAACATAAAGAATTATTTACTCAGTCCTTCTTCGCCCAAATGTCAGAAGATCAGATAGAAGATATACAGTCTCTCATAAATAAAACTAAAGAAAAATGGTCTCCAACCATGGAAGGACAAAACTCTGATGAAAAGGAAACTGAAGCCGAACAAGAGCTTTTCTCTGCAGGAGACGAAGAAAGTGAAACACTCCAAAACATGAGTAGCATTTATAACCCAATTTCAACTGCTAGTGTGAATGCTGGAAAACTAGGAGACAGTTCAGATCAGCTGATTTATGACCCAAGCAATTTAGAAGCTGTTGTAATGAGCTCTGCTGAGCCCTACAGTCAGGCAATTCCCGAATGCAGTGCGTCCATTCAACATGGTGCCTCGCTAAAAGCAAAGATGAAACAAAGACATTCCAATGACTGAGAGTCTGTAAGAAGTTTACCTAGTAGTCTGGATTCAATCAATGATATTGACAGAGTAAATAGTTTAATAGCACGTTTAGAACAATCTCTTCAAGATATCCAGGCTTTTGTCTCTGGAGAGAGGAATTAATTTAGATGAAAAGGAGCAGCAGACAATGCACAGTTGTCTGCATGACATTTGTAAATATAGAACACAATTAAATAAATTAAGAGATATTCAAATGATCCTATTAGAGAGAGAGCTTGAAAAAGTCTTTATCAAGCCAACGGTAACTGTAAACAAACCAGAAAACGAAAGTCTAAGTATGACATATGCAATTTCTGCCGAAGCACGGGGAAATATAAGCAAAGAAGAAAAATCTAAAAGATATCCTGCAGCACCATCTGGTGGCCAAATAAAAAAATTGCAGCCTGTTCAAAAAGTTTTTTCAGAAAAATCTAAAAGTTATCCTGCAGCACCACCTAGTGGAATACAAGATTTTAAATATAAAACTATTTCTCATCTCAAACAAATACCAAGTTCTATTCTAGATCAATCTTCGAAATACGGACAACACGTTGTTCATCATTATCCTTCAATTAAGCCACAAGTACCGCAAACAAGCCAAGGTGCGCAGATGCAACAGGACCAACAACTACAAGTTCCAGTTCTTCAGATTCAACTGCCACCGGTCCAAGCACCCCAGATGCCACAACCAGCAGCAGTACCAGCTGCAGCTCAAAGGCAAGCCGTTACATTATCACCATTGAAAGGTGAGTCAAGATTAAATAATAATGGACAAAATTATAAAACTTGGTTGCATGAAATAAGACTGATTTTACTTGCTGAAGGGGTAGATCATATGGCTTTTGATCCACCCAATAGACAGTGGACTGAAGAAGAAAGAGCTTTAAATACTAGAGCCACCATCTTAATACTTATGTCTCTTGACACAGATCTATCAGTTATATTTCCACATGATATCACTGCAAATGACTTGATCACAGCTCTAGATGAACTTTATAGACCAGTTTCAGAAGAAGGAATATGCTTGTTGTTTACTGACTTTTTTACTGCGAAATTAAAGCCTGGAGAGAAAATTGCTCCACACTTATCTAAACTTCTAGCAATGCAAAAAGATCTGATAAAGAGAGGCTATCAAATAGATCAGATACAGATGAATACAGCAATAATCACGTTCCTCAATTATGAATGGAAAGATGCTATTACAAAATATAATAACATACCTTTAGCTCAAAGAACTACATCCAGAGTATGTAAGCTGTTAACAGAAGAAGTGATTATGCAAAGCAGACTCAAAACTACAGCACCAGGATACAAACCTACAATGAGTCGAGGCTACCAACAAAGGGGCTACACTCCAAGATATCCATGGCACAATCAGCCTAGAAGAACAGATTTTCAACGCTCTCAATCTGGTGATTCTCAACGCTCCCAATATCCTGCTCAGCTCAGAGAAACAGATCCTAGGGGTTCCAGAAGCAGAAGCTCCAGGAACTACAGATCATCTCAGCGAGATTCTAGAGGTGAGCCACGTCCTTACATCAATTCTTTCATCCTAAACAATGTTTCACAAAAGAGTCCACAGTACAACATTCGACATTTATGGACATTAGACAGTGGAGCAGCTTTTCACATCACCTACCAAAAAGAACTTTTCACAAAATTTTATAAGACTGATATCAAAGAATTACATGCAGTGTCAAACCACTTATGCAAAGTCGAAGGAGAAGGAACTGTCTACATAAAAGAATTAGACCAGATGATTCCACGTGTTCTATATGTTCCACAAGCTACATGCAACTTACTCAGCACATATCGCCTAAATGAAGACTTAGGTTCTGAAGTGACTTTTAAACTAAATGAAGGCTACATTGTCAAGAACGGGAGAGTTATTGCTACTGCTTTTCCAATTAGAGGTGTGTACTACTTAAAGCCAAATCCTCATGTAAAACTTGATGTAAGTATAAAAGTTCCAAAGGGCGAAAGCACAGGTCCAGAGAGAAAACCTGTTGCCACTTTAGAAACAGAGGCTCCTAAAGCCAATGAGGTTCAAGAGGTTCCACATGATTTTGCAAATGTTAAACCTGTATTAACAAACAAATCTTTTCATTCCAGGTGTGTTCACCGATGGCACCATCGTTTGGGCCATGCATCTTATCCAATCTTATCCAAGATGCCTGAATTTGTAAATGGTTTTAAGGTTGATAGTAATTGCAAAATTCATTTAGACTGTTCTGTTTGCAACTCTTCAAAATCAAAAGCTGCACCTATTGCTAAGCATGCCACACGTTTGTCTACACGCATTTTTGATTTGGTTCATACCAACATTGTCGGTCCATTTTGGCCTACTAAAAGTAACTGTAAGTATTTCTTGACTACTGTTGATAGTTATTCTAGATATGGGTATGTATACCTAATGAAACAAAAATCTGAGACTTTTCAGATCTTTAAAGACTTTGCTGCAGAGGTACTAACTCAACATGGTGTCCGCATCAGAAGAATACAAAGTGATCGTGGTGGAGAATTCATGTCCCAGCAATTCCAAGGATGGATGAAGAGAAATGGAATCCATCATCAAGCTTCAGCACCTTACTCCCCGGCTTTTAACGGAATTGCTGAACGTCACCAAGGTGTTTTACAGACTGTTCCGTTGCCTTCTAGAAGATGCTGATCTCGACAATTTCTACTGGGGTGAAGCACTCAGGTATGCTAATTAAATTGTTAACCGCACTTGGAGCAGTGTCTTAAAGCAAACTCCTTACTACATGCTTCATGCAAAGAAGCCTGATATTCAAAACCTCCACATTTTTGGTTTATATGCCATGGTTAACATTCCGCTGGTTCAAAGAAAGAAAGGAGGTCCAGTAGCAGAAAGACAGAGATTTATAGGTTTTGATGAAAGTTCTAAGTACTACAAATTTGCTGACACTAATCACAGAGCTGTTATTTCCAATTCAGCTAAATTTGAGGAAGATACAAATTGGTCCAGAATACACAGTAATGATACTTCAGTTTATTTTCCTAAGGATGATGTTCAAGGTACAGCGCAACCTGATCCACAGGCAGCTGTTCCAGATGTTGTTTCTACAAAAGATGATACACAGTCTTCAACAGTCACAGATGATGTTCCTAGCGATGCAACTGGAGACGGAGATGACCAAGATGAAGGATGGACCACAGTTCCAAGACGTTCGGAGAGAACCACAAAAGGAATTCCTCCAAAGAGATACCAACAGCAAGTATTACACAAACCTTTTCCTTTTCTTTGTAACAATGTTACACTTCCTCCTGAGAACTTTTCTCAAATAAAACATTTACCTGAATCTGAACAAGAAAAATGGTATGAGGCTATAGAAAATGAACTGGACAGTTTAAAGAAGTGTTTCAATATGTTGAGCCTCCAACAAACAAGAAGATTATTGGTACACGATGGGTCTACAGAATCAAACAAAAACCAAATGATGAGAAAATATACAAAGCAAGATTAGTAGCACAAGGCTATTTACAGGTGTATCCCGAAGATTACACAGATACATTTTCACCTAGTTAAAAATGAAAGTGTCAAAATTGCTTTAACCACAGCTATTGCCTTGAAGTTTACCAATTTGATGTTAAAACTGCTCATCTGAATGCTGATTTAAATGAAGAAATCTACGTGAAGAGCGCCCCTGGGTTCCAGGAACAAGAAGGTGATGTCTGGTACCTGCAAAAGAGTCTTTACGGATTGAAACAGTCCGCCCTCATGTGGCACCGCTGTCTCATTGACAAGCTAAATTCAATGGGCTTTATTAAGTCCGACTCTAATGAATGCGTGTTTACAAAGGGGCAAGGTAACGTTTATGAAATTATACTTGTTTATGTTGATGACATTGTTTACATTGGTCCTAACAAACATATGAGTGAAGTTTTTACAAAAGGTTTAGAAAGACATTTCACATTGAAAAGCTTAGGGCACATACATGATTATCTAGGAGTTCAGATTGAAAAAACTGAGAAGGGGTTTTGCCTTTCACAAGAGAACAAGATTGATCAACTTTTGCACAATTGTAACATGACTGACGCACATCCATGTCATTCTCCAATGCAAACTGATTTTTACAGGTTGACACAACAAGATTGTCCTCAATTTGAAGACCAAACACTTTATCGGTCAGTCATTGGGTCATTGTTATACATTAGCAATTGGACAAGACCCGGCATTTCACTTAGTGTGAATCTTTTGTCAAGGTACGTTGGCAAAGCAATACATTTCACTGGACATGCATAAAGAGACTGCTGAGATACATGAAGCACACGAAGAACATGAAGTTGTTCCTAGAGCTGAAACACGACAAGTTTCCTGAGTTAATTTGTTATGCAGATGCTGATTGGGCAGGTGATAAAGAAACACGAAAAAGTACTTCTGGTTATATAATGTTTTTGAATGGTTGTCCAATTTATTGGAAAGTTAGAAAGCAGAATTTTATTTCTTGTTCTTCCACTGAAGCTGAATATGCTTGTGTTTCTGATTGTTGTAATGCATTAACCTGTGTTTCTGCTCTCATTGACAGTATTTGGGGCAATCCCATGAAACCAATTGTTATTATGGAGGACAATGTTTCAGTTACGTTCATATCTGAAACTGAATATGTTGGATCGCGTTCACGGCACATCGACATAAGATATAAGAATGCAAGAGAATACTCTGTAAATTTCATCAATTTCTTTTATTAATTCCTGTGGGTCCATCTGTAAAATCTCATCTATTATCTCCGCCATTTTTGAACCCAAGTTTTCATCCTTTTTTTCATTTACATTTTGGAACATCAACCCATGTGAGGCTCATTGTAATTCTAAATTAGCAATAGCTTCGTCAAAGCCTCGATTTATCACATTACTGTAATCCTCAAATTCGTCCATTCTCTGTTCTGTTTTCTCCATTTTATCTTCGACCTTTTTCATCCATTGTTCATTTTCTTTTAAAGTTTGTTGCATCACTTCAATTTTCCCATCCATTGCTTGCACGCTCCCCTTCACATTCCCTAGCTCAACCTTCAGATCACTCATTTCTGCTTTTATGTCTTCATAATGTTTTTTAGCTTCTTCGCGGGCATCATCTCTGTTAGCGTCCATTGAGATCTGAAATAGGGCCAAGGAGTCCTGAATGGTCTGCAAAGTTGGCTGCATCAGTCTTTTCCTTTTCCTTTTCTTTCTCCTTGCCCAACATACTTGTTATTGTTCTTTGTGGTAGAGGAGATGGCGATGGTGAAGGAGACCCTTGTGGAGTAGCGGATGGAGTTGTGGTCTGTTTTTTAGAGGTTTTTATAATAGTGGATGTAGTGGACATCTTAGGTGTTTTTCTGGATCTTCTAAAACCTATAAAATTTAACTGCTTCCAAAATGGCATCAATTTAACAAATTTACAGAATCAAAGAAAAGGAAAGAGAGAGAAAGAAAGAGAAAGAAAAGATAAGAAAAAAAAAGAAAGTTGCTATTGTTTTATAATATTATACAATCAATTATTTATAATCTTAATTGTTTAACTTAATATATGTATTAATAAGTAAAATAAAAATACTTGATATATTTAAAAATCAAATAGAATTCCAAATTATAATTAAAAAAGGAAGAATTAAGTTAAGAAATATCAATTATTCAATTTTTCAAAATTAAGAAAAAATCTAATAAGATTTTGTATTATATATCTTTAAGAAAAGAAGAGAAAAATAAAAGAGTTAAAGAAGATAAAGAAATATATCGACAGTGCTTAAAGTAACTTGTATAAGTAAAACAATGTTTCCAAATATAAACAACTTAATTTTCAATATAAAGATACTAAACAGTAATGTCTAAGCACTAACAGTTAATATAATAATTATTAATGAAAGAAGAATGAAAAAAAATGAGGGAGTTTCCAAGTATGTCAGATAATTAAACAATATGGGAATAAAAATTAATAAAAAAAGGATTCAATGTTTAAACATTAACTCAACTCATTTAAAGATAAAAAAGAAACTAATTGAATTCATACAATCATTTATAAGTCTGTTTTAGCCAACCACTTATTTATACTGTAAGGAAAGAGAGAGAAAAAGAGAGAGAGAGAAAAAGGAAAAGAATTAATATCAAACTGGGTCTGGGAGAAGAGGGCAGGGGTTTACCAAGGAAGAGGGGGGTGAAACAAGTTAACTTCCGGATGGCAGCCAAGTCGCACTGGGAGGCTGGAGACGGAGCTCCGTCCCCAGTCCTCCGTTTTGCCCTGGCTCATGAACTATCAGAAACTTACATCTTGAAGGATGACAAAATCCTTGCTACGGGTATCCCTATCAGAGGTGTTTATTACTTAAAGCCAAAACCTCCTCCAAAGGGTGATGTAAGTATAAAAGTTCCAAAGGGTGAAGGCACAGGTCCAGAGAGAAAACCTGTTGCCACTAGAGCTGCAAAGGCTCATAAAGCCAATGAAGTCCAAGAGGTTCCTAATGCTGTTTCAAATGTTAAACCTGTATTAACAAACAAATCTTTTCATTCCAGGTGTATTCATAGATGGCACCGTCGCTTGGGCCATGCATCTTATCCGGTTTTAGCAAAGATGCCTGAGTTTGTGAATGGTTTTAAAATTGATAGTGATTGCAAGGTTCATCTTGATTGTAAGGTTTGCAATACAGCCAAATCAAAGGCAGCTCCGGTTACCAAGCATGCCCTACACTTGTCTACACGCATTTTTGAATTGGTCCACACCGACATTGTCGGTCCATTTCGGCCTACTAAAGGTAACTGTAAGTATTTCTTGACTATTGTTGATAGTTATTCTAGATATGGTTTTGTGTTTCTAATGAAACAAAAATCTGAGGCTTTTCAGTTCTTTAAAGACTTTGGTGCAGAGGTACTTACACAATGCGATGTCTGGATCAAAATAATTCAAAGTGATCGTGGTGGAGAATTCATGTCCCAGCAGTTCCAAGGATGGATGAAAAGAAATGGAATCCATCAACAAACATCAGCACCTTCATCTCTGGCTCTAAACGGTATTGCAGAAAGGAGACAGGGAATCCTACAGACTATGTTTCGTTGTCTTCTATAGGATGCTGACATGGACAATTTATACTGGGGTGAAGCACTAAGGTATGCTAATTACATTGTTAACAGAACCTGGAGTAGCGTTATACAAGAGACTCCTTATTACTTGCTTCATGCAAAGAAGCCTGATGTTCAAAACATCCACATTTTTGGCTCTTATGCCATTGTTAACATTCCACTTGACCAAAGAAGAAAGGGAGGTCCAGTGTCACAGAGAATGAGATTCATCGGCTTTGATGAAAGCTCTAAGTACTACAAATTTGCTGACACTTACCATAGAGCTGTTGTTTCTAATTCAGCTAAATTTGAGGAAGATACTAATTGGTCCAGAATACATAGTAATGATACTTCAGTTTATTTTCCTAAGGATGATGTTCAAGGTGCAGCGAAACCTGACTCTCAGGCAGCTGTTCCAGATGACTCAGATGTTCCAGATGATGGACAGTCTTCAACAGTCGCAGATGATGTTCCTGATGATGCAATTGGAGACGGAGATGATCATGATGAAGGATGGACCAAGGTTCCAAGGCGTTCACAAAGAACCACCAAAGGAACTCCTCCAAAGAGATATCAACAGCAAGTATTACAAAAACCTTTTCCTTTCTTATGTAACAATGTTACACTTCCTCCTGAGAATTTTTCTCAAATAAGACATTTACCTGAATCTGAACAAGAGAAATGGTATGAGGCTATGGAACATGAACTGAACTGTTTAAAGAAACTTAAGGTATTCCAACAAGTTGAGCCTCCAACAAACAAGAAGATTATTGGCACACGTTGGGTGTATAAGGTCAAACAAAAGCCAAATGATGAAAAGCTATACAAAGCAAGACTAGTAGCACAGGGGTACTCACAGGTGTATCCTGAAGACTACACTGATACCTTTTCACCCACTGTTAGAAATGAAAGTCTCAAAATTGCCCTAACTACCGCTATTGCTTTGAACTTAGAAGTTTTTCAGTTCGACGTCGAGACTGCCTGATCCAAATGAAGAGATCTACGTCAAGAGTTCCAGGACCGAGAAGGGGATGTCTGGTACCTGCAGAAAAGTCTCTATGGTTTGAAACAGTCTGCTCTCATGTGGTATCGATGCCTCATAGAGAAACTAAATTCGATGGGCTTTATTAAGTCTATCTCTGATGAATGCGTGTTTACAAAAGGGCAAGGTAAAGTTCATGAAATTATTCTTGTTTATGTTGATGATAATGTTTACATTGGTCTTAACAAACGCATGAGTGAAACTTTTGCCAAGGGTCTAGAAAAACATTTCACTTTAAAAAGCCTAGGGCATATTAATCTAGGTGTTCAGATTGAGAAAACTGAGAAGGGGTTCTCTCTTTCACAAGAAAGTAAGGTTGACCAATTTTTGCATAACTGTAACATGTCTGATGTGCATACTTGTCGTTCTCCTATGCAAACTGATTTTTACAGGTTAACTCAACAAGAATACCCTCCATTTGAAGACCAAACGCTGTATCGTTCAGTAATTGGGTCATTACTATATATCAGCAGTTGGACAAGACCCGACATTTCACTGAGTGTGAATCTTTTGTCACGGTATGTTGGCAAAGCAACTACGTTCCATTGGTCATGCATAAAGAGACTGCTGAGATACATGAAACTTACAAAGGACATAAAGTTGTTCCTAGAGCCGAAACATGATAAGTATCCTGAAGTGATTTGCTACGCAGATGCTGACTGGGCAGGTGATGTAGAAACACGAAAAAGTACTTCTGGTTACATAATGTTTTTGAATGGTTGTCCAATTTATTGGAAAGTTAGAAAACAGAAGTTTATTTCTTGCTCTTCAACTGAAGCTGAATATGCATATGCTTCTGATTGCTGTAATGCTTTAAAGATTAGATTAGATTAGATATATTGGATTTATATGCCGCCTCTCTCCGCAAATTCGGGGCGGCTCACAACCAGTGTTCCCGCTAATTTTTTGGGGGGGTGGGCGGAAAAGTATAGTGTCTGAACAGCAGTCCTTTCAGGACTGGGCGGCACAGAAATAATAAATAAATAAACAAACAAACAGACAAACAAATAAAAAACCCACCCTGTTTTGCCTCAGAGAATTTCAAAATAAAATACTGTACTGTGTGTCTATAACAGTGAGCTCATAATAGGGCAACTCTATCAATATCAAAATGCCACTTAATTAGTTGAGCTAGTTTCAAACTAGATTTTGATTTTCTTTCTCTCTTCCTTACTCCCATTCTTTTTCTTTCTCTTTTCCTTCCTCTCTTTTTTCTATCTGTTTCTCTCTCTTCCTCTCTTCCTCTCTCTCTCCTTCCCTCTCACTCTTTCCCTCTCGGCTTCTGGGCAGGTTTGAAAAACTCTGAGTTGATGATGATTTTTAAGTGAGCCATTGCTCACTGCTCAGCTTAGAGGGAACTATGCTCACAACAATAATAAAAACAGTACATAGTAACAAATCCAATGCCCACCAATCTAATTACAATTTTAAATTTAAAAATTCATAAAACAATCCCAATATATATAAAAAACAGGCACACAGTCAATCGATCAAATGGCAAAACAACATGGGCAAGGGGGAGATGTTTTAGTTCCCCCATGCCTGACGACAGAGGTGGGTTTTAAGAAGTTTACAAAAGGCAGGGAGGGTGGGGGCAATCCTAATCTCAGGGGGGAGCTGGTTCCAGAGTGTCGGAGCCCCCACAGAGAAGGCTCTTCCCCTGGGTCCCGCCTTTGTTTCTGCTCTTATTAATAGTATTTGGGAAAGTCCCATGAAACCAATTGTTATCATGGAAGATAATGTTTCAGTTACATTCATAGCTGAAGCTGAATATGTTGGAGCTCGTTCACGGCACATTGACATAAGGTATAGAAATACCAGAGAAAGTGTGAAAGAAGGATTCGTGAAAATACAGTATGTGCCTACTACTGAACAGATTGCTGACCTGCTGAATAAGCCATTGCCAGCTGACCAACACGAATGCCTATCCAAGAAAATGTGCCTTATGTGAACCAATGTCCCTGATGACTGCCAAAGAAGGGGTGTCACGCTGTGTATTGACAGCCCCCAGAGACATTCAGAGACATTCAGTAATTAAATAGTTAACTCATTTATCTTAATTTAGCTTCCCCCATTTATGATGTAAATCCTGTCTAGTCACTTCCTCTCTGTTCTGGGGAAGGAGATCTCCATCTTGAAGAAAAATGTTCTAACCATGTAGACGTGTTTCAGAGCCTGTGATCAGGCACATTTGATTTTATACTTTTGTACTAATAAAAGTAACTTCGTTTTGAAGCTTTTCTCTCATCTTATTCATCGACCTCCGCAATTAGTTTCATTTCAGCTCACGCGGGCTGTGATTGATGATTCTAATCGCGCCACGGAGGTGGGGTTTCCCAGAGAGGGGACCCTTCGGCTGGCAACCAAAGTCCGGAGGTGGGTTTTCCCAGCGAGGGGAGCTTAAGGGGAATCCCAGCAGTGCAAAAACGGGTGCTTCGCTGTCAACGGAAGTCCGGAGGTGGGGTTTCCCAGTGAGGGGAGCCTTCGGCTGGCAACAGAAGTGCGGAGGCGGGGCATCCCGGCAGCGGCGGCTTGGGTTTGTAAGGTGAAAATAGTTCAGAAGAAGAGGCAAAAAAATCTTAAACACCGGGTTCATATTGCGAAAAGTTCATTAGATGAGGCGTTCGTAAGACGAGGTACCACTGTAGTTTTAAACTTCTATGGAATTTATATTTTAGTATGTTCTACATTATAGAGCTGATAACAAAATACACTAATTATAATACAACAGAGCATTGCTACAATTAAGAAAATAAATGTTATGGAATTAAGAATATACATTCTTGGGGTTTGTACATACATACACGTACACATATACCTGCACCACAGCTTTTATTATTTTTATTGTGCTCATTACTGCAGTTTACAAAACCACTTACTTTGGACTAAAAGACAGAAAAACCACAATCTTCTGATAAGGCTGTAGCGTTCCTTCATTAGGAATGCAAGTAATCAAAGTTGAAACATCTGTTCTTTGATTTCCAGGATAATCTTTCAAAGCAGCATTTGAACTCTGCTTAATATCTGTGCCCTTTAAGAAAACATAAAATGAAAATGTTAACAATTAAGTACTACATGTATTTACATGGATGTTTCACATATATAAGGTCGATAAACACAATATAAGAGAGTTATAAAAATGTGAACAAAACTTGCCTCTAAGCCTAGACCCACTAACCTTTCCTTTAAAATAGGGGTGTCAAACTCAAGGCCCATGGGCCGATGTGGTCGGATCCAGCTACACGGCCATCCTGGAAACTAAGGGGCTGGCCTGCATCATTTCAGCCTGGCCCACGACATCTGGGTAGGAACACAGTGCAGAAGAGCTACCAGTCACATGAGCACTTGCTGGGATGTGTGGACTGGGGCAGTGCACACAGTAGGCATTGGGCCAATGTCGCCTCACCCAGCCCACCCCATCTTGGTGTGGATGCCAACAGATTTCAGATAGGTGCCATGGCTGCACCAGCATCTCCAGCTTTTCAGGAGTGTGTGTGCATGTGCGCATGCACTCACATAGGAGGGAGCTGTCTGGCAGCAGGGGCTCCACAGCTGGCCCTCCAAGAAACATGTGTGGCAGTGGGAGCACCAGCATCTATAGCAGGCAGTCAGGAGGAGGCACATGATGCAGACCACCAGACGTGGACCACCTGCATCCAGCAGACCAGACCACATTCCTCTCCCATGCCTCTACTTCTAGCTACTGTTGCTGCTGCAGATAAAGACAAGGTTAGGCAAGAAGTGGGACAGTTTGCTACCAGATACCATCAGCCTGCCTAATTTGTCCCACCTGTTTTTGCTTGTGGGTGGAGAGCAGGTTGCCACTTGGCATCTCCTCAGCCCCCTCTGCCCTTGGCCCACACATGGAGTGGTTCTCCTCATGCATCCGATACACCTCAGCAGCACTGTGGGCTACCACCACCAAGGCTACCAGCAACTCACGTAGGTCCAGCAGGCTTAGGCTGTTGCTGTTGCTGCCTGGAACACAAGGCCTACCCAGCACGAAGGATGTGAAGCAGCCAGCTAGAAAGTCCAGGTAGAGGCAATAGAGCATGCTCAGGCACAGCAGGAAAAAGGTGGCCACTGTGAGCAGGAAAAGCCAGATCCCCATCAGTGCCACAGCTCCCCAGACCCAACCGGAATTGCATGCCTCCTCCCAATCTCTACTGGACCTAAGTGGCCATGGCACTGATGGGGATCCGGCTTTCCCCACTCATGGTGGCCATCTTTTGCCTACTTGACCTAGGCATGCCACCTCTACTCAATCTTTTTAGCTAACCGCTTTACCTCTTTTGGGCTGGGCAGGTCTGCTGAGTGGAAGCAGAGTTGCAACCAAGAAGCTGTAGGGGGTAGAGACCCCCCCCCCAATGATGTGCCTCCTTCAACAGGGCTGCTTCATGGGGAGAGTCAAGCCCTGCCCTGCCCTACCTTACGATGCACTTTCGGGGCACTGCCCAGCCAATGCAGTTGTCAGGTCCAAAGTAATTATGTGAAGTCAAAGGGTGGCCTGACAGAGTTTGCTAGTGATAGAGGAACGGGGGGGGGGGGGGGAATGAGAGAGAGAGATATATGCTACCACACATTCCTTTCTGCAGATGCATAGTAATGAACACAGGAAGGAATCAGGAATCCTGCATAGGATTGGTCTTCATGACTGCACTTGTGGGTGTGGAGATGTGATATGGGGTTTTGACTCGGATGTAATGTAAGGGACTCAGAGTCGGAATGATCCAAGTTGAATTCAGACATGGCTGTTAATAAATCGTACCCTGAGAGAAGCACAGGCATGGAAATGATTTATTTCTCAGAATGCTATTTGGTTCGCTAACATCAATTCCAACTCTTCCCAATCCGAAGAATGGAATAGCGGGAGTTAATCAAGAATCTGGGGGTGGAAGGGCTTGAATTCCTACCCCACTCTGCAGTAGGAGCCAGACAGCATTCAACATTACGAAGGTAAAGAGGGAAGGAACAGGCTTGGGGCTGAGATGAACAAGCCAGAAACAATCTATCTTCCTGAGTGGGGGTGGCTGAGATGCCCATGGGTTTCTGAAGATCCCCTTCCCCATTGCCCCCTGAAGTTACCTCAATACATGGCAACAATGAATAATGTAGCCTTCCCTTCCACCCCAGTCACTGACTCCTTAAGTGAATTGCAAGATAGAGGCAAGCCGCTGTTATATCAAAGGGATTCCTTTGTGGGGGAATTTCAAAACCTGCTCAGCCACCCTTCTCCTGCTCCTCTGATTGCAAATGGCAGACTGCTTCCTAAATTGCATAATGAGATGGCTCCTGAGCCCAATAGTGTAGCAAAACAGTTAGAAGCTGAGACTCTGATTTTCCAATTGAAACAGGCAGGCAAGCCTGTGAAGAATTTTATGGAAGAATTTCAAATGATTGCCTATAACCTGAAAGGGTGGCCAAAAAACTGTTTGGTCCATATTTTCAAAAGTGCCCTTGATCCAAAGTTGAGATAGGCATGTGAACTGCAGGCAGCTGAGCCATTCAGGACCGGTATACCATGGCAGTCGCTTTGAGTGATATAATTCTTGCTGAGAAGGGACCTCCCCCAGCCCATGCAACAAATGATCTTTTAAGAGGCTGCCTTTTCCCTTGTCAGCTGGGCTCCCTATGCTCAGGGGTTATGAGGGAACAAATTGCTACAGATGTGACCAGACTGGCCATAAGGGGACAGACTGTTTGACGCCCCTCTCTCCCCCAAAACCTGAGTCATGCCCGGTAGCAGAAAGAGGATCTGAAGAAGCCCCTCTGCAGGGTCTCTGGGTCTTTCAAACTACACAGCTGGGCCCTCCTGAGGATTTTGCTAAATGAGAAAACCCTATTCCTTCAGGAACCGGCCCCGGTTGGAATGAGGAGCCCGGTAGAGAGGACAACCCAATGGTGAGTGAGCCCATCCATCTGTTCATCATTAAAGCAAGGATTAAAGTAATGACCATAGGGGAGGAGGAAGAAATACGGGCTCTGATAGATACAGGATGCTCGAGATGCCTTATTATTCATTCATTCATTCATTCATTCATTCATTCATTCATTCATTCAATTTTTATGCCGTCCTTCTCCTCAGACTCAGGGCGGCTTACAACATGTTAGCAATAGCACTTTTTAAAAGAGCCAGCATATTGCCCCCACAATCCGGGTCCTCATTAGCAAAACCATAGTGGAGAGGTTAAACATCCAGACTGTTCTGGTTTCTGGTAGAAGTTTAGTAATTACAAATAACTCTCATTAAATGCATCATTTCATGAATAAAGCAACTCCTTTTATTTCTCTGCTCTCTTGTACTTCAACACATTCCAGACATCAATCGGTCCGTTATCTCTCTTCTAGCCGCATTTCTCACATTCCTTTTCCTGCTTCACTTAGACAACATTTATTTCCTAAATACATAGCCTTAAAAAAGACAGCAGCACTGACTAAATACAATACAAAATACTTTGGCTTACTTTAGCGTGGTGAAAGCACCTCCATATTTCCTTTCATCAACGTTGAAACTCCACCCTTCTTCTCCACTAGCCCCCTGATGTGCCAATTACCTCACTACAATATTTAACCCATTCCTCTCCTTAATATCTTCTTCCATACCTTTGCTCTCTAAGTTTCTGAATTCTTCTGAATTTAGGATTGACCCAGCGAGCATCTGATTCTCCCTCACTAGATCCTGAACTCATAGCCCCATCCTGTGGTTGGCCTCCCACCTGTTCTACTACCTGTAACCCCAGGCCCCCCACTACTTCACAAACACTATCTGAATCCGAGTCCTCAATACCTTCATCATCCTCCAACTGATCAGGAGTATGTACACCATCCCCCTCCTCAGGGTCCCTCCCCTCCCCATGAGGAAAATCAGAGTGAGGTTTATCAGGGAAATGAACATGAAAATTAGCAATGAAATCAGGAACATCAATGTCATGAACATCCATCCAAACAGTGGAGTCAGGCCCTGCTCCGGACCATTCTACCTGGTATTGGAGACTGTCGTTAAGCCAACGAGAGTCTCGGATGCTAGTAATGTCCAAGCGTTGTAGTGGAATGTGAAGGGCAGCATCTGAATGGGAGGGAGCAGGACCGGCAGGGACCGGAAGTGGGGCTCGAAGTGGAGAGTCAGGGGAGACTGGCAGCAATAGGGAGCTATGGAAAACGGGATGCACCCGTATGGAAGAAGGTAGAGTCAAATGGTATGTGACATGATTGATGACCTTTTCAACAGGGAAAGGCCCAATAAAACATTGATCCAGCTTGCGGTGAGGTTCCGAAGAAAGGTATTTAGTAGAAAGCCAAACTTGATCACCAACAGTTAATGGGGGAGTGTCTCTGTGGGAACGGTCGGCAAAGCGTTTGTAGTCTTCTTTGGCTTGAGTTAAGGAACGTCAGACGAGTTGATGAATGGCACGTAACTCGTTGAGAAAATCACCAGCACGTGGAAACAGCAAATCAGCTGGAGTGAGCGGAAACAAACGGGGATGGAACCCGTAGGTGGCGCAGAACGGTGTGGTCTGCGTAGAGGTATGTTCAGAGTAATTAAAGGTGAACTCTGCTACAGAGAGATATTTGGACCAATCGTTTTCTCTGTCGTAAACAAAACAACGGAGGTATTGTTGCAGGATGCCAATAACTTTTTCGGGGGCCCCATCGGTTTGGGGGTGATGGGTAGATGCCGGAGAAATCCTAACTTGGAGAGTGGTCATGAGTTCTTTCCAGAACTGGGCGGTGAAT
Organism: Erythrolamprus reginae; assembly: GCF_031021105.1. Lineage (NCBI taxonomy): Eukaryota > Metazoa > Chordata > Lepidosauria > Squamata > Dipsadidae > Erythrolamprus > Erythrolamprus reginae. The sequence continues at coordinate 266,127 of NW_027248500.1, forward strand.
TGTGGACAGCAATCGGAGATGATAGTATCGGGTAATCCATGGAGGCAGAAGATATTTTGGATAAATAGATGAGCTGTGATTTTGGCTGTAGGAATTCGACAACAAGGGATGAAATGAGCCATCTTGGTTAACATGTCCACTACTACAAATATAGCAGTGAACCCTTGGGAAACAGATAAGCAGGTGAGGAAGTCCATTGAAATGGTACCCCAGGGTCTTTCAGGTGTAGGTAAAGCTTGCAATAATCCCGGAGGGGATCCGGTGGCGGCTTTGGCTTGGTGACAACGGATACATGAGTTAATGTAGGTAATGACATAATGGCGGAGTCTGGGCCACCAAAAGGTACGAGAAATGAGGCGTAGGGTTTTGAAGAGGCCAAAATGTCCAGCGGCGGGATTATCGTGACATTGGTTGAGGATGAGACCTCAGAGTGGACCTGCGGGAACCTAGAGCAGGTCACGGTAGCGGAGCAAGTCGTCCACAACGGTCCATGGAGAATCAGGTTCTATATCTTGTTTCCTTTGGGTGACAGAGGGGTCCTGGCATTGTGCTTCCCAAATTCTTTCGCGAAGATCTACCGCAGTGTGGGTGGCTGCAATCGACGCTAGAGGCAGAATAGTACAAAGCGGCACAGGTTCGTGGTTGTTGGTGTATTCAGGTTTGCGAGAGAGTGCGTCGGCTTGTGTGTTGTCCCACTTAGAAATGTAGGTAATGCGGAAATCAAATCTGGCAAAGAAAAAGGCCCATCGGATTTGTCGCTGGCTTAGTTTCCTGGCAGTTTGGAGAAATTCCAAGTTTTTGTGGTCAGTTCTGACCTGTATTTGGTGACAAGCTCCTTCCAGGTGATGTCGCCATGTCTCAAAAGCAGTCTTGATGGCTAAAAGTTCCTTTTCCCAAATGGTATAGTTCTATTCGGGAGGTTTTAATTTCCTAGAATAATAGGCACAGGGAAATAAAGGTCCACCATCTAGGCATTGTTGGAGAAGTACAGCTCCTACTCCAACGTCGGAGGCATCGGCTTTGATGATAAATGGACGGTAGGGATCAAGGTACTGGAGAATAGGTTCTTGCATGAAAACTTTTTTGAGATTAAGAAAGGCTTGTTGTTCTTCGGTGCCCCATTGGAATGGAACATTTTTCTGAAGAAGGCGAGTGAGGGGAGCACTCAAGGTGGCAAAGTTAGGGATGAAGGTTCGGTAGTAGTTGACAAAACCAAGAAATCGTTGGACATCTTTGGCTCGAGCTGGTGGTTGCCATGTTTGCAAGGCGTCAAGTTTGTCGGTGTCCATGGCGATACCTTGAGGGGAAATGACATGGCCTAAGAAGTCGATGGCTGTTTGAAAAAATTGGCATTTTTCTAACTTTGCATACAGGTGGTGTTGTAGGAGGCGTTGGAGTACTTGTGGTAAGTGGTGTAGGTCTGCGGAGAGGGGCAGCATACAAATCCAATAAATAAAATAAATAAATAAATAAAATAAAATAAAGGTGAGTTTCTGGTGAAGGAGAATATATCAAAATGTCATCAATGTAGACAATCATGAAGTGGTCAATAAAGCCTGCACCTGAAACGCAGGTGTGGTGTTTGAGACAGGAGTGGACGGAGTGAGACGTCTTCTCTGAGTTATCATGTGTCCATCCTCTCCACAATACATGCATAGGCCTTCCGCTCGACGTTTGGCTCTCTCGGCATCACTCAGGCAAGGTCTGGCCGTACCGAGATCCATTGGTTCATCTCGAGCGATGATCGCTGGTTGGTTTCCTGTGTCTGATGGTATCTGGAAGGGACATCTTGGCACAGAGTTGAAACCGTTGTTTTGCAATCTTTGGCGTGGAGTTGGCACTGGTCTGGTTCTCTCTCTAAACCAGTTTTCATATCAGGCGGCATGGTCCTGGGCAGATGAGAATTTAGTTTCGATGGTCAAACAGGTCTCGTAGAGTTCATTTAACGTTTTGGGCGTTGGTTGGTGTGTCATCTCATGCACAATTCTGGGTTTCAGGCCATCTTGGAACAGTTCCATAAGGGCTTACTCATTCCAATTCAGGGGTGTGACTAATTTCCGGAAGTCGGAGATATACTCTGAGATGGTTTTACTGCTCATGTGCAATTTGCGTAACTGAGTGATAGCGTTTTGTACATGCATGGGGTCTTGAAATTCTTGTTCAAACCTCTGGCAAAATGCAGCATAATTTTAGAGGATTGGATCCTGGCCTGCTATAAAGGGCACTGCCCACTCAAATGCAGCACCTTTAGACAGGTTTATCATGAAAGAGACTTTCACAGCATCTCTAGCAAAGTCTTCAGGAGACGCGTTAAAAAAATTCTGGCATTCTTGTAGAAATATGTCCAGTTTATCTCTTGCCCCTGTAAAAACAGATGGCTTAGCTAAGTAAATCTTTGGCCTTGGTTGAATAATTATTTGTGGTTGCACGGGGGGGGTTGATTTTGTAATGCAATGATTTGCGCTTGTAAAGCAGTCACTGTTTGTGCTAAAAGTTGAACATCATTAGCTAAATTGGCCATCCTGAGCTGGCTGGTTGAATTTCTTAATTAATTCAAAGAGTAGGGTTCTGGTTTCTGGTAGAAGTTTAGTAATTACAAATAACTCTCATTAAATGCATCATTTCATGAATAAAGCAACTCCTTTTATTTCTCTGCTGTCTTGTACTTCAACACATTCCAGACATCAATCGGTCCGTTATCTCTCTTCTAGCCGCATTTCTCACATTCCTTTTCCTGCTTCACTTTGGCTTACTTTAGCGTGGTGAAAGCACCTCCATATTTCTTTTCATCAATGTTGAAACTCCACCCTTCTTCTCCACTAGCCCCCTGACGTGCCAATTACCTCACTACAATATTTAACCCATTCCTCTCCTTAATATCTTCTTCCAGACCTTTGCTCTCTACGTTTCTGAATTCTTCTGAATTTAGGATTGACCCAGCGAGCATCTGATTCTCCCTCACTAGATCCTGTGGTTGGCCTCCCACCTATTCTACTACCTGTAACCCCGGGCCCCCCACTACTTTATAAACACTATCTGAATCCGAGTTCTCAATATCTTCATCATCCTCCAACTGATCAGGAGTATGTACAACACAGACCAGGCCTTTAGCGAAACCCATCCAGTTCCACCAGGTGGACCGCTTTCTAGTGGGTGGAGTTCCTGCTACGCTCCTGACTGAGTTAGTGGAGCTGCGGATAGGCCGGCATTGTGAACTCTTGAGATTCATAGTTGCCCCCAAGATGTCGGAAACAATTACATAGGGTCTGGCCTGGATGTACAAATGGACTCCCACCTTTCTTTTGGAGGGTGGGCATCATAAGCTTTTCATCCCCTTGGGCTCTAACCCTTTTCTAGAGACTGACAGGGGAAAACCTCCCTGTAAGAAGCCAGATGGGTCTTTAGCAGCGGTTGCAATGAAGGAAGAAACACTTCCATATCTACTGAAGGTGCCCTTGGAATACAGAGACTTGGGAAAAGTTTTCAATGAGGAAGGTTGCAATGAACTGCCCCCTCACAGATCTACAGACTGTGCGATAGAATTTGAACCAGGGGCAACTCCTCCAAAACCTAGGATGTACGCAATGTCACCGAAAGAATTGGGAGAGCTGGGAAATTACATAGATACCAATTACATAGACACCAATTTAAAGAGGGGATTCATCCAGCCCGCAAATTCCAGGACAGCAGCCCCCGTTCTCTTTAAGGAGAAGGACGGAGGCGTTCGCTTAGTCGTAGACTACCGGAACCTAAATGCGGTGTGTGTGCAGAACACTTATCCCCTCCCCCTCATGAAGGACTTACTAAATCATCTAGCCAAGGAGAAGTACTTTACCAAGTCGGACTTAAGGGAGGCTTATTACCGCATCAGAATAAAAGAAGGGGATGAGTGGAAAATCGCTTTCAGCTGTCCACTAGGGAGTTTCCAATTTCGAATTTTGATGCCATTTGGTCTGAAAGGGCCCCCTGCCATGTTCATGCAGTACATAAATGAAGTTCTACATATCCACCTCTACAACAGGGTTCTTGTATACTTAGATGACATCCTTATCTACATCCAGAATCTCCCTGACCACGTCAAGTTGGTGAGGCAAGTCTTGAAGAAGCTTTTGTCTGCTAAGCTCTATGTGAAATTTTCCAAGTGCGAATTTCACCAGATGTCAGTAGACTATTTGGGATACCGCATATCTAGCGAAGGCATAGAGATAGACCCAACCAAGGTGAAGGCAGTGCTTGATTGGCACACACAAGCAACAATTACAAAGTTTCTTAGAATTTGCAAGTTTCTATCAGCATTCTAGCTTTCGCAGAAGTTGCCTTGCCCTTAACCGAGTTACTAAAGACTGGGTCAGCCCCTACTAAGCCCAGACTCTCTCAACCAATCAGGTGGACGATGAAATGCCAAAAGGCTTTCAAGAGGCTCCAGAGACTTTTTGCAAAGGAGCCCATCCTACAACATCCTGATCCCGAGTGGAAGTTTGTGATCCAGTCTGACGCCAGCGATGTGGCAATAGCTGCGGTGCTATTACAAGACAATGGAAGGGGACAGTTGCTACCTTGTGCATACCTTTCCAAGAAGCTGACTCCCACTGAGAGGAGGTGGGCTATTTGGGAGAAGGAAGCATTTGCTGTACGTGTAGCACTGGGGACATGGAGGCATTTTCTGGAAGGCGGAGCCATTCCTTTCGAAGTGTGTACTGACCATAAGAACCTTGAAACATTAAAGACCTCTCGGAGGCTTTCCCCTAAGCAAATACAATCAGCCCAATATTTCAGATGGTTCAATTTTACACTGAAACATCCCAGCTGGGAAGAACCTCATTGCTGACGCTCTGTCACGAAAACCACAGTACCATACCAAGAGAGAGGAAGAAGTACAGCCAATCATCCTATGTATTTCCCCGCATCCTGAAAGTAAGGAGAAAGCTGCACCTGTTCTCATCCAAGATTAGACCAGGAGACAGGTTCCACCAGAGTAGGGGGAATGGGAAAACAAATTGAAGCCAGCTTTGCCCACTGACCCGTGGTTCAACGATCATAAGGAAATCCTAACACTGAGGGAAGGGATGGCTTGGAAGGGAGCCAAGCTGTATGTGCCTGCCAGCCTGCGACTAGATATTCTCCAACAGAGTCATAACTCCAGACTAGGGTTCCTGAAAACATTGCATCTGGTGCGGAGACAGTTCTGGTGGCCCAGAATGAGAGTGGAAGTTGAAGATTATGTGAAAAGTTGTGCCACCTATGCCACCAGAAAGCATAGGCCTGGAAAACCCCTCAGATTGCTGCAGCAAGTACTCAACCCTACTAGGCCCTGGGAAGAAACAGCAATGGATTTCATAGTGGAGCTCCCCGAGAGCAAGGGAAACACTGTTCTTCAAACAAGCCCATTTCATCACATGTTTGGGGCTATCCACAGCCAGACACTTGGCTAATGTTGTGGTTAGCTCTGGCCCAGCTCCTGCCCCAAGGAATGTGGAGGTGGATGTGGGGGAAACATCCACATGCCACAGGCCTGTTTTGCTCCCGATAGAATCTGCCAACAAAATCTCCTCTGATGAAGGAAGCGTGAGTGACAAGGAAGAGGGAAGTTTGGCAGACAGCTCAGGAGGAGATCAATCATCCTTATCATCCCTGGATTCTGAACAAGAACTTATGACGGACCCACGCATGCATAGAGTGATGCATAGGAGAGAACAAATGAAGGATTATTACAGGAGATAAGTGAGGCTACCTGTGGTTGGGTGGGGCTGCTATAATTAGTGCTATAGATAAAAAGAGCAGCGTGCTGGTTTAGCCTCGTGGAAGTTTATCTGATTCATAGTTTCGTCAAGATCGTGGTTTGCTGTTTCCTTGTTCAAGACTGTGTGTGGAATTTCTGGACTTTGGAATTGGTCTCAATTTCCCAGTTACTGGGTAAGAAATTGTATTGCATTTAACCTGTGCCTTATGTGTACCAGAAAATCCCTTTGACATTTAAAAAGGGAGTTGTTTCTGCTTTTCTGTTGATAAAGACCTTTTGTTTTCCTTCTATCGTGTGGTGTGTGTCTGTTTGGACTAAGTACCCTGTAATTACGGGCAGTTGGGACATGCCGGCAGAACAGAATAAACTTCCACACACCCCCAGACAAACACTGTTCCAGAGTGAAGTATTTTGGATTGTTTGCTTCTCTTTTTTCCGGCATTTATCTAATCATGGCTGCTGGTATGGCAGAAATGCAAGCAGTCTTCGATGCTTTGAGGTTAATGCAGACAGTGCTGCAGTTGCAAGAACCAGGTGGCTATATTATCTCAGCAGCCTGTCATTCCACAGGTGCAACCAGCAGCTCCTGCCCCACAGCCACTACCAAGGAGGAAATGCTTTGTGGCTCTGCCTGAAAAATTCTGGGTCGATAGACAAATGTTTGCAGCTTTCCTCAGTCAAGTGCAGTTGTTTATTAATGCACAATGCCCTATTTTCCAAGAGATGCTGAGAAGGTGGCATTCCTCTGCAGTTTGTTGGCCGTCCCGGCTGCTTCCTGGGTGTCTCCATTTCTGGACAGAGATGATCCGATACTGGAGGATTATACCGCCTTTTGCGCCCACTTGCGATGGCAGTTTTCGGATCCAATGCGGTGAGGGCGTAGACAAAGCTGAAACAAGGTTCACACCCATTAGTGGAATATTTAAGTGACTTTCGTGGACAGGTGCAGTGGAATGAGGCCGCCTTCATGGAGGCATTTCAGAATGGCTGGTCAGAGACTGTGCTTGATGAACTGGTGCACGAGGCCCTGACGGGCACCCTGGATGAGCTGGAGCAGCATTGTTTGGCCATTGAGGCTCGGCTGCTGGCTCGAGGTGCGCCGGGCTAGGTGGTCCTCCCCATGTTTCGGGCATCACGCCAGTACCTGCTCTATGGTGGGGGGCGTCCGCTATGCCCACACCGACCCCGGTTCCTGTACCCCGTAGCTTTCTGCCTGTCCCATCTTGTCTGGTGGATTGTGCCCCTGCCAGGGAGCCCATGAAGGTAACTTCGTGCGATCCTGTGTGTCCCTGGAGGAGAGAGTGCAGCAACGTGCGACAGGCCGGTGCTTCTATTGCGCGGGGGGAAGGTCATTTCTTGAAAGCCTGTCCTTGCAAACGAAGGAGCACGGTTGCTGCCACGGTTTTGAATCCTCCCGGTCCTCCTGTTGCCACGCCGACTCTTGCAGGACAGCTCCCAGTCATCAACTCATGTTCCCATCATAGTTCCGGATTCCTGGATGTCTGTCCCCATGCCCCTGGTTTCCCTGCCGGATGTGCAATCGGGAAACGAGGGCAGCCCAGCTTGGCGGCAACGCTAGGTCGGGCTGGCATTTCATCAGTTAAGGATTCTTCGGATAATGACCCCGGAATGTACCGTCACCTCACAATTAATGTCAAACTCCTGGTGGATCGGCGTACTCAATCGATTTCTGCTCTTGCCCTCGTGGATTCGGGGGCCACCACGAATTTCCTGGATGAGGAGTTTGCACAGAGACATTTGTTGCCCTCGTGTCCTGTGAACCCTCTGTTGACTGTAGAAAACATTGATGGGCGGGTGTTGTTGTCTGGGCCCATCCGTTTTCAGACCTTGCCGGTGCGGAATAGCATTGGGACTCATGAGGAGGCTTTACAATTTTATGTCACACGGAGCCTCCATTTCCCTCTTGTCTTTGGGTTGTCATGGTTAAGGGCTCACAATCCTCAGGTCGTGTGGTCGCAGAACATCGTCATGTTTTCCAGTTTACAATGTGTAGGCCATCATCATCATGTTTGTGCATCGCAAGGGCCCGTTATCCCCGCAGCAGTGTTACCAGAGGGCCTCACTGAGTTTGCGGATGTCTTTAATGAAAAAGAGGCTAAACGCATGCTGCCGCATCGCCCTTATGATTGTGCCATAGAACCATTACTCGATGCCAAGTTGCTGGCTGGTTGTTTGTACTCTATGTTGGAACCTGAATTAGTGGCCCTCAAGGACTTAATAGATAAAAATCTGGCCAAAGGGTTCATCAGGCCATCGACCTCCCCGTTATCAGCGCCCGTTTTGTTTGTTAAAAAAAAGGCTGGGACTTACGTCTGTGTTGTGACTAACAGCGCCTGAACGCCATTACGGTGTGCAATCACTATCCCTTGCCACTGATTCTGGAATTAATGGAACATTTACAAGCTGCCACTGTTTTTTCCAAGATAGACCTATGCAGCGCTTATAATTTGGTTCGTATAAAGCCGGGGGATGAGTGGAAAACAGCGTTTGGCACCTGATATGGGCATTTTGAGTATTCAGTGATGCCTTTCGGCCTCACAAATGCCCCGGCTGTTTTCCAGCATTTGATGAACGATATATTCAGGGACATGTTAGACCATTTTGTGATCATATATCTGGATGACATTTTAGTGTACTCCCCCTCCAAGTCTAGTCATTTGGGACATTTGCGCCGGGTTCTGCTCCGGTTGAGAGAGCATCGTTTATATGCTAAGCTGGAGAAGTGTCCGTTTCTGCAGACCCCCATAGAATTTTTAGGTCATGTCATTTCTCCAGGGGGAAGAGCCATGGACCCGGGCAAGGTGTCAGCACTAAAGACCTGGCAACCCCCAAGGAGAGTCAAGGATGTGCACAGGTTGTTGGGGTTTGCAAACTACTATCACACATTTATACCAGGGTTTGCCCAGTTGACCCACCTCTCACCCAGTTGTTGCAAAAACAGGTCTCGTTTCATTGGGGTGAGGAGGAGAAGCAGGCTTTTGTAGCTCTTAAGGACACTTTCATGAAAGAGCCCTTATTGCAGCATCCAGATCCGTGTCGGCCGTTTGTCATTGGGATCGACGCCTCTGATGTTGCTGTCGGTGCTGTACTTCTACAGGCCCATTCCGAAGGTGGCACCTTGTTTCCGTGTGCCTACCACTCCAGAAAACTCACGCCCTCAGAAAGAAACTACATGATCTGGGAAAAGGAACTTTTGGCAGTTAAGTCGGCATTCGAGATGTGAAGACATCATCTCGAAGGCGCCCGGCATCAGGTACAGGTCAGGACCGATCATAAAAATTTGGAGTATTTGCAAACAGCCTGAAAGTTGAACCAACAACAGATACGTTGGTCGTTTGTTTTCGCAAGGTTCAACTTTTGGATCCGGTACATATTTTCCAGAATCCCAGAGCGGATGCTTTGTCTAGGAAACCAGAGTTTCTGCATCCAAAAGAGCCAGCCCTGTTATACACAATCTTGCCAGCGGGCGGTTGGGACACGCCGGCAGAACAGCTAAGTTATTCTTAAAACACATTTACAGATTGCATGGAGTCCCCTGCAGAATCATATCAGATTGGGGGGTCCAATTCACAGCCAGATTCTGGAGAGAATTCGTCCACACCATTGGTTCCACCCAAGGACTCAATTCTGCATTCCACCCTTCCACAAATGGAGCAGCAGAAAGAGTTAATGCCCTAGTGGAACAGTACCTTAGATGTTATGTGAGTTACCAGCAGAACAATCGGGCTGAATTGCTGCCTTTTGCAGAAGTAGCGTACAATAATTCTATACACAGCAGCACAGGACTAACCCCTTTCCAGGTTACCAGTGGTCAAGATTTCATTCCCATGCCGGAACTAAAAAAAAAAGCAGAAATACTAAAATGAAACCAGCATGGCTAAACAAGGACCTTGCAGACAACGTAAAAGAAAAAAAAGTCAAGTGCAACAAATGGAAAGAAGCCAGAACCTGCAAGAAAAACATAAGAACAGCAAAAGCTCAATACGAACAGCACCTCGCAACGAAAATTAATGACAAAAAAAAAAGCTTCTTCCACCACATAAACAACAAGAAAAAAATCAAGGAAACAGTCACCATACTAAAAAACAAAGATGGTAATGAAATCACCGACAACAGAGACAAAGCACAGCTGCTCAATACCTACTTTACATCAGTCTTCACACATAAAGGAACCGGCAACCAACCAACCTACAACCTAACTGCAAATAACAGCCCTGGAACCGAACTCAACACAGACAAAGCTACCATCAGGGACTACTTGAGGGAGCTTAACGAGTACAAATCACTGGGACCCGACGGACTCCACCCCAGAGTCCTAAAAGAACTGGCAGACACCATAGCGGAACCTCTTCTCCTCATCTACCAAAAATCTTGGGCCACTGGAGACCTACCAGAAGACTGGAAATGAGCGGACGTAGTTCCCATCCACAAAAAGGGGAAAAAGTCAGATCCAAACAACCACAGACCTATTAGCCTGACTTCAATACCTGGAAAAATACTGGAGAAAATAATAAAAAAAAACCAGCTTTGCCACTACCTGGAAACGAACAAGATAATATCCAACAGCCAACAGGGGTTTGTCAGAAACAAATCATGTCAAACCAATCTCATATCCATTTTCAACACCATAACCAAATCAGTAGACCAGCGCAATATGGTGGACCTCATATACTTAGACTTCAGCAAAGCTTTCGACAAAGTCGACCACCATCTCCTAATCAACAAATTAGAAAAATGCGGAGTAGACTACAACACATGCAGATGCATCAATAGCTGGCTGACCAACCGCACCCAACGAGTTGTCCTCAGTGGTTCCAAATCCACATGGAAGAACGTAGGCAGTGGGGTACCACCGGGTTCAGTCCTGGGCCCTGTGCTCTTCAACATTTTCATCAACGACTTGGACAAGGGAATAGAAGGGCAACTGATGAAATTTGCAGATGACACCAAGCTGGCGGGGGTAGCCAATACCCTAGAAGACAGGCTCAAATTACAGAAAGACCTTGACAGACTAACACAGTGGGCCCATACCAACAAAATGATGTTTAACATCGACAAGAGCAAAGTCCTTCACCTAGGCAGAAAAAACCCTGGACACACATAAAACCTGGGAAAAACCCCTTAGCAGTAGCGACTGGGAAAGAGACCTCGGAGTCTTGGTGGACAACCAACTAAGCATGAGCCAACAATGTACAGCAGCAGCTAAAAAAGCCAACACAATCCTAAGCAGCATCAACAGGGGAATACACTCCAAGACCAGGGAAGTCTTAATACCACTCTAAACCAAGACTTACGAAGAGAGACTGAGGGAACTGGGCATGGATAGCCTAGAGAAAAGGAGGGCCAGAGGGGACATGATAGCAGTCTACAAGTATGCGAGGGGATGTTTATTTATTGTTAGAGTTGAAAGGGACCATGAAGGCCATTGAGTTCAACACCCTGCCCAAGCAGGAACCCTATAGTACACCAGTCAAGTGGCAGTTCAATCGTCTCTTAAAAATGTCCAGAGTGTTGGAATTCACAACATCTGCTGGTAGGTTGTTCCATTGGTTGATCGCTCTGACCGTCAGGAAGTTCCTCCTTATCTCCATGTTGAATCTCTCCTTGGTCAGCTTCCAGCCATTGTTCCTCGTCCGGCCCTCTGGTGCCCTGAAGAATAAAGTGATCCCCTCCTCTCTGTGACATCCCTTCGTATACTTGTAGATTGCTATCATGTCCGCTCTGGCCCTCCTTTTCTCTAGGCTATCCATGCCCAGTTCCCTCAGTCTCTCTTCGTAAGTCTTGGTTTCCAATCCCTTAATCATCTTGGTTGCTCTTTTTTGCACCTTCTTCAGAGTTTCAATGTTTCTTTTGAAGTGTGGTGACCAGAACTGAATACAGTACTCCAGGTGTGGTCGGACCAGGGCGCAATGGTATTAAGACTTTATTTTATTTATTTTATTTTATTTTATTATTTGGATTTGTATGCCGCCCCTCTCCGAAGACTCGGGGCAGCTCACAAGTGAAACAAATCATAATAATCCAATTAATTAAAATATTTAAAGATTTAAAAAAACCCGTATACTAACAGACACACACACAAGCATACCATGTATAAATTAAACGTGCCCAGGGGGAGATGTTTAATTTCCCCATGCCTGACGGCAAAGGTGGGTTTTAAGGAGTTTACGGAAGGCAGGAAGAGTAGGGGCAATTCTAATCTCCGGGGGGAGTTGGTTCCAGAGAGCCGGTGCCGCCACAGAGAAGGCTCTTCCCCTGGGGCCCGCCAACCGACATTGTTTAGTTGACGGGACCCGGAGAAGGCCCACTCTGTGGGACCTAATCGGTCGCTGGGATTCGTGCGGCAGGAGGCGGTCTCGGAGATATTCTGGTCCGATGCCATGAAGGGCTTTAAAGGTCATAACCAACACTTTGAATTGTGACCGGAAATTGATCGGCAGCCAATGCAGACTGCGGAGTGATGGTGAAACATGGGCATACCTAGGTAAGCCCATGACTGCTCTCGCAGCTGCATTCTGCATGATCTGAAGTTTCCGAACACTTTTCAAAGGTAGCCCCATGTAGAGAGCATTACAGTAGTCGAACCTCGAGGTGATGAGGGCATGAGTGACTGTGAGCAATGAGTCCCGGTCCAGATAGGGCCGCAACTGGTGCACCAGGCGAACCTGGGCAAATGCCCCCCTCGCCACAGCTGAGAGATGGTTTTCTAATGTGAGCTGTGGATCGAGGAGGACGCCCAAGTTGCGGACCCTCTCTGAGGGGGTCAGTAATTCCCCCCCCAGGGTAATGGACGGACAGATGGGATTGTCCTTGGGAGGCAAAACCCACAGCCACTCCGTCTTATCCGGGTTGAGCTTGAGTCTGTTGAGACTTCCCTGGTCTTGGAGTGTATTCCCGTTGATGCAGCTTAGGATTGTGTTGGCTTTTTTTGCTGCTGCTGCACATTGTTGGCTCATGTTTAGTTGATTGTCCACCAAGACTCCAAGGTTTCTTTCGCAGCCGCTACTGCTAAGAGGGGTTTCTCCCAGGATGTCACAGAGAGGAGGGGATCACTTTGTTCTCCAGGGCACCAGAGGGCCGGACAAGGAACAATGGCTGGAAGCTGACCAAGGAGAGATTCAACATGGAGATAAGGAGGAACTTCCTGACGGTCAGAGCGATCAACCAATGGAACAACCTACCAGCGGACGTTGTGAACTCCAACACTCTAGACATTTTTAAGAGAAGATTGAACTGCTACTTGACTGATGTATTGTAGGGTTCCTGCTTGGGCAGGGGGTTGAACTCGATGGCCTTCATGTTCCCTTTCAACTCTAACAATCAATCAGTCAATCAGTCAATCAATCAATCAATCAATCAATCAATCAATCAATAAATAAATAAATAAATAAATAAAGTACAGAACCTCCCTCATCTATCACGTTGCTGGAGTGGATGGAGAAGCTGAAGTTAGGATGGGAGGATACCAAGAAGGCACTGACGGAGGCAGCACAAACGTACAGAAAGCAAGCAGATAAGCACTGATCTCACCAACCCCCTTTTCAAGTGGGAGATAAAGTTTTCCTGTCTACCAAATACATTCGCTTAAGGATGCCTTGCAAAAAGCTAGGCCCAAAATTCCTTGGCCCTTTCCCAATAGTGAAAGTAATCAACTTGGTCACGGTGCAGCTTGCGCTGCCTAGAATCCTAGGGAGGATCCACCCTGTATTTCACTGCAGCCTACTTAAGCCTTTGATTGGGTCCAACATTAGGCCACACGCACAGCCGCCCCCTTCCTCTGTAGTAATTCAGGGGTAACCCTACTATGAAGTGAAAAAAAAATTGGATTCCCGCATTTTCCGGGGAAATTTGCAGTACCTAATTCATTGGAAGGGGTACCCTCTGTCGGAGGCTACCTGGGTAAAGAGTCGGGATGTCATTGCTGATAGGTTAGTTAAGCAGTTCCATGAGAATTATCCAAACAAGCCAAAGGGTCCCAGAGGGGGAAGGTAGGATGGTCTGGAATGGTACTAACCCCTATACTTATTCTATCATTCCAGGAGATGGGTTTTGCTGAAAGGGAGGCCGCCTGTCAGGCCCAAAGTAATTATGTCAAGTCAAAGGTTGACCTGTCACAGTTTGGTAGTGATAGAGGAACCGGGAGGGGGGGTGAGAGAGAGAGATATGCCACCACACATTCCTTTCTGCAGATGCATAGTAATGAATACAGGAAGGAATCAGGATTGGTCTTCATGACTGCACTTGTGGGTGTGGAGATGTGATATGGGGTTTTGACTCGGATGTAATGTAAGGGACTCAGAGTTGGAATGATCCAAGTTGAATTCAGACATGGCTGTTAATAAATCGTACCCTGAGAGAAGCACAGGCATGGAAATGATTTATTTCTCAGAATGCTATTTGGTTCGCTAACATCAGTTCCTTTAGATAGAACCCTTGAGGGTTCAGCCCTTTCTCTGGACTGAAACAGCCCTGCTGAAGGGAGCCTTCTGTCTTGCAGCCACCTGCTGCATCTGTTTTGAGATGAAAGTTACTGGCAAATTCCCTGGTCAACCGATGTTCCCAGAAGGCACAGCACGGCCATTTCAAGCACTGTTGCAGGAGGCCTGGGAAGGCAAGTCTAAGGTGAGAGGAGCTGCCAACTGGAGCTCCGGACCCCAAATCCCTCATCCTCGGGGGTGCCCGGTAAAAGCCGAGGCAGCTCAGGGGTAGCAGAGTAAGTCAGCAGGACACTGCCAGAACTGGTGCCCAGGGCTCAAAGGGCCACTTCTGGTGGAAAGGCTTTCCTCAAGCCTTGGGATAGGTGCCGCTTCCTACTCCACCACCCACTGAGCTTCTGGGAAGCCCAGTCACACACTGCATGTTGGGTCTGATAGCATGCAGGGAAGCCCCACTTCCTCCCCTGCTTCATGCCGGGTCTTCTGGCAAGTGCCACTCTTGTGCACTCGATGCACATCAGCACCACTGTGGGCGACTGTGGCAACCCACAGCAGGACCAAAGTGCATTGGGTACATGAAAGGAACATGCTCCATGTACAGGCCAGGGGCAAATCTCATGAGGTGGCTGAGAAGATAACCAGCGATGACCTGCTCTCCAACCTGAAGCCAAATCAGAAAGTGGGATGGGGTAAGTACATCCAGCAGTCTGCATCTCATTCCTCCTCCTGTCTCCCCCTGCTGCTTGAACGGCCAGCCCAGTGGTGGCAGTGGCTCTGGAGCCACAGCATGGGCCAGCTGAGGGATTGGCAGGCTGTGGCTATAGCTATAAACCATTCCCTCAGCACACAAAGGATAGAGAACATGCAGTGACCAATGTTTTCCGGCTGTAGCTACCTTGCCCACTCCATCACCTTACCTCACCCCACGAAACAAGCCTCTTGTGCACCATCCCACCAACTGGGCACTGGACACCCCTGGACTCTCTCCCCAATCCTGCCCGGCCTCCACAGGCACCACCCACACAAGTGATGTCAAATTGGCTAGGCCCCAGGCCATACCCAGTCAGCCATGACTACCCTGGCCATGGCCCTCCTTCACCCCCCAGCCCCCAGAGGATAACCACAATGCTGATCCAGACCTCAATGAAATTCAGTTTGACATCCTGCTTTAAAACATGGCTAGTATAACATATTGTTTTAAATTTAAACAATTATTATTCGACAAACGACCATTGATATGACAGGCATGTACATGTACATGCACTTCAAAAATCCCAAAACTATTACAACATCCATCTGGTGCATAAGATTCTTACAACTTTTGCATGACACCTTAAGAGTAAATAATAAAATCATATACAGTGGTACCTCAAGATACGAATCCCTCGTCTTACGAACAACCCGAGATACGAACCCGGGGTTCTTAAATTTTTTGCCTCTTCTTACGAACTTTTTTCATGTTACGAACGCCAAACCCGAACTTCCGGGTTCGGCGTTCGGGAGGCTGCTGGGAAGCCCCGCCGCCCAGCTGTCACCTTTTAAAACAGCCAGGGGGCTTCCCAGCAGCCTCCCGAAGCCGAACCCGGATGTTCGGGTCTGGCGTTCGGCTTCGGGAGGCTGCTGGGAAACCCCCCGGCTGTTTTAAAAGGTGACAGCCGAGCGGCAGGGCTTCTCAGCGGCGGTGGCAGGTTGGTAAGACGGAAAACGTTCAGGTTCGGGAGGCCACTTTGGGTTTTTGTCTGGGAGGGAGGGCAGGAGGTCCGGCGCTGGGGGAGGGAGTCAGGAAGGTCCTCCTGCTCCCCCCCCCAGCGAAAAACACAAAGACGGTCTGCCGCCGCATGACAGGCAGGGCGGAGCAGCCTGGAGCAAAGGGACTCTGAAACCGCCGGCGGCTTCAGCTTCCCATTGCTCCGCGGGCGGCAGCAGACCGCCTTTGTATTTTTGGCTGGGGGGGGAAGCAGGAGGCGCAGGATCGGGCCGGCGGCGGGCGTGAGGCGAGGCAGCAGGTCTGCATCCTGGGCGGGCGGTGGGCGGCGGGTGAGGAGGCGCGGCCGAGCGAGACGGGGTGGGCAGCAAGACGGGGCGGGCAGTGACTGGGGGCGGCGGCGGTGGCAGCGAGGCTGTGTCCGACTCGGGGCTGGTAGCGCCCGACGCAGCGGGCAACATTGTCGGCTGCTCCGAGCCGCTCCCGGAAGCGGCCATGGGAGGGCGAGCTGCCTCAGGGAGGAGGAGGATCAGGCGGGACCAGGTGGGGGCTGGAATTTCTCCGCTGGGAAGAAGCGGCGATGGATCCTCCGTCTACCTCTGTCGGCTGCTCCAGGCCACGGGGGCGAGGATGAAAGGGCGGAAGGCGTGCTCGGCTCTGCCGCTCCAGCCCCTTTCGATCGGCACGGGAGGCAGGAGAGGACCGGGCGACCGGAGAAGCAGCGCCCCTCGCCCCTGTGGCCCGGAGCAGCCGACAGAGGTAGACGGATGATCCATCGCCGCTTCTTCCCAGCGGAGAAATTCCAGCCCCCACCTGGTCCCGCCCGATCATCCTCCTCCCTGAGGCAGCTCGCCCTCCCATGGCCGCTTCCTCCACCCTCCATCGCAAGCCCTCGCCACCGCAGCCAACGCGCGCTGCGATCTTCCGGGCCGGCCAGGCTCAGTGACGGAAGGCAGCCGCTTGGCCCGGGATGCTCAGCCGAAAGGGGCCGGGCTTGATCCGCTGAGCCTGGCTGGCCCGGAAGATGGCAGCGCGTGCTGCCTGCGCCGGCGAGGGAAGTCAAGCCGGCAGCAATGTCGCCGCCACCGCAGCCAACGCGTGCTACAATCTTCCGGGCCAGCCAGGCTCAGTGACGGAAGGCAGCCGCCTGGCCCGGGATGCTCGGCCGAAAGGAGCCGGGCTTGATCCGCTGAGCTGATGTTCCCCGGTGCGTCGGGCGCCGCCAGCCCCGAGTCGGACGCACCCTCGCCGCCGCGCCCAGCCGCTGCCCGCCCCGTCCTAGCCGGAGCCGGTCGGTCGTGCCTCCTCGCCCGCCCGGGATGCAGACATGAAAAACGTGGAGGCTGATGAACAAAGGCCAGAACTTTCGGCTTCTGGGTGGATGGGAGGAGCTAAGCGGTGGGAGGAATCAATGCCGCTGGGCTGGTAACATCTCCCCAATGTAAAAAGCCGCTGGGCTGGCTTTTTACATTGGGCCTGAAGCCGAAAGAAAAACGCGGAGGCTGCAGGAGTCGGGATGTGTGGAAGAGGTCCGCGGGAGAACTGGGGGGACCCCAGCCCACGCCTGCTGCTTGCTCTCCCAGAAAGACCTCAGCCCACACCTTTGGGAGCTTCACAGCCGGGTCCCTTCCACGGGGCAGTGGCCACGGCTCCCCCCAGTTCTCCCGCTGACCCTTTCCACACACGCACACCATCCCCACCCTCTGCGCCGCCGGTTGGCAGTCATCTTCTAAAGAAGCAAGAAGAGGAGGAGGAGCTGGGCGCCGGTGGTGGTGGAGGAAGGCGCCCAGCTCCTCCTCCTCTTCTTGCTTCTTTAGAAGATGACAGCCGGCCGGCGGCACGGAGAATGTGACCCGGAAGCTGGGAGGGAGGCGGAATACAGGAGGAGGAGGAGGAGGGAGGCCAGGAGGGAGAGGGGGAAGGAGGGAGGGAGGAAATCAGAGAAGACGCACGTACAAACCGCCCATGCGTTTCCTTCCCTTCCCTTCCAGTCATTGCAAGCCGGACAGTAACTGTTGACTTTTCCGTTAATCCACCCACGAGGCTCCCTCCAGGCAGCCTGCGCTGTCTCCCCCCATCTCCCCCCCCTCCACCCACACCCGAACAAAATCCGAATGCCAGCAGAAATGAGGCAAAAGGGGTGAATTTTGGGCTTGCACGCATTAATCGCTTTTCCATTGATTCCTATGGGAAACTTTGTTTCGTGTTACGAACTTTTCACCTTACGAACCTCCTCCTGGCACCAATTAAGTTCGTATCATAAGGTATTACTGTAATATCAAAACAATGGGTTGGTTTTAATTCCACTTTAACATATTGCCCCATATTCTTACCTTTAACTTATTTGTGAGAGAGATCATAAGTAAATTTGTGGCATTACTAGAATGTAATTTATATCTGCCTTTTGAAATGGTTTTTGAACGCTTATACAAATTGTATTTAAAAATACAAGCCCAAATCAGCCTTATAGTTTACTTACCTTTTCACATTATCAAGTGCATGAATAATAGGAACTCTCATTTATATACAAATAGTAGCCAAAATGTAAAACAGTAACAAACTTTATTTCTCCTTTGATAGCTTCTAAATATGATAGAGAGGAAAGGGAATTCTTCTGAAAAAGAGATAGTTTTTTAAAAGCAGGACTATAATCAAGAGTTTCCTTACCATCTCTCCACCAACAGCATTATCCATCAAGACTGCCACCCAATCCATAGGCTCTGGGCTTTTATTGTGAAGAATAACTTCCTCCATCTTGGAGGTTCCAAAGTAAACACATCCAAAATTAACACACTGGATAGTATTTGAGTGAGGCACACCTAAAACCTCAAGAACTTGTTCCACAACATTGGCTTTGATCTTTATCTCAGCAGTGGGCACGCCCTGCAACTCCACACTTTGGATAACAACAGATTAAAAAGAAATTTTGGGCTTCAGGACTATCATGGGTTAATAATGTCATATTAAATCATTTGGAATTTAAGATATTAACATATTTCACACACATACATGCACAAACACACACACACACACACCTTAAACTTTTAAGAGTTGCCTATTTGTAACATTCAATACTTTGTATCAGAATAGTAAGTGCTCTGAATATTACACAATATTAGAAGAATTTACTAATTCTTTATTAACCCTAATTTGAAATAATAAAGGAAACATCAAATTTCAATATAAGATTTTTAAATGAGGCTTCAAATTAGATTTTACTGAGAATTTGCTTTCTATGTAAATAAAATTAATCTGAGATTGTGATACCCAATGCACTGAGCTCATATAATTTATTTAAACCCTTCATCCATTCTTTAGATAGGAAATTCAGTAGTATGTAATAAAAAGGGTTTTTTATCATTCAGTCAAATTATTCTTATATACATAGACAGCGCTTAGAATTGACAATATTTTTACTTACCGTATTTTTGGAGTATAAGATGCATCTTTTTATTCCCAATAAGAGGGTGGAAACTTGGGTATGTCTTATACATCGAAGGTAGCCCCAGCCAGTGAGGCACCCCCACCCTTTGACCTCTACCTCCCAGCAATTTACCTTGCTGCAGCAAACAGAGCAGAGCCTGTTAAGCCATGCAACTTATTATCAGCTGAGTGAGGCAGGCTGTCTGGCCATGTGCTAAAATGAAAGTGAAACTAAAACTGCAAGGAAGCAAATTGCTGAGAGGGAGAGGCAGAATTTTATTTTCTTGTGCCAGGCAGTTGCTGAAACTGGATTCAAGGAAGTAAGTCAATAACTATAAATATCTGTGGAATATCCAAATTATTAGACTTATTTTTTAAAGACTACTTTACTTTAAGTTCTTAAGAAAATGAAGAAGCTTTTTAAAATAAATGCTTGATCTGAATAGGCCCAGTGCTATTGTATCTTCTTTTAAATAGTAGAGAATAACTATACTTCCAGAAAGCCACATAAATTTTAACTGCATCTGTACAAATATAGTCTGAAATGTAACAGTATCCCGTTTAGAATTAAGATAAGGCAGCTGAGTTAAACTCTGACCTAGTCATGTTTGGAGTAGATCTATTTAAATAATTGGGAGGAGTTAGTGTAACTACATTTTAAAAAACTTGCTGGCATTAATATACAGTGATCCCCCGGTGATCCCCCGATCATTGCGGGGGTTCCGTTCCAGGACCCCCCGCAACGAGCGGGTTTTCGTGAAGTAGCGCTGCGGAAGTAAAAACACCATCTGCGCATGCGCAGATGGTGTTTTTACTCCCGCAGCGCTAGCGAGGAGCCGAAGATTGGGGTTCCTGTTTTAAAACGTCGCCGCCGGCATGGGCGGCTTGCCAGCACCCCCCCCGGACCCCCAACCCGGGTTTGGGGGGCTGCTAGGAAGCCGCCCATGCCGGCGGCGATGTTTTAAAACAGCCGCGCCGCTTTCCAATGAGTCCCGAAGACAAACGTCAAACTTCCGCGTTTGTCTTCGGGACTCATTGGAAAGCGGCGCGGCTGTTTTAAAACGTCGCCGCCGGCATGGGCGGCTTGCCAGCACCCCCCCAGACCCCCAACCCGGGTTTGGGGGGCTGCTAGGAAGCCGCCCATGCTGGCGGCGACGTTTTAAAACAGCCGCGCCGCTTTCCAATGAGTCCCGAAGACAAACGTCAAACTTCCGCGTTTGTCTTCGGGACTCATTGGAAAGCGGCGCGGCTGTTTTAAAACGTCGCCGCCGGCATGGGCGGCTTGCCAGCACCCCCCCCGAACCCCCAACCCGGGTTCGCCCGGCCCAACCCGGGCCGGGCGAGCAGCGAGCAAACGGCGGGTGGCCGGGCGAAGGGCATGGGCAAGAGAAGGGCGCGCGAGCCGCGGGCGTGCGGGCAGGCAGGCTGCGGACAAGCCCCTGCGCCATCTACGCATGCGTGCCCATAGAAAAAAGGGCACGCATGCGCAGATGGTGTTTTGACTTCCGGGTTGAAAAATCGCAAATTAGCCTGATCGCAATGGTCGGGGACGCAATAACCGGGGGATCACTGTATTGCTATAATGAACATTTCTCCTTTCTTTGCTATTTCTATGGGTCAGGCACACATGCACAGAAATACACAGCAAACAATGTATATAACCACTGTTGTTTACTGTTTGGCAAATTGCTGGGAGGCAGAGACAGAATTTTTTCCCCTTGTTTTCCTCCATCAAAACATAAGTGCATCTTATATTCCGATGCATCTTATACTCCAAAAATATGGTATTTCATTAACACAATACTGTAGTTAAACATATCTATGCAATGAAAGGGCCAAGAATACTACAGTATTAAGGATATGCTTCCATTTATTTATATGCATCATAAAATTTAATTCAAGAAGTAAATTAAGAGACAACATTGCAATTTAAATATACTACACTTACGTGGCTAGTTGATTAAGTATTTTGGGCACATCGGTACATATCTCTACTTTTATCAATTGCATTGTTTTTGGTTCTATCACACCACTGATTGGTGCTATAATAATTGGAACACTTCCTCTATATTTTATGTCAAATGTACCTTAAAATATAAAAATAAAAAACAAGACCATTTTAGTTGATATGCATAAAATTAAATACTAATCTCTTTCCTCCAATGATAAAAGGATCACAATAACAGCATGATAAGATACACCATCAAGATACAGCATTTTATTTATTTATTTATTTATTCCAATGCACAATAATACACAATGAAGGTTATAGAGGATATACTCAAGTAAAATATATTAGAGAAAGAATAGAAGTGAAAATATAGGAATAGTATATATCAATAAGAGAATAGAAGAATATTATGAGAGTAATATAATAGAAGAATAGTACAGTAGATACCATAAATGAGATATAGGAGAGACAATAGGACAGGGGATGGGAGGCACTATCCCCTCTAGTATCCTCAGTCATATTTGTATGATAATGTAGATGAATAATGATGAGTTGTTTCCTGTTATTTATTCATGTTCATTACTTGGGAAAGCCATCTTTCTAAGTTTATAAAAAGCAATCTTGCTGCAGTTAGTTAATGCAGTGATTTTCAACCTTTTTTGAGCCGCGGCACAATTTTTACATTTTAAAATCCTGGGGTGCACCACCAACCAAAATGACACCCTAAGACACTTTCCTCTCTTTTTCCATCCCTGTCTCCTCCCCACCTTTGTGTGTGTGTGTGTGTGTGTGTGTGTGTGTGTGTATACACACACTCTTGAACCATTTCCAAAAACAGGTGAGGGCTGGGTTTTTTTTGTCTATTATTCTTTGGTTGCTTTTTATCATATGCTTTAAATCAAGAGTCACTTTTCTCTCTCTTTTGTTTCTCTCTTGCCTCTCATTCTCTGTCTCAATCATTTTCTCATTTCTCTTTTTTCCTCTCCTTTTTGCTCATTTCTCTCTCTCTCTCCCCCTTCCTCTCCTTTTCTCTCTCTCTCTTGCTTTCTTTCTCTTGCACTCTCTTTCTTTTCTCTCTCTCTCTCTCTCTTGCTTTCTTTCTCTTTCTTTCTCTCTTGCTTTCTCTCTCTCTCACTCTTTCTCTCTCTCTCTTGCTTTCTTTCTCTCTCATTCTTTCTCTATCTCTTTCTCTCTCTCTCTTGCTTTCTTTCTCTCTCTCTCGCTTTCTTTCTCTCACACTCTTTCTCTATCTCTTTCTCTCTCTCTCTCTTGCTTTCTTTCTCTTTCTCTCTCTCTTGCTTTCTTTCTCTCTCTCTCTTGCTTTCTTTCTCTCTCACTCTTTCTCTATCTCTTTCTCTCTCTCTTTCTCTCTCTCTCTCTTGCTTTTTCTCTCTCTCTCAGCAAAAAGTTGTGAGGCTGGAATCTGAGTTTCCTTTTTCGCGGCACACCTGACCATGTCTCACGGCACACTAGTGTGCCACGGCACACTGGTTGAAAAACACTGAGTTAATGTATACTTATACATTCCTTTGAGGCAAATCTAACAATAAATGTTAAACCCAATCAAGCAGAACTGCAGACTCCTCTCATCATAGATACCATCATAGAAATGAGAGAATTAAAAATTTAATAATTATACAGACACAGTTACAAGTAATGCTCCCAATACTAAACCTAAACCTTTTCATCTTAATTTCAAGAGTTCCTGGATTCAATTGTGCATATTAATTTCTTCTTAATTAATTCTGAAGAATACATTTCGTAGTTAATATGGTCATGGTGTACCATGTAGCATGCATTCCCCAAATCCCAGTTATCAGGATTGTATCTCACTGGAAATCTGTTAGGTCAACATAAAAGTTTGTTCCTAAGATATATATGTAAATGGAAATACTGCTGAGGAGAGGAGTATACGGTTTTAAAAGCCGTCTTCAATACTGCTTTTCGGAACAAGTGAAATTCTTAAAGAGTTCATTCCTTCAGAGACTATATTGCATTAAAAGATATGGTTTAATTAAACAAGACTTGTTGGATAAGCTATCTTTGGCTTATTGCAAGGTATACATCATGCTTTATAAGCACAACAGTCGCAGTCACACATTATATTGACTCTAGGGCAAACAATCTGCTTTATGGTTTCACATAATATATGAACACAAAAAGGCTGAGGATTATTTTGTATAGTGAAGATTCAAAAATATTGCTGAATGAGGACCGGCAAATTATCACTGGCAGTCAGCATGCTACATGCTGTACCTCCTGTATTGTTCTTCCTATGAGGTGCACAGCCTCATTGTATTTTTCACAAATTTCATGGCTGCTGTTCGAAGAAAATATTTTGCATTCCAGAGAATTCTAAAACAAGGGCATCAAAAATCTATGCCACAGAAAAATCTGTTACTGGGTCAGGCTCTTTCATTTTATAATAGTCTACTTCAGCACACTTTTTAAAAAATGAACAGTTGTGAGAGACTATGCTAGCAGAATTCAGGACACATTTTCTGCATTTTTTTGCTACTGTTATGAAGATACATAAATTGTCGGTTTTTAGGAAGCAGTAGCCTCTGCTTCCCAATTTCAACCAATTAATAATTTTGTAATAGTGATATTTGTTTATTATAAATACTGTAATGCCAAATATGTGTGGAATAATGTCTGTTTTACACTCCAAACTTACAAAATATATGTCCTTTATAAATGCTAATGTAATTATGTTAGCAAAAACTTCAGAAGAGAAGGATTTAGGGGTAGTGATTTCTGACAGTCTCAAAATGGGTGAGCAGTGTGGTCGGGCAGTAGGAAAAGCAAGTAGGATGCTTGGCTGCATAGCTAGAGGTATAACAAGCAGGAAGAGGGAGATTGTGATCCCCTTATATAGAGCGCTGGTGAGACCACATTTGGAATACTGTGTTCAGTTCTGGAGACCTCACCTACAAAAAGATATTGACAAAATTGAATGGGTCCAAAGACGGGCTACAAAAATGGTGGAAGGTCTTAAGCATAAAACGTATCAGGAAAGACTTAATGAACTCAATCTGTATAGTCTGGAGGACAGAAGGAAAAGGGGGGACATGATCAAAACATTTAAATATGTTCAATGGTTAAATAAGGTTCAGGAGGGAAGTGTTTTTAATAGGAAAGTGAACACAAGAACAAGGGGACACAATCTGAAGTTAGTTGGGAGAAAGATCAAAAGCAACGTGAGGAAATATTATTTCACTGAAAGAGTAGTATATCCTTGGAACAAACTTCCAGCAGACATGGTTGGTAAATCCACAGTAACTGAATTTAAACATGCCTGGGATAAACATATCCATCCTAAGATAAAATACAGAAAATAGTATAAGGGCAGACTAGATGGACCATGAGGTCTTTTTCTGCCGTCAGACTTCTATGTTTCTATGTTTCTATCTCAATAAGAAAATTACAAACAAGAAAAAAATCTCTCTGGAGGAAAAACAAAAAAGGACACGTTTCCAACTTCAAAAGCTGATATAAAAGCATTTGCAATCAAATAAAAGCAGAATGCCTTAACTACTACAGCAAACAAGAGGAAAACCTCCTACGCACCAAATCTAATAGAGCTTTCTACAACTTTGTCAACAATAAACTCCAAGACTCTAGACCCATCCCACCTCTCAAAGGACACAACAACAAAGAATACCATGATGACTCATCCAAAGCCAACCTCCTCAACTCTTTCTTTGGCTCTGTCTTTGTTAACAGCAATGGCTCATCCCCCAATTTTATCAATTGCACCTCAACGACCTAACCCAAGTAGACTTCACTGAACACCGAGTTGAAAAAGCATTACGTGATCTTAAACCTTCTCTATCAGTCGGACCAAATGGTCTATGTGCTTACTTCCTTAAAAAGCTCTCTTCTGCCATAGCTGAATCACTATGCATAATTTTTGAAAAATCCTTCAGAACCAGCACACTTCCTAAGCTATGGTCGAAAGCAATAGTCATCCCCATCTTCAAAAAAGGAGACCCCTCTCTTGTCGATAACTACAGACCAATTTCACTATTCTGCATCCCATGCAAAGTCATGGAATCAATTATAAATAAATCAATTACTCTCCATCTAGAAACTAATAATTTGGTCTCTAACAAACAATTTGGATTCAGAAAAAAACTATCCTGCAACCTGCAGCTCCTCCACTGCAAAAATATATGGACAACTCATCTAGATCAAGGTAAATCTATAAATGCAATTTATATCGACTTCTGCAAAGCCTTTGATTCAGTGGTCCACGACAAACTACTCCTAAAATTCAAATGCTATGGCATCTCAGGAGCCCTCCATAGCTGGATTACAGCATTCCTGTCAAACAGACAACAAGTGGTCAAATTAGGAAGCACCATATTCACCCCCATCCCAGTTAAAAGCGGTGTTCCCCAAGGTAGTGTACTGGGATCAATGCTCTTCATTCTCTACATCAATGACCTTTGCAATTACATCACAAGCAACTGTGTCCTCTTCGCTGATGATGTAAAACTCTTCAACACCACCGATAACACAACTACTCTCCAAAAAGACCTGAACTCTGTTTCTGGCAACTCCAAATCTCAACTAGCAAATGCTCTGTCCTACACATTGGGAAGAAGAATCTGAACTTCAAAGACAAACTGAATAATCTAATTATCACAGATGATCCCCACTCGGTTAAAGACCTCGGTATACTAATAACAAAAGATTTAAGTGCCAAAGCCCACTGCAACAACATAGCCAAGAAGGCTTCAAGAGTTGTAAACCTAATCCTACGTAGCTTCTGCTCTGGCAATCTCACACTGCTTACAAGAGCTTACAAAACTTTTGCCAGACCCATCCTCGAATACAGCTCATCTGTTTGGAACCCATATCGCATCTCAGACATTAACATCCTTGAAAATGTCTAAAGATACTTCATAAGAAGAGCCCTTAATTCCTCCATTCAAAATAGAATACCCTACGAGACTAGACTTTCAATCCTGTGCCTAGAAAGCCTACAACTAAGACGCCTTAAGCAAGATCTAAGTATTGCCTACAAGATCATATGCTGCAACGTCCTGCTTGTCGGTGATTACTTCAGCTTCAACCACAACAACACAAGAGCATACAACAGATTTAAACTTAATATTAACCACTCCAAACTTGACTGTAAAAAATATGACTTCAGTAACCAAGTTGTTGAAGCGTGGAACTCATTACCAGACTCCATAGCATCATCCCCAAACCCCCAATATTTTACCCTTAGATTATCTACGGTTGACCTATCCAGATTCCTAAGAGGTCAGTAAGGGGCGAGTACAAGTGCACTTCCATCCCCTGTCCTATTGCTCTCCTATATCTTTCTTCTATTCCTATATCTCTTCTTCTATTCTTTCATTGATATGTTCTATTACTATATCTTCTTTTCTATTCTTTCATAGATATATTTTACTATGAGTATCTCCTCTATAACCTTCATCATGTATTTTACTATATTCTGTATGTGTTAAATGTTTTTTTAAGCTGGAATTTTTTTAAAAATTAAGGGAGACTAGGATGGTCCCATTTCGGCCTTGTTCTGGCCTCATCAGCTAGCCACACCCTTTCCTTTACTGGGATTAGATCTGGTGAACTCTGCCTTGTAAAGCAGAGAACTAGCAGTGTGAGCTATCAGATCAGAACCCTTCCAGCTCTGTACCAGGGAGGGGCTATATGTTTTTCTTATGTCGGATCACCCTGGTATATTTAAGGAACGTCACAGCTCCTAGTCTCCCTTAATTTTTAAAAAAATTCCAGCTTAAAAAAACATTTAACACATACAGAATATAGTTGTCGGCTATAAATATATTAACTGCCTTGAAGTGGTCCTGGGTTGGGCCTAGAGGCAAAAAAGGAGCTGTGACGTTCCTTAAATATACCAGGGTGATCCGACATAAGAAAAACATATAGCCCCTCCCTGGTACAGAGCTGGAAGGGTTCTGATCTGATAGCTCACACTGCTAGTTCTCTGCTTTACAAGGCAGAGTTCACCAGATCGAATCCCAGTAAAGGAAAGGGTGTGGCTAGCTGATGAGGCCAGAACAAGGCCGAAATGGGACCATCCTAGTCTCCCTTAATTTTAAAAAAAATTCCAGCTTAAAAAAACATTTAACACATACAGAATATAGTTGTCGGCTATAAATATATTAACTGCCTTGAAGTGGTCCTGGGTTGGGCCTAGAGGCAAAAAAGGAGCTGTGACGTTCCTTAAATATACCAGGGTGATCCGACATAAGAAAACATACACACCAGGGTGATTCGACACAAAAATATGTAACCCTTCCCTGGTGCAGAGCTGAAGGGATTGGATACTGTAGCCTAGAGGTTAATTCTCTGCCTTACAAGGCAAAGGTTGCAGGTTCAAGTCCCAGTGAGGGTATGGCTAGCTGGTGAGGCCAAAATAAGGCCGAAATAGATCTATCCTAGTCTCCCTTAATTTTCAAATTCAGCAAAAAAAAAACAACACATATAGATAGAATTGTCGGCTATCAATAAAATTAACTGCCTTGGAAATGGCCCTGGGTTGGGCCTAGAGGCAAAAAAAGGAGCTGTGATGTTCCTGCAATACACCAGGGTGATTCGACACAAAAATATGTAACCCTTCCCTGGTGCAGAGCTGAAGGGATTGGATACTGTGCCTTACAAGGCAAAGGTTGCAGGTTCAAGTCCCAGTGAGGGTATGGCTAGCTGATGAGGCCAAAATAAGGCCGAAATAGATCTATCCTAGTCTCCCTTAATTTTCAAATTCAGCAAAAAACAAATATATGTATGTATGTATGTATGTATGTATGTATGTATGTATGTAGATTGCTCTGAGTTCGGGTTTTGCCCCGTGTAATATTTTGAGTGTCTATGCGACGTTTCGGTGAAATCACATTCACCATCATCAGGCTGAAGTTTTAAGCTTCGTGCTGCTGTAAATATGGAATGTTTGCAACTGCCATTTGTTCCTTATATATAGTGTTGAGGGTGGAGATTTGGTTTCAATGTAGCAAATAGATTGGGTGACTATGTTTCATTGTGTATTGGACAAAATAAATAAATAGATAAAATAGATAAAAAATGTCTGTAGAGAATCTCAGTCATCCAGGTCATGGTTGTTCCAAAGGTGCTTTTTCAGGAAGTAACTGACTTTGTTTTTTTCTTAGAAGATGTTTGGTTTCTCATCCAAGAAGCTTCCTCAGCTCTGACAGGACAGTGGAGACAGGATAGTGGCAAATGATCAGCTACCTACAAGGAATATAAATCCTTGCAGATAGTGAAACATCTTCAAACAAACAAAAATCACCCCAAAATACGAGAGTCCAGCTGCCTCCTGAAAAAACACCTTTGGGACAACCACAACCTAGATGACTGAGAATCTCTAGAGACATTTAGCCCTGTTCATTTCTTTCCCCCATTTGTAATGGCAGCTTGCAACTCCCCCTCACAAAATATTACAGGAAAAGAAATGCAGAAAAAAGACTTCTAGATATTGCCTTATCCTGGAATACCCCACACTCCCTGCTTACACTTTGGACAGCAGTGAAGACTGCTTTTCCAATAAGCATTTAAGGCAGAGGATTCTAATTAACTGTAAATTACTGTTTATGGGAGTGTATCATTTTATATAATTTGCATGATGCAATTTTTCCTTATTTTTCTTTCATAGGAGGAAAAAAGACCAATGTCAAACAAGTATCATACCATCACAATGCAGGTGCCAGCCGCTTTTGTACATCCATTTTCTTAAAAAAATAATATGTTTATTGAATATATACATTAAAAACAGGGGGCAGAGAAGTAAAGGGAATATATATAATGTACATTCTAGCAATTATAATTTACTTATATAGTACGTGTAAGTGGGGAAGGAGATGCAAGTGCCAGCCCTTTTGTACATCCATTGTGAGTTGCATGTACAAACAAAAAAGGAATTGTGCTGTCACAACACTAGTTTTATAATTTTAACAAAAATCATCAGGTTCTATGGTGCCTCTGAACATGTTTTTACTATTTTTATTATTTTTACCTGTAAGCCACCTAGCATTAATGATTTTTATTAAAATTTTAAAATATAAAGATAAAAAACTAATACAAATTAAGAAAAATACCAAAAAACAAAGAAGCAAAAAGTGCAAAGAGAAAAAAGAAAATGAGAGTGCAGAAAGAAATATGTAAAAAGGAGGGGGAAATATAAAAAACTTCCTCTTTCCATCAACAAAAAATACAATTTCAGTAACTTAGCAATGTTAAAATAATAACTTCTCTAATATTGTAACCTAAAATTTCATCCTATTTATCTGTCTGTCTATGTTAGTTCTCTGTACAAGACAGCTGGGTTGGCGATATATAAACAAGCTAACAATGTTTGTATGTATTGAAGTACTATAGCTTTAAGAGGTAGTGTTCCAAATTGCCATAAGAGGGAGCTGGAAAGCATGATTCTCTCTCTGCTCTTTCTGTTCTTTCTGCTGATTCACTGTGACTGATGTAGTAAGCGGTGAGTTACTTTGATGTATTTGTAATGTATGTCTGATATGTATGGTAAGACAAAGATAGGTTCTTACTATCATCAGTGGTGGACTTGCCAAAAAGCCAAACTCTATTGGAATAAAATAGAAAGATGGATAAAAGAAATTACCCTTCAGGAAATTAGGAAAACCCCAGAATTTTTTCTAATAGGTATAACAAATCAAAAATATAAAAAGGAAATTTATTATTTAATAACTCATATCTTGGTTGCCACCAGGATTGTATATGCACAAAAATGGAAAGAAAAAGATATCCCCAAGGAGGAGGATGTCGTCAGGCATGGGGGAACTGAAACATCTTCCCCTGGGCATGTTTAATTTATATATGGTATGCCTGAGTGTATGTCTGTTAGTATATGGGGTCTTTTTTAAATCGTTAAATATTTTAAATTTGTTTAGATTATTTATGATTTGTTTCCACGTGTTGTGAGCCGCCCCGAGTCTTCGGAGAGGGGCGGCATACAAATCTAAGTAATAAATAATAAAATAAATAAATGTACTAAAGAAAATCATAGAGTGTGCAGAGATGCACATGATGACGAGGTGGTTAAATAATCAAGAAGAATCAGATTTTTATAAAATTTGGCAAAGGATTTATATATGGTTGAATAAAAAGAATACTAAATGAATGGAATAGAAAGAAATATATATATGAATTACGGTATCTTACAAAAGTTTTAATATATGGGGAAAAAAATTAAAAAACTTTTTCTCTCTTTTTTTTATATTCTCTGTATTGATCTTACAAATTTTAGTGTTTTCTTTTCTGTATTAGAAAGACTTCTATTTTGAGCAGGGCAATTATAGACCCTGTATATGTTCAATGTTTGTTTGTTTTGTTTGTCTTTATGAAAAATTAATAAAAATATTTTTTTTTTAAAAAGACAAAGACAGGCTTGTAATATTATTGTTGCATTGAGAGATATAGACTGATTTGAATGTGTATGACTGGGCTGTTTAACTTGATTGTGCTATTTCTAAAGTAAACACTAATTGAACTTTAATGTATCTGTTTTGTCCGATTGAACAATTACTCATATCTCCTGGATATCTGCTGAAATCCCACGTTTCTTCTGTACATGTCCTTGAAAACTCAGGGGTTCTGCACATTCCTTAACAGTCTAAGAAATAAATTAATTTCATTTTCCTTTGATTTGCTCTACCTAGTAATTTTTCTCTAAAAATTAAAAATAAAATTGTTACATTTTACATCTATAAGCAAATATTTAAAGGCTGACCGTTCAAAGAAAAGATCAATAGTAATCAGAAATAACATACTGAAATTTAATACTATCAAATACTATCCCATAAATTTCTTATCATTTTCTCTTTGTCTCCCTTCAGAAACTCTTGTTAACGATAACATTTCTTCAATTTTAATACCACAGCTTATTTCTTTCTCTAAAACTACAACAAAATTTTTTTCCGTATCTTATCTATAAACAAATATTTAAGGTCTCATCATCAGTCCTTATTTTAAAAAGAAACCATTAAAACTGCTAACTTTGGTTGATTAATCCAATTTTATAAATCTTTTTTTAACTTTTGAAATCTTGATGTTTATTCCTTTTAAGTCATCTGCCTAAAGTTGACTTCTTTATATTCCCACTTCATCTTTTCTCAGGAACGTCTTCATAAATATAACATATATCTGTACTTATAAATATATATCTGTCATAATTCCAAAATAAAAGACTGATTTGGACAACTTTCTTAAGTTAAAATCCACATGTCTAAGTCATTTTCCTGATTATTTGTGTTAGCTATTAAAATACCAGCCACTTTTATTTATAAATTCAGTATAATATCTTTGTCATCATCCTTGTATTCGGTCAATTATAAATCCATATCCAATACAGCCTGATTCTCAGTTGTGTCGTCTTCTATCTCCTCTTTTGAGCCCATTTATTAAAAGACAATCTGAAAAGGAAGTTCTGACTACATTGTTGCCAGAAATCCTTTTATTCTCCCAGAGTAAAAATATTTTTCTCCATTCTATATTAGAGTGGCACCTCATTTAATTAAAATCTTGAGTTATGGTTGTTTTTCATAACATGCTGCCAAAGTCTTATTTTATCATATTTTTCTCTACTCCACAACATTTTCCCAGAGAAAGATTTCTTATACAGTGGAACCTCTACTTAAGAACTTAATTTGTTCCATGACCAGGTTCTTAAATAGAAAAGTTTGTAAGTAGAAGCAATTTTTCCCACAGGAATCAGTATAAAAGCAAATAATGTGTGCAAACCCATTAGGAAAGAAATAAAAGCTCGGAATTTGGGTGGGAGGAGGAGGAGGAAGGAGGACAGTTGCTGCTGAAGGAAGAAGGTGAGGTGAGAGGAATTTTAAAAATCCAAAACTTTAAGCCTTAAAAAAAAGACGGACTCTGAGGTGGCAAGGAACACGTGCCTCCCATACACCTGGCGCGAGGCTGCCTCCCATACACTGTGCCAGAGAAACCAAGTGAGAGAGGGGAACCTCCCACTCCTTTGACCGAAAGGCTGCTGCTGCTGCTGCTACCTGCTTCTGCTTCCTTCCTATGCTGAAGGGCTCCCCCCTCCTCTCGTTCACTCGCTTTGTAGCCGGCGCCTTTCCTTCACTGTGGTGACTCCTCGGTTTGGCTGAAGCCGAGTTGATCCAGCCGGGGCAAAGCACCCCCATTTGCCTTTCTGCGCCCAGATGCTCTGGGAGGCAACCTCGCGCCGGATGTAGGGGAGGCAGCACGAGGGAGTCACCACAGTGAAGTGGTTTATTCCCTCTCCAAGTGCCCAAAGAAAGGAAAATGCTCCATTCACTCTGGGCTGCCCAGAACGAAGGGAGCGTTTCTTTTCTCTGGGCGCTGGCAGAGATTTATTCCCTCTCCAAGTGCCCAGAGAATGGAAAATGCTTTGTTTGCTCTGGACTGCCAAAGCCTCCTTAAGTGCCACCAAAAGGCTCCTCTGGCAGCTCCAAAAAGCCCACATTGGCCAGGACTAAAGGGGGAATGGCAGAAAACTGGCCAGGCCTTTGTGCCACTCTCAAATTTCCTGTGAAATTTTTGTGGGCTCGGGTTCTTAAGTAGAAAATGGTTCTTAAGAAACATAGAAACATAGAAACAAAAAAAATCTTGAACACCCGGTTCTTATCTAGAAAAGTTCTTAAGTAAAGCCGTTCTTAGGTAGAAGTACCATTCTACTTAAATTCAAATTCTTCATATATTTTGATAAGATTCTGAACAAATCACAGGAAATATTCTTTCATAATTTGATGAAATAATTTTTAAAATTATAATTTTATTTCCAGTCTGGCCCCTTAGTCCATTTCAAAACCTTTCATAATTAAGCTTCTAATCACCTTTTTTGTTGCTTATTTACAAACAAGATTTTTTTCTTTAATTTCTTAAACTTAAATGAAGCTTCTTTCACTGAGAATCAAAGGAAAATCACCAGTTATAGATAGATAGATAGATAGATAGATAGATAGATAGATAGATAGATAGATAGATAGATAGATAGATTAGATATACAGACAGACAGACAGACAGACAATTATATAAAACTATATATATATCAAATAGATATATAGATATATCAAATCCCAGTAAGGGTATGGCTAGCTGATGAGGCCAGAACAAGGCCGAAATAGCGCTATCCTAGTCTCCCTTAATTTAAAAAATTCAGCAAAAACATATGATACATACAGAGTATAGTTTGTCAGCTATGAATAAATTAACTGCCTTGAAATGGCCCTGGGTTGGGCCTAGAGGCAAAAAGGAACTGTGACGTTCCTTCAATATACTAGGGTGATCCGACAGAAAAAACATATAGCCGCTCCCTGGTACAAAGCTGAAGGGATCAGATCCTGTGGCCTAGAGGTTAATTCTCTGCCTTGCAAGGCAGAAGCCCCAGGATCAAATCCCAGTAAGGGTATGGCTAGCTGACGAGGCCAGAACAAGGCCGAAATAGCGCTATCTTAGTCTCCCTTAATTTTAAAAATTCAGCAAAAACATGTGATACATATATGTATATGTATATATAATACCATATTTTTGGTGTATAAGATGCACCTTTTTACCCCCCAAAAGAGGGTGAAAAACTGGGTGCGTCCTATACACCGAATGCTGCACCTGGGGAGGGGGAAGGGAGTTGGCGGGAGAGCGGTAATAGCCGCAATTGGTGAAGACAGGCAGCTGATTGGCGGTATTTCAGGAGATTGATCCAACCGTCAATCAGAAAGGAAGAACGAAGGGGGAGATAGCGAAGTTAGCGATGGAAATGGCAGCTTCACCGAAGAAAATGCAAGGCTTAATTTCCAGTGCCTGGGGTGGAGGTTAGTGTGCTCCAATCAGCCTCTGATGACACCAAAACGGAGGATCAGTGGGGGCAGGGGAGCACCCCAAAGGTGGAAAAGGAAAGCAGGCAGCCTCAAAGGGCAAACACTCAGCTGCAATGAAAGGCTTTTGGGAAATTCTCCCCCCCCCCCCCACGCCCTCCCACTAGATCAGCCAATCAGCAGAGATGCTTTCTGGAAAGGATGGGAGAAGCTGCTCTCTCTGCACGATCTGAATGCCAGACTCTGCTGTGTTTGTGTGTGAGAGAGAGGGGGGGGGCAGGGCACAGAAGAGAGAAGGGTTTGTATCATTATGCAAAATTGCTCAGTGCTTCTGTACGGTAGCTAATGCAAATTTCCTTCATTTCTATTACTGAGTAGCCTAGCCCCACCTATCGTCTCTGGCTGCCCAAAGCAGAATGAAAAGAGAGACACAACGCGTGTACACAGAAACTTCACCTCCCTTTCCAGTTATCACACTGAAAGAAACCTGAATTCAACACTGTTTCTTTCACCAACCTCTCTAGTATTAAAGCGATCTAGACGTCAGTCTCTCTTTCCCAGGGTGAGATCAGACTAAAGCAACCCCCAGCTTTGCCCTGACTATAGAAGGAGATACTTTTCACTTCCTGTCAGATTATTTTTGATCGTTTCTACAAGTGGTGGGGGAGGAGAGAGAGATAAGCAGCTCCTCTTTCCCTCCCTCCCTCCCTCCTTCTCAAAAGACTTGCAACTTTGTCCCTTGCACTTCCTTTCCTGAATCTTTGGTAATAATCTTTATGGCTCTTTCTAAATAAAGCTAAAAAGTTTAAAGAGCAAAGTAGCCACAGTTAGAGGAGGACTAGCTCATAAAGTTTGAATACCCTTGCAATGCACCCTAATCCCTAATCCAGGGATCTCCAAACTTGACAGCTTCAAGACTAATGAACTTCAACTTTCATTTCTGAGCTAGCATGACTGGAGGAGGATTCTGGGAACTGAAGTCCACAAATCTTAAAGTTGCCAGGTTTGGAGATCCTTGTACTTCTAATCCTTAATCCAGGGGTTTTCAAACTTGACAGCTTTAAGACTAATGAACTTCAACTCCCATTCCTGAATGAGCATGACTGGAGGATTCTGGGAATTGAAGTCCGCAAATCATAAAAGTTGCCAAATTTGAAGACCCCTGGGTTAGGGATTAAGGGTGCAAAGGTCTCCAAACCTGGCAATTTTAAGACTAAGGGCGCTAGCCAGATGAATATCTGGTAAGCAGATTCTTTTCCCTATTTTCCTCCCCAAAAACTAAGGTGCGTCTTATACTCCAGTGTGTCTTATACTCCGAAAAATATGGTATATTGGTTTTTGAGATACACTATTGTAAAATAAGCCATTTTCATATTTTGATTAAAGCACTCAGTTTTAACATATTGTATGTCACAATTCAAATCTAGTTAATATCCTAAATCAAAGCACTATATGATTTACCATGTTGCATGAAAGCTCCAGTCATTGAGCTATGTCATATTATCATTTGTTTTTGCTTCAGTAAGTTCATATTGCATGCTGAACCATGAATTATGATTTATCTAAGTATATTAAATATACTGAACTCCATAAAATATTTACCTGGGGATGATCCATAGTTTGTAATTTTGGTTACTGCATGTATTATTTTACTGTTCGCAATCACTGTTCCAAAATTTATTTCAGGTTCAATTTCTAAGAAACAACATGGACGTAATCTACAAGAAAAGTGCATTTTTATTGGTTTTATCTCATCATTTTATTGATTTACTTTTTAAATACATTTCAAGGGAAATAAAGTATTTTAGACTTTTTCAACAGGTACACTACCTTTCTTAATTTAGTGCTTATGTTGCTATGTATTTTAAGTAGTAAGCACAATGAAAACATATTAATTTGCAACTGTATTTTATTTAGCTTGAAATTCTTTTCATGTCAATATATTTTAATACTTATTGCCTATTTCTATTCAATATAATAATTCAGTACACAACTAACACCTGAAATATCACCATAGTTTTGGTACTATTACAGTGGTACCTTGGTACTCAATGGCTTTGAAGTACATCTAATTTGGTACTCAATGCATTTTGATTCAAAAAATTTGCTCCAGTATTCAATAGTTTGTTTGGTATTCAACGCACAAGCTAGATCTTGCCATTGTTGGCTCCCTATGACTCACTACATTATTCATTATGGGGAAAAGCAGTTTGGTATTCGTTATTGGTACTCTTTGTGCCTTCCTATTAACAATGAGTACCAAAAGTACCACTGTATATATGTAAATGTAATATTACCAAACTCACAATATTTGATGTAAGAAATACTGCCATAATTCACACATAACAAAGTAAATTAAACAAAGCACATTAAACTAAGAATTCTGGAACTACATGTTAGGAATCTTAAGCACTTATAAGTAGGGTTAATGTTTTATTCCAACTGATTGGCCTTGCACAGACAAAATAGAAGAACAATCAAAATTTGTTCTAAGTTTTATTCCACATTAATGCAAGACCAATGGGATGCTTCATTAAAACAAAGAATGAGACCCCCTGAAATACATAGATTAAAATTGTAATTATTAAATGTGTGTCATTCCATATCAAGTGATCCAGATATGAATATTTTTTCTACTTGATATCTTTATTTTTTAATTTTTTAATGAAGTACTACTTTAGTTAATTACAAATTAAAAGTTTTGATTTTTTTTCATCAGTTAATTTTTTACAGATTTCTAAAGTTTTGAAAAAGCGCAATTTTGGCCTGGTTTGGCTTTACATTTTCTATCATATCTCAGCATAGAATTAGGATAAAGAGGTCGGAGAGGCGTCATTTTTCTCAGAACGGTACCGACTTACATTTGATATATCACCAGACTATATTTCTTAATATTTAGTTTTGGAGACATCAAATTCAAAATTTTGTTGCGCAATTGTGAAAAAAGCTATGTTTTAAAATTGTGAGAAAATGCATGTGTATATATTTCTACTGGGATTCAGCTTGGGACCCTAACCCTATCAAACTTTTTTTTTTTTTAAGCCTTGAATCATTTGATTTTATGTTTGTGTGAGTTTATTCCTTTTTTGTTTTCAAATTACAATTTATTGAATTCAACATTTATATACAATAAGAAACAGAAAAAACAAATACCGTAAGTGCCAGAATAAATAGATCTTAATCATCATAACACAACTTGCTCAGCTTTTTCAACCTGAGTGCATTGAACAAACCAAAAGAAAAAAGGTGATCATATCCTTAAGTATGATTTTCTAAATCCGGTCACATCCTAATTATGTTAAAAACAAGATTAAAAGAACCAATATTGTTAATACCTATTTATACATGTAACAATTTTTTATTATATCACTAAACATGCCATTCATGAAATGTTTAAGAATAGTACTGTAGTTAAATCCTCGATAAAATATAAATAAATCAAAAAATTAATAGTATGTTTTTAAACTGGCCTTTTATCATCAATTTGTCTCGTCTAGTGGGTGAAATGCAATCTTGTCCATAAGAGCTTACTAGCAATGGCCATTTCCTTTTGTGTTAAAGAGTATGTATGGCCTGTCATGCAATGTCCCCCCTAAGCTGCGCTGTGCGCTATAGCGCAGGTTTGAGTTTTAAATTCAAGCAGAGGTCCAACCAATTGGTAATTAGAACTGTTGCTGCTCTGCAACCATAGGGCAGCAACAGTTCCTCTCTAGTAAAGGCAGGAAAGAAAGGAGCCAATTGCAGGCCTGCTTTCCTCCCCGCCCCTTTAACTCCGGAGCGGTCTTTCTTGTTTGAGGCTCGAGCTCGCCGGCTAAGGTAAGTATGCTAAAACTGGGTGGGGGCGTGGCCATGGAGCCCGATCCCGGCTAGCGGCTGCCACGGCCCTCCTGCTGCCGCCCAGCCACCTTTCCACCTCCCCTTCATCCTTCCTCCCCGTCTTTGGCCATCAAGAGGGAGTGGGGGGGGCGACCAGCCGGCACCCGCCGCAGCCCTTCTACCAGCACCCAGCCCCTTTTCCATCTCCCCTTCATCCCTCCGCCCTGTCCCTGGCCATCAAGTGGTGGGTGGAGGGATGGGAGGTGGCTGTGAGCATGGGGGAATGTCCCCTTTTAAAGCCTAACCCGGTTGCACCAACGGAACCATTCACCCAGTTGTGCTTTCACCTCAGAACAAAATGGAATATGGAACGGTGCGGGGGTGCCTCCCACGTCCCCATTCATCTCACTTTGCGGCACTTGGTTAAAGATCTTACCCCATCCACCAACGCGTAGTATTGGGGGCAAGAGTTTATTGTGAGGAGGAGGTGGGCGCGGGGGGATAGTAAGCTGGCCGCTGGTGTGCGCTCCGCTCCATTAACCACAGAACTGGTTTCTCCTCATGGCTCTGCCTTAATGTAATTCAAACATGGCAACAGTTCCGGCTTCAAAGCGGGCTCTCGAGCACAGAACCTCCCATAAACAAGAGCTGGTGATGAGAACCATGGGCGGGCCCCAAAGTTTCCCAAAACAATGATTCCCACGTAGGCGCATGACCGAGTGCGTGGGTTGCTGTTCCCACTTGCTGTCCCTCCGCTCCCTTTTTTCCCCACCCGTCAGAGGCACCGCTTCCTGCTCTCCAGGCAAACTTTCAGGCTGACTCAATTTGGACCCTAGGGAGGGAGGGAGGAAAAGAGAAAGGCCCAGCCAGCTCCTTTCCCCCATCCTCTGCCCTCCCTCCGCCTTGTCCATGGCGTGCGGCGTGACTTTCAAGCTGACTCGATTTGG